>NW_012155041.1:0-1069 GCF_000956105.1 Propithecus coquereli | reverse complement strand
GTGGCAAAAAAAGACACTTTGGGCCAATATATGGCCCAGGCAGTGAAAGAACCCAGTGCTTTTTCTTCTGGGTTAGCCTAACATTGTGTCACAGCTGATATTTTAAACATGATTCTGAGAATTGAGTTTAGTTCCCTCAGAGACACTAAGTCATGCTCCCTCTGAAGCAGCTATTTGTGTGTCTGGCTTTTACATCTAACACTTTTCTTTTTCCCACCTTCCATTTGTGAAGAGAATTTTTAAAATACATTCAAGTCCAGAAATTCAAAATTATGGTTCCCAAAGCAAGTGTGACTCAGCCAGGTTGTGAATTAAGGCAATAAAGCAAATGCCTACGTTCAACTTTTATTTTTATTCATTTCAAAAACGTTATTCCCTGGAATGGCCTCATGAGACAAACACCTCATAGTGATTTGCTTCAGCAAACTTCTTACCCATCTGGTGATCTCTAGAATGAAAATGGAACTGGCAGCAGTGACAGAAATCCAGTTAACATGGAATAGGCCAGTTTCCTTCCTCCCTTGGACACACATTCTTCCTTTGGTTTGGAATGCTGTTACCATCCTCTCACCTTCACATACCTATCTAACCCCTACTCTTGTTTTTAAGATCTCAACTTAACCACAACTCCCTAGCCAACCAACATCCCCATTTTGTATGAATCCATAACAACCAATACATCTATGTCATAGTACTTTTCATAATTGCTATTAAATAATTGAGTATTTGTGTGTATATTTACCACTAGGATGTTATTGCTACCCAGAGAGAACCCCGCTTCATTCCCACCTGGTGGATGACACAGTGCTTTGCTCTTTATAGGCATTCGATAAGCCTGAATTAATGAATGAATTTCCTCTTGTTTCCAACATGTGCAGTCATTATATTCATTTATTTTTGAGAAGCATTTCCTCTGGGATTTGCTGATTATATCTTGGTAGTCCTTCTTGTGCCAATCAAGTGGATTTTCTCTTGTCCTTTTGTTTAAAGATATAATCTTGCAGCTCTACCTCAACATCATTTTTCACTATATTTGCACTGATGCACTAAAAATAAAAGTTTAACCTGG
>NW_012155040.1:292159-292836 GCF_000956105.1 Propithecus coquereli | reverse complement strand
CCTCAACATCAGCATCTCCTCCCTGTCCTACTCAAGACTTCAAGCTAAGCAGTTGAGTGATAACCTACTTTAAATAATTTACCCTTAAAAGGGATCCCTGATTAAGATTGTTACCCATCCATTTCAAAACCGAGAAGTTTGAGACATTTGATAAAAGTCACACTGTATTCTTCTTATGTAATATGTAGTGCCTAAATTAAGAAGGTAGATTAGAAGTTCCTTTAAAGGTATAAAAATGTTACGTTACTAAAATTTTAATCTAAAAGCCCAAGCTACAGTATGAATAACGAACCAAGAAAAATAATAACTGTAAAAATAATAATACATCTTCCTTCCCTTCTCTTTTACTCTATTTCCCTATTGTTATGTCTTCATTCATTGCTCACTATTCAATTTCTTTTTTTCTACTACCTAACTTAATCTACTCTTATTCTATATCTTCTACATCATATCAGATACATGACTATATATTAGACAAATGATGAAACAATTCATCAAGCCTAAGTTGATGAACCACCAGAGAATTTCCTTATCAATAAAGGATTGAAAAGTGACTAGGTAGTAATTGCATTTCTCACCCTCCCATTTATTTCATGACACTACTTAAAGGACAAAAGAAAGAAGAATGTTAAAATATCACCTGCTCTTTCTTAATAAACTGCTTTCTATGTCTGTAA
>NW_012155040.1:291612-292109 GCF_000956105.1 Propithecus coquereli | reverse complement strand
GACGGAAAAAGATATTAAAGTATCTAAAGAAGAGAAGGAGAAGGTGAATGGGGATGGATTGTTTCTGTTTCGAATTAATAGAAAAACTCGCAGAGGACCATTTCTCCCACCTGTATTTATATCAGTGCCATTTATTCCAATATGGAAATAATTTGAACTGATGTACACAGAGGAAAAAAAAGGAAAATAAACTATGAACAGCCAGTTAAAATAATCCATCCTAGTTTACCCATTTAAAAACGTAGAAAACAAAACCGCACTACTATAGCATCACTGTCACACTTCTCTCCCTTGTCTCTCACTTTATTTGCCATCTGTGCTATGTGTTTTCCCTCCTTTTCTCTCTCTTAATTCGTTCCCTTATATATTTTTTTTCCAATTCACTGACCCTGTGAATGGGGGATCTGTTTCATGTTCCTAGACACAATATTCTTGCTCACATTTGATGGGCGACATAAGGTTTGTGGATTCAAAAACCATTTCATGTACTGTTCCAC
>NW_012155040.1:280209-283072 GCF_000956105.1 Propithecus coquereli | reverse complement strand
GAATAAGTTTGAGATATTAATATAAAGTAATCTCTGGGTTTTTGTTTGTCTCAAATGGCCATCTTTATTTAATCCAAAAGATTTGGTACCACCTGTGCCATAGAATAAGACTTCGAGCTGAATAAGTGATTGGGAAAATGCCATTTGGGGGTGAAAGGGGAAAAAAGCCAAATTATTGACTTCTGACTTCGAAAGCATTGTCCACAGGTACAAATCAAAATATTGGAAAAATTATGTGAACCTACAAAAATAGTCTTGTCCTCCAAACTTTACCTCAACCCTCAACTCCTCAGATTATTAAATCTTTGTTGAACAGGGGAAAGAGGAGAAGATTTGCAAACATGAAGGAAAAAAAATTAGTTTTGAGCATGGAGGGGACTTTCAGCTCTCAGATGAAGACATTCTTTCAAGTCTGAGAATGAAGATGTGGATAGAATGTGAATTTCAATCTATATTGGAATTTTACAGCCTAGCTGATGTGTACCACACCTAAGGTTGGAGGGACGGCAGCAAAGATGTCAGGAGGTTAGATTTAGTCAGGTGACTGCTGAGTGTAGTTCACTGAATTTTCTGGAGACACAGTGGCGTTGATTCATATCCAGGTTTATGAGTGTATCTCTTCTAATAGCATCTGTCAGTTGACTTACAATGAATCGACACACATTCCTGCTGTTATAGAGTATGGCAACAGACAAGGGGAGTTCCAGAGAAATCTTCTGTCTTACTTGTTTAACATCTTATCTTTCAGACCCACAAAGTGCATGAATTAAGATGATTTTTATAAGGGTTATTTCTGAATCAATGTGATGTTCAAACATGTTATAATGAAGTTCTATTGCATCTCAAATCTTTCACATAATTCACATTTATTTCAAATGTGTGGTAGCCAGAGTATGTGATTTTTTTAATCCATGAGAAATTATCAAAATATCAATTTGTTAAAAATATGTGCTCCTCTTACTTTTCTTTTCATCCTTTTTCCTAAATATCAACAATAAGGACATATTTAATCCAAGAAAAACTGGCATTGCATGTCTCAACATGCATGCAAATGATAGATAGGGAATAATAAGTGTGTTTTAAAATGTTTGGAAAAGGCAGACAGGGACTGGTTTGAAGTGTTTTAATGACTTATAAGATTAAAGTGATCCAAAGGGTATAATAATATGAATTGGGGGTGGAATTAAATAATAATATGGCTGATCTTGCTCAGATGTTCTGTCTCGCATTTCTTGACATTAAACAATCTTTAATTTCTCCACTGTAAAATCATGAATGTATGGTTACTCAAATGGTTTCTCCAAATTTCCCAGCCTCTCCACTATCCAATTATTTTACAATACAGTGCCTTGAATGTCTTAATGGAATAACTGGCACAGAATCTCTTTTATGTTAACATTGAATCTTCAAACACCTTCACCATTACAACATGCTTAGGGAGACAATTAAAGTAAATATTTTTCAAAGATGTTGGAAATGAAATAACTTTGGTTATTCTTTGTATAAACTGATCTATTTACGGCTTCCTAATGAATAGAAGGAATGTGCATTGAATATAGCAAAACAAGCTACTGTTGGGAACAAAAATGTACTTGCACAAGTGTCATATTTTTATCAAGGCTTTAGAGGAAAATGATATATTTCTCCTTATTTAAACACATCAGCACACCCACACAAGTGTGTGCACATACACTCACACACATATCAATCTGTCACTATAGAAAATGCCCGTGGTGATTGTTGATTTTTACTACTTACCCCCAGTATCTTGGTTTGTCACTCACATGGACAGTACTCTTATTTTCTTGGCTAGAAACTACAGTTTTGACTTATACGAAAGGTCTGGTTATCTTCAACTTGTCAACTGCTTTATAGTGTGAGGAATGCTTAGCACCTGGATTTCCAATGAAGCTGGATACAGTGATTACCGTAACAGATTCAGGCTTCAAAATTGCTTTACTGTGGCAAATTACATCCAAGAACTGGTTTTCTATATGTTCTATGAAAGTAGCTGACTATGCATCCCATTCTCTTTATTCATAAAAATCCAGTCTTTTTTACAACTGACAGTTAAAGATTAGCCTGCTCACTTTTTAAAATTGTCTATGATTAGAAAGTAAATGAGAAACATATTAAATTTCTGTAGAAGTTTGATTGATGCTTCAGGTATAAAAGTAACTAATCATTTTATAATTCCATGTTCCCATTTTTTTTTTTTTTTACTTTTCCCTTCTTTGCTTCTATCAGTCACAAATTCAAAACGGCATAATCATTTCTGGTTTTGTTTGTTTTGTTTCATTTTGATTTTATGGCAAGAATGGTTATCTTCTTTATAGACTCATAAAATAATGCATTTAAGATTTCATCTTAACTTCTTTAGATGTACTATCTAAGTTTTCAAAGACACAGCTCTTCTATGACTGAAATTCAGAATCCATAATTGATAAATTATGATTGATGAATTCAACTAAATATAAGTCAAACTGCACATAAATCAAAACATACTTAAGCATACACATATAACCAACAAAAGTTATTTGCAACACATAATAAACAAAAAAGTAATTCCCTCTCTATATAAAGAATCCCTATAAATAAATAAAAAGAAGGCCAAAAGAAATGGAAGATGGTTACTATCACAGGGTATTACAAACAGCAAGATCATTAAATATTTTATGAAGAAACGGGTAAATAAATGCATCTGATCAATCGTCCTAAGATTTCAATTAAAAGCTTCACTTTTCTGGAATTTAACAGAAAAGAGATTACAGAAAGCTCATATCTATCTACCCATATATATACTTTATATGTATGTATGCATATGTGTATATATACACACACATATATGTCTTTTCTCTTTATA
>NW_012155040.1:278858-280159 GCF_000956105.1 Propithecus coquereli | reverse complement strand
TTAATTTCAGTCTAACCAGGTTATATATAAATTAAAATAAAAATGCTTCACTGGCCATATTTAGTTTATCATTTCTAACAAATGGCTTTCAGGCTAGCCAATAATTTCCCTTCTTTACCAATATCATGCTCTTACTGTTCTTCTTATAAGCAGTTATGTTTTCAGTCAATCTCTCCGTATTTCTTTGTGATATTTTACCATGAATTGAACCATCAATCTCTTAATCATTTCCATGAATCCTGTACATATTCTTCACAATTTGCCAATACCAATAAGAATAAGCTTCAGCAGCTTATGCATGGCCGTACTCAGCTTTCATCAGTAGACTGTCACCTCCCATGAACTCATAAACTAAGGTTAACATGGCATCAAATACACTGAACTGATTCCTCTCTTCATATATAATTAGCTACCTGTTATAATTGTGTTTTAAAAATCAATTTGATCACTAACATTTTTTTCAGTGTAAGTATTCAAACTGTGTGTTTTTAAAACTAACAATATTCTCTTTTTTCTTGTTACTCCATGATATTTGTCAATTTGCATCTCTTGATAATAGAAAATCACTTTCGTCTTAGTTCATTTGGGCTGCTATAACAAAATACCATAATTCAGTGGCTTATAAACAAGAGAAATTTATTTCTTATATTTCTGGAGGCCTAGAAGTTCAATATCAAGTTGCCAAAAGATTTAATGTCTATTAAGGGCCAACTTTCTGATTCACAGACAGTACCTTCTTGTTGTGTCTTCATATGGTGGAAGATGCTATCTAGCTCTCTTATAACTGGGGCCTCTTATCAGTGCACAATCACAATCATAAGATGCTCTGCCCTCATAGTCTAATCACCTCCCTGAGCTTTACCTCCTAATACCATTACCTTGGGGGTTATATATACATTTCATCATATAAATTTGGGGGGGAACACAAACACTCACACCCCAGCAATTCTGTTGATGGGCAAGTAGAACTATTAATGTTTAATAACATTTGGAAAGACACACAATAATTAAGATCAAACATATTAGAAAAAAGCTAACTGTTGCCTACTAATCTAATTACTCACCAAATTTTGACCATTAGAACTTTTTCAATAGTCTTTTATAAAACAAAGAATGAAACATGGCTAGTCAACACTTAATGTGTGAAATTTATTTTAGACTAAAACTATCTTAATTCTCACACTAGAGTGTTACTTTATTGAAATGAAAAAGATCAAGTTTTTAAAGTTTTTCATCCATAAAGCAAAATTGTGGCACAAGAAACATATTACAGAAAAGCTTTGTTATAATTTCAAATTCAT
>NW_012155040.1:271978-275558 GCF_000956105.1 Propithecus coquereli | reverse complement strand
CATAAGGTAGAGACATGATAGATGATGATGATGATGGTAAGGAGAGATAGATAGGTATAGATTAAATGTTTTCCTTAATTGCTCACTGCCTCATTCAGCCAGATGACCTTGTAGTGTACTGGAGTGGGTAGAGTATATGTCTCTATTTCATTCATGTTGGGCTTTGCCCGTGGACTTGCTTTGGCCAATAGAACATGAGCTGACATGACTTAAACAGAGGACTTAAACATGCTTGAGTAGTTAGACTGGGGTGGTTTGGTCTCCTGTGCTCCTAATCCCTGGATAGTTGCTTATCCAAGAGAAATGTAGAAATACATGGAGCATGCCTAAGCTGAACCTGCAGCCTTGAGCTGGAACCTTGCCTATAGCTATTCTGCAGAATCATGAGCAAAAAATATGTGCCTGTTATTATAAATCACTGAATTTTAATGTGATTTTCTGTGAAAGATTTTTGCAGTATTTGTTGATTAAATTTAAAAAATGGTATCAAAAATAAAACACTGCTGTAAACAACTTTTCCCCAAAATGGTTTCATGATTGGATAGTGAGTATTGAAGCAACTATTACAAGAGGCTGAGAAAATGAAAGCCCATGTTATATGGTAGCAAAATATTTGGTAATACTATCACCTGTGGTAACCAAGTATTGCCGGATGCAGGTTCAGCTGCACACCACCAGAGAACCAGACATGAGAGATGAGTGCTGGTGAAGGAAAGGTGGTTTATTCAAGTGCTGGCAGCCTGAGGAGATGGCAGATTATTGTCTCAAAGACCACCTCATTTCCTCTGCTTACTGAGCAACTTATAAAGGGAAGGGGTAACAGAAAGACAGCTTTGTGCAAGTCATCATGACTTGCATAATGGTTATCAGTAAACCATAGGTCATCTGGTGGATCTTGTCATCAGTAGTCTGCAGTTGGCCTGTTCCAGACTATTGATCTGTTTTTCCTCAAGATTATTTTCTAATCTTGTGCACGCAGCTACATAAGCAAGTAGCACGTTAATTCCAAATGTTGAAGACAGAACAAACTGAAAGCATACCAGAAGCAAAATGGCTTCCCTTTAGCTAGCCTAGCATTGTAATCTGAATGGCCCTTGGGGTACACTTACACAAGAAGTCAGAAAATATATTTAATGAACTTTTGGCACTACGCAAATTTGTTGCCCAAACTTGGCAGTATGTTGATATCATGAATGGTTATTGTTAGTTGCATGTGATGTTACCTCTACAGAGATGAGCTCAAAGAAAAACTAGCCAGTTTGCAAGCATAATTTAAAGGGAACATAGAGATCCCCTTCTCAACAATCCTATTTTTCCAGATCGCCACAGAGTAGTGAGCATTAAGTTGGGAGAGCCATGGGAGCATGGATGCAGAGAAATACCTTATGCTTGAGAGTCAGTCCTAAGAAAGAACTTCTGGCATGGTTGCTTGTGAGAACCAAACAGATCAGAAGCCAAAAGAATTTTTAAGTGTATTCCAAAGAAACTGTAAGTTTGGATTTCAGTCATTTGATTATTTAAAAGTTAAGGTAAACATTGAGTGCCCAGATTTACAGTATGAGAACTTTGCTGTGAAATTTGTACAGACTCTGATAAGAAAAAAAAAATATTTATGATACTTGTTAAACAATAAGGCAGACCTTTTTCAGGACCAGCAGGATGGATGTGGGGACAACTGCAATGGGGTTTTGTAGCAGGGGAAAGAGATTGGACTTAACTTCAAACACAACACGGAAAAGTGGAAATTTATAGTGAAGGAATAGGGTGGGGCTCAGTGAATGAAAAATTACTAAGAAGAAACATCAAGGGTAAGAGCAAATTCTGGCTAAACTGACCTAAGAGGATTCTTGCTGAAGGCAGGTCAGTGTGATCAGACATCACCTGAGGGAGGGGAGAGGATGAAGAACCTGATCAGGTATTGAGGGTGATCAGATATCCAGGGTGGTCAAGGAGAGAATCTTTGTCATTCCCAAGAAGGTTTACTCTCCAAAGCCTACTTCAGCTGTGCCCATGGAGTATGATAAGCAAGGAGAAATTTCCTAGAAGATGAAGAGCAGCTGTGGAGAACAATGGACAAGGGAATTCCTTTCAGAAAGCAAAATCTGGATCTAATCCAGGAGCTTCCCTCTTCTCCCCTTCTTGTCCTAACTAGGGCAGAATCATCCCAAAGCAAGCGATTATTACTATATTCTTCAACATCTGAGTAATAGTCACCTATGTATCTCCTATTTTCAGAACTAAATAATACCTTGTCTAGTGAGTAAGGTGAGAAGGCAGTGACTTTCAAATGCTACAAATTAACTTTTATTTATGTCCAACTTTCTATGTTTAATTTCATCTCCTACATGGCTACAGCTTTCACTCCAATCTGAAGTAAACCTGTAAAGGAAAACAATGTTATTCACTGTGCGGAAAGTCTGAGTAAACACTTATTCCCAAGGAAAATAAAGATTTTATTATCTGGTTGCCTTCTGGTATCTACAAATATTATAATATAGAGATATTTTGACTTCCGAATAAATACACAAAAATATAAGATGTTTTGATCTCAAAATTAACTTGGGCTTACAAGTAAGATGGACTGACTTATTCATACATGCTGTTTTTGGAATAAAAAGTTAATAGATTTCCTTTATAATTCCTTTCTAAAAGGAGTTTAATTTAATAATTATTATACATAGACTTACAGGCAAGGTTTTTAAAAGAATGAGTTAATTGTCCTTCTTCTGATGTTTTCTTACAAACTAATTTGTATCTCAATAGCTATTTTCTTCTAGAATTTCTATAGCTTTTTTGTTAAACTAAATAGATTCAAATTATATTGTTTTCTCAGTTACTTATGTAAAAAATAGTCTCACAGTAGATATCAGAGCCAAAGAATTATGCATAATAGTTCATAAGAGAAAGAGTGTTTTTATTTTAGCTTGGGGGAAATTGATTTGAATGAAGTTCAGTTTTTATCAAACTGTATTCAACTAAATTGATTCTCTCTACCTTAAATAAAATTTCATACTTCCTTTCTAAGCGTCTAAGACATTTACATAAACTGTTTTATAATGCTGATTAAATTCAGTGCTTGCTAAGTCCTGTGGGAATTAAAGTCCATGAAATCTTGTTTTAACTATTATTTGAGGGTTTTTTTTTTTTTTTTTTTTGGTCTAAATCTCTCATTCTATGCCCACACACATACAACTCAGATGAGAAGGTGATTGACACTTTTTTAAAAGTCATTTATTTGGATAACTTTAAGATTCTCTCAACAAATGTTTTCATCTCAGGCCTAGTGGATGTGAATTTCTATGTTGGTATAAAGTGTCAAGTGTGAATACCTTTTGATCCACAGAAGGACACCATATTGGGATTTTATTTCGCTAAGTAGAGTATCTGCCTCAGCAATGAACAAATTGAAAATACTTTCTATAAATACTTTCACTACTGAGCAACTAGTTCATATTATTTTATCAGTCATTCCTTAGAATATATTTAAATCTCAAATTCATAAGCTATAATAAAGACCATTGAAATTTGTGCTGAAAAACTAAGCTACAATAAAATGAAATCACAATCTTTTAAATGACTA
>NW_012155040.1:259579-270064 GCF_000956105.1 Propithecus coquereli | reverse complement strand
GAATACCATTGCAATATTCAGAGTCAAGAAAAGAGTTTTATGTCAACATTACAGATCTCAAAAATATAATATTTTCAGTGAAAGATAGTAAGAAACCCAAATAAATTTTTATAATTTATGCAAAGTAAACATATGCAAATACAATTCAATTTATATTTTACAAGGATTTTAATAAATATAGAGAGAGTAGATTGCAAGAATATTCATTTACTATATTAAAATAGGTATCTGGAGTGGGTGGAGAAGTGGAAAATTGTTTTTTCAGAGGAGTATAACCAAGATACCCAAAGCAATATAATTACATTGTCCTTAGTGATTTGTTCTTCCTTATTAGTAATTTTGAGAGGAAATTGAGAAGGAGAAATTCCTTGCAGATTAGAAATTTATTTTAATTATCTCTTCATTAGTCAAATATTGCCACAATAATGAAGTGAAACAAACCTCTGCAACATCTTAGCAGCTCATAGCAAAGAGCATTTATTTTTCCCACTCACAAGATTGCAATTTGAATTTGGTAGATCTACATCAGGTTGCACGTTAGCTAGGTTTGTGCCCAGGATTCAAGTTGAATTCAATTCAGCCTCTTGAGCCAGCAGTTCCCCGGAGCATTTTCATACCATGATATATATCAGTGGAGCACAAGAGGCAAAGCCAAGCCATATAAACACTTTTAAAATCCCTGCTTGCATCACACGCCACCAAAATTTCTTTAGCCAAAGCTGATTATGTGGCTGAGTCCAATATTAGCAGTATGAAGAGATATATCCCTTCATTCTAGATACTTCAAAGATTCCATGCAGAAGAGTGGAGAATTAGAATGGGGGAAATTCAATCTACCACTGTAAAATTTACTTACTTTGTCCCAACCTGAAAATTTTTAACCAATCACAGAATCAGGCTTGAAGTGTAGGACCTTATGCTCTACTCCAGATCCAGCTGAAGATCCTCTTCCTCTGAATACCAAAAAGTCTAAACAGACAAGTAAACTGTCCTCCACGTACCATTAGTAAAATAACTACAATAAACACTCCTGTTTTAAAAGGGGGAAAATGAGAGGTACATAGTAGCTATTGTTGCACAGCAATTCTGAAATTCCGGAGGCCAAATGTTACAAAGTTCACCTCACTTATGGGTAGGACATGTCACATGATCAGGCATCTTACCTGCTTCCTGTGAGTAGTTGCTTGGACTATTTTTGTCCAGGATTTTGGTATTATCACATGAGATGTCCTTCTTTCACATCATCTCCCTTGGCCATATCTGAAAAGAACATTAAAGAACATATTCTTAATGGTTGAATGGCTTTTTACGTTCATGTTGTTGTGCCTGTATGGAGTTAGAGTTTTAGAGATATTTTTATATTTTGAATATCAAAGCATTTTTTTGCCAATAGTTCTCTCTCAAAAATTTTGTAGTTTTTCTATGTTATTCAAGCCAATTTCATAAGCCATAACTCTTTTTGAATCATGCCATTTCCTCTATACTTACTTACTGAGGTTTTGAACATAAATATAAACCATACATTTGAACTTTTCATAGGAATCTCTTTGTCCAACTCAAAGAATCTACAAAGTATGACCGATAACCTTTCAGAAGTCTAACAAACGTTGTGCCAGTAACATCCTTGAATGTGTCACCCCCTGATACTTTGTTTTTGTTTTTTTGTTTTTGTTTTTTTTTCTTTAGAGACGGAGTATCACTCTGTCACCCAGGCTGGAGTGCAGTGGAACAATCATCTCCCTGCAGCCTTGAACTCCCATGCTGAAGCCATCCTCCCATTTAAGGCTTCCGAGCAGCTGGGACTACAGGTATAAGCCACTGTGTCCGGTTTGATGCCTTGTCTTAATGGTCAGCGCCCTGGATATGGTCTTTGTTCTGAAGCTGTGTTTTAGTGGCACCAGTTTCTTTAAAAAAAAAAAAAAAAATCCTATAGGGCTATTCTTGGGGAACTCAAAATCTGCTAGCTCTATTACCGCTATTATAGAAAACAATTTTACAAAACATCTGCCTTTGTATATCATGGATCTCCAGGTTTCCAACCTAGGATACCTATTTCTTTACCATTTGCCACTTGACCTCATACATACCTATACCTCATACATTAGTTTTTGTTTATGATTACACCTTCAAGGTACCAATTTCTGTATATGTTAGATTAACACTTGCTGCAGTAAATTCTAAAATTTCAGTTGTTTACCACAATTATAGATTTCTTGCTCAGGTAGGAGTTTAGTGCAGACGTTCCTGTTTGACAGGCCTTCCATTCATCATGTAGCTCCTTTCATTTTGTTGTTTCTGTCTCCTCCAGGGAGTGAAAAAGACATACCTGCTTTTTAACTTTCTTGGACCAGAAATAAAACATAGCTTCCACTCATTTTCCCTTAGCAAGTACTAGTTATGTGGCTATGCTGAGTTTTGACAGGCTTAGGGCTGAATGATACATTCACTGTTAGGCTGTCGCTTCTCAGCAACAGTTTCTCAGTATAGAAGGGAGAACACAGCTTTGGTGGACAGCTAGCCCTGTCTACCATAGAAAATATAGCCAATCTTCTGATAAATTAAATAATATTTTATCTACAAGTGATTCCATATAAAATGTTGGTATCATATTTAAAGTATCATGAATATGCAATTGGCTGAAAATAGAACAAAATATTTTAAAGATATAATAATATCAATTAGAAATAGGTTTTGATATTTCAAAATGTTGGAAATTATCTACATTTTAATTAATTCTGTTGGGGAGCTTTTCTCCATCTTATTCTTTTATTTCAGCCTCCATACATTCATATGGCCCCATACTTTACTTCCAAGTTGCCTCACTTAATATTTTTCCTATCCTATCAATACAAAAAATCTTCACAGATTACAATATTAGAATGAAGATTTCAACATACCACAAATCATCAGAAAAACATGATTCCAACATTACTCCTTTAAATTTACCAAACTGAAGAAAAGAACCAAAGTTCAACAGTAAAATTTATCAAGCGTGTATAAAGTAGTGCCATGTTAGAACTAACCATGAGTAAAATTAATTTGCATATTTTGAATGGATGATAGACATATTGCTCTCTGATTAATATTACCCAACTAAGAAGGTAGTGAAAATAAAAGTAGTGAAAATTTGAAAAACAAATGCCAGATAATTTATCTGCTTAGAAAAATAGGAAAATACTAAACTAAAAAAAAAAAAAAAAAAAAATTGAGTACTGATATATACCAGACACTATACTAGGAACTGGAATTATAAAGATAGTAAGTCATAAAATCTGATTTTAAAGTGTTCATAATATAAGAAGATACACAAACAAATGTGTCACTAATATACCATGCAATAAATGTCACAACATAATACGAATAGGTCAAGAAAATGACAGATGAAGGAGGGAAATACAAAACATGTCTAGGAACTTGTAGTGGATTGAATAGTGCCCCTCACCCCCCAAATTCATGTCTACTTAGATCCTCAGAATGTGACCTTATTGGGAAATACGGTCTGCGCAGATGTACTTAATTAAAGAGCTGATAATAAAATTGTCCTGGATTTAGGGTGAGTCCTAAATCTAATGACTGATATCTTTATAAGAGGAAGGAGAGGGATATTTGGATACAGAGGCTCAGAGAAGAAGTCCATGTGAAAACAAAGCTAGAAGATAAAGTTATGTAGCTACAAGCTAAGGAATAATGATTCTAGGGATGGAGCCACCAGAAGCTTGGATGAAATAAGGAAAGATACTTTAGAGCCTTCAGAGGAAGCACGGCCCTGTTCACACCTTGATTTTGGACTTCTAGCCTCTAGAACTGTAAGAGAATAAATATCTGGTGCTTTGAGTCACCAAATATGTGGTAACTTATTATAGCAACCCTATAAAATTAATACAGGACTTGAAAAGCTTCCTAAAATTCATTAAAAATGAATTTCAATTTAAAAACTAGCAACTCATTATCTTGGTCGTCATTTGAATGGCTAATCACTATATCTAATTGCTCTAGCATAGAACTATTCTAAATGTAAATATAGTAGCTTGATATAACAATATAAGCCCATGAAACAAATAAGCACATGAAAAAATTCTTATCATTAATCATTAAGGAAATGCAAATCAAATTAGCAATGAGACACCACTTCATACCCGTTAGGATAGCTATTATCAAATAAAAGAAAATACCAAGTGTTGACAAAGTTGTAGAGAAATTGGAACACTTGGGCATCACTGGTGGAAATATAAAATACTGTAGCTGCTGCAAAAAGCAGTACCATATGATCTACCAATCCTTCTTCTAAATATGTACCCTAACAAATTGAAAGCAGGGACTTGAACAGATAACCGTATTCCAATGATTCTAATAGCAATATTCAAAATAATCAAAAGGTGAAAACAATTAAAATTTCCATAAATGGATACATGGATAAACAAAATATGGTATAGACATAGAATATTATTCAATGTTAAAAAGGAATGGAATTCTGACACATGTAACAACATGAATAAAACTTGAAGACATTATACTAAGTAAGATAAGCCAGACACAAAAGGATTAAATATTGTATAAGTTCACCTATATGAGATATCTATAATAGTAAAATTCATGGAGACAAAAAGTAGAGTAGTTTTAAAGGGCTAGGAATGGAGGAAAAGCAGAAGGAATGAGGAATTACTATTTAACAGGTACAGAGTTTCAGTTTGGAATGATGAAAATGTTCTGAAAATAAATAGTGGTAATGATTGCACAACAATATGAATGTACTTAGTAACACTGAGCTGTACACTTAAAAATGGCTTAAGTGGTAAATTTCATGTTATGTATATTTATGAGGAGGATGCTCTGTGTCTAGTTTGTGCTCTGGCACAGGCTTTGGAAATTGGAAGAAAAGGCGAGTGGCAGCAGGCAAGTGAGACATGCTTTTTATTGTTGGGGGGATACAGCAGTGGCGCAAAGCATGGCCAAGAACATGGCGAGCACCTATATGTGGCTCTGAACAATAGTGGCAGCATGCCATGGGAAAGAGCGATTACATGGGTTCACACAGGAGATAATACCTTGGTTACGTGCCTCCTCGGAAGGCCTGCTAAGGGGGGCCGGGGTGCAAGCAGGAAAAAACACTGCAGCAGTCATCTTAGTTTGGCCTAAGAAACCTGTTGCCTATACAAATGCAATTTCCCTTACATTCCACCCCCTAGGTAATAGGTTTCATTGCCAATGACACACAGGCCTATAGGGAGACCCCTTGGGCACAAAAGCCACAACAACAATACAGGAAACAATACAGTATTACCAGACCACAGCCAGCAGTTCCTAACACTAAAAGAGTCAATGCCAGGAGGATGAGAGACATTCCCACCATTGCTGTAGTGGGTCTCCAGTTGGATGGCCTATACCTCGCCATCAACTCCTTCAATGCAGAGGAAATATCCTCCTGGCGATGAGATATATATACACAATATTCAGTATGTATAACTGTGCATGTGCCTTTGTGAGCTGTAGTGAGGAGATCAAGAGCCATGCAATTTTGCAAAACGACCACCCCCAGGAAAAGGGATGGCTTCTGGGTAAAATCACCATGGAGTCTGTTTCACCTGATTTCAACAGGAGAGCACGGCATCCCAATTATGTGGTTTCTTGGTAAGGGCGGGGAGGACTTTCCCCAGGCCATCCCCATGTGCACCTCAAGTGCACCTTCTCATCGAACGAGAGGGAAGATAAAGGGACCCATACCAGGCGGTGTCCTCCTAGCCAACCTTGTGCTTTCCATGTAGATAACCAGACAGTGAGGCCCTTAAACACAGCCTAGCTCTCAGGGCAGACATGCAAAAGGGTTGGTTCATGCACTATCATGGCACACAATTCAGCCCATTGAGGACTCTGCCCCTGCCACATTTCAAACCAAATTTCATCATGATCCAACTGGACAGCCACTGCCATCCTCTGGGCTAAGGGGCCATGACTGGATGTGTGAGTATACCATGCCTCTGCTGGAGGGAGACCCTGTCCTTCAAGGTACGGGCTCTTTTCCCTAGGTATTACTAGGGTCTGAGGGTCAGCTTCAGACACAAATTCAACAGGACCCAGTACAGTCTGCAACTCTGCAGTTAAAGGGCTGGAGCTGAACTCTGCTCATTGCTCCAAGTAATCTCCCCACTTCACCAGAGTGGGTGCCTGGGCTACTGCTTATTGTGGGCTGTTTATCCATGACCTCACCCATCCTGCTATGGGGTATGTGGTGCACACTAGTACCTAAGACTGCCCAGTTACAGCTTCACAGGCCTGAAAGGTGGCATACACAGCTGCCAGCTGCTTTTCCACCAAGAAATAGCACTCTTGGGGGCCCTTCCAAATCTGTGACCAAAACCCAATAGGGACCCACCACTTATGCTGGTGGTGCCACAAACCTCAGCCCATCCTGCTTGAGTCATCTGTCACATCAAGGTCAAACAGCTGTGAGCGGTCTACTACTTATAGCATCTGGGCCTGTGCAACAGCCCTCTGGGATACCATAAAAGAGGCCTCTGCCTCAAGGGATCAGTCTCACTGTGCCCCCTTTTTACACAATGAATGCAATGGCTGCAACAGTTGGGCCAAGTGGGGAATGCATATACACCAATACCCCAAAAGTCCCACAAACGCTTGTAACTGCTTCACTGTAGTGGGTCAGGGAAGGCTTGAATATTATCTATAACCACCTCAGGGATTGCTTTTGTCTTACCCAACTAGACAACACCCACACATTTGACCAACAAGCCAGGTCCCTGGATCTTGGAGTCATTCACCACCCAACCCCATTGTTCCAAAGAGGTTCAAAGACTGGTGGCAGCTTCTTCTAAATCTGTAAGGGAATCAGAGGTTAACATTATATCATCAATATAATGAAACAAAATCACTGAGGATGGCCAACTCCATGTTGCCAAATCCTGTCACCAAACCATGACATATGGTTGGGCTGTGGAGGTGACCTTGTGGCAACACCACAAATGTCCATTGTCATCCTTCCCACATGAAGGCAAACTGGTCTTGACTGTCCATAGCTATGTCTATGGAGAAAAAGGCATTGGCCAGGTCCACTACATAGTGGTACTGTACAAGCGCCAAAGTCAGTTGATCCATCAGATCCAGTATAGATGGCACGGCGGCATGCAGTCGGGGAGTTACTTTATTCAGCTCCCAGTAGTCTACTCTCATTCTCCAAGTTCCATCTGGTTTCTTAACTGGCCAAACAGGAGAATTGAATGGACTGTGAGCCAGGAGCACTATGCTAGCCTTTTCCAGCTGCAATATGGTTTGTGAAATTTCTTCGTGCCCCCGGGGCAAACAATACTATCTGGTGCATACCACACAGTGAGGTGTGGGCAGAATCTGCGGTGGGTGATGGGGGTGGCCACACATCACTGGCTTCACAACCCTAACTCAGAGGTGGATCTCACCCGTGGAGGTGGTTAAGATTAAGCCACGCAGAATGTCAACACCCAGCATATATTTCTTCACAGGGGCACATACACAGTGTATGGCCTAGGGACCAAACACCCTATCCTCAGTGGAATATCACTTGCTTAACTTCAACAGTTTGCCCACCATAGCCATGTGTGCAGGCTGTCTGTCCAGCAAACCACTCAGGGTTTCCACAGATTACGGAGCAGTTAGCTCCTGTGTCCACCAAGGCCAAATTCCACTGCGCATTCGTAGGGGACTAATGAATAGCAAGTTTCACATGTGGCCTCTGGTTATCCAGGGTCCTCTCTAACCAGATGCTTTGGCCTAACCCCTAGTCTATACCAAAGATGAGGGTTTCAATAATAAAATCTTGCAGCCGCATATTGCGGGTCTCTTTGGCTGGCATTTCAGTTCCCTGCCTCTTGGGTGCTTTCATGAATGGCTGGTGAGGAGCCAGCTCATTCCACAAAGTCAGCAATACCTCATTAGGCTGTTTATCTATTTTTCTCTTTATCTACTCCTGCTAGTAGGAGCTCTAGCCACATCTGGGTTTGAGACACCTTCTGGGCCCCTGGTACTGCTTTCTTCTGCAGGGGGCCCTGAGCTTGTGGGCCTTTCTTGGGTCCTTGTCGCATATGGGCTCATCCCTTCCTCCTTTTCTGCTCTTTGGCATCTCCCGGAGCTGCTATGGCAGTGGTGACCTCATGTATCTGCTTCCCCACATAGGTTGTGAGCACAGCTGCCAGTGAGCCAAACAAACCAGGGGGAGCCATGGCTAAGATTCAGTCCCACATGCTTGTAGTGAAGCGCTCCTCATCAGGCCCCCGCTAGTTATCTACTGCAAAAATGGCTTGGCGCATTCCCAACTCCCGAAGAAGCTGAATTAAGTTCGTGTATGAAGTCCACTTACTCGTGGTTTCAGGTAGTTCTCCAGTGTCATCCCATACTATGCAGGCAGCAGCCATAAGCCATTCAAGCGAGGAGTGGTCGCCCTCACAACGGCAACCACTTGTTTGTAGCCTCTGCCTCAGGGAAGGATGTATAGTTATGGATGCCAATTGCTCCATCTCCCTTGGGGAGCACAGGACATGGTCTGTCCCTTCATTCCATAAGCTCAACAACCAGGCAGGCACAGTCTCCCCCGGACCCTGTCTGCACTGTTTTCTCAGCTCCCTCAACTCCGTGGGGGTGTTAGCAGAGTAAGAGATATACTCCATTACTGTAGGCGTGCCCTGTGCTACCACCCCCATGGGATGTGCATGCTCCATATTCTTTCTGTTTTACAACTGACGGGCTCTTAGCCACTGGGGGAGGGGGGCGCCCTCAGTCTCCTGCAGACTTTCAGTTTCGTCAGCATGCAAGGTTGGACCTGCTCCTTAACTCTTTCTCCAACTCCTGCAAGCAGGCTCCCAAATTTTCCTCTGTCCATTGTAACTCCCTTACCTGGCCTTGTCACTGTAGGGCATCTTTATGCTGCTCCCAGAGGGCTATAAGGAAGAACCAGCCCATCCAACCAGCCGCTACTTGCTCCCTAGGCTGCAGCGACTCCTCCAAGGTCTTCAAGGCCTTTTCCAGGGTGGCAGGCATACATTCTACCTGCTCCCACCCCGTGGCAGGGGCCCAAGACATGAGGACCACTGTGACTGGCTGCCACAAGCCAATTGGAGTCCACATGTCCTCCCCTGCTGGGATGGAGGGGACACTTACCCCTTCGGATCCTGCCGGACTACACCAAGTGTAAGGAGGATGCTCTGTGGTGGCTTGCTTGTGCTCTGGCACAGGCTTTGGAAATTGGAAGAAAAGGTGAATGGCAGAGGGCAGGTGAGACATGCTCTTTATTGTCAGGGGGGATACAGCAGTGGCGAAAAGCATGGCCGAGAACATGGCGAGCGCTTATATATGGCTCTGAACAATAGTGGCAACATGCCATGGGAAAGAGCGATGACATGGGTTCACACAGGAGATAACACATTGGTTACATGCCTCCTCGGAAGGCCTGCTAAGGGGGGCCGGGGTGCAAGCAGGAAAAAACACTGCAGCAGTCATCTTAGTTTGGCCTAAGAAACCTGTTGCCTATACAAATGCAATTTCCCTTACAGTATTTAACCACAATAAAAAATGTAAATACACACACACACACACAGCAGGAGGCCTGCAATAGCAAATCTAAAGGGCCAAAACATGGATTAGCATATGCAAAACTAAGATACTTCATGAGATAGTACCTTCCTGAGGAGAGGGAGTAGAGGACATCTGGTATGGTTTGGAAGAGAGAGAGACGAAATATTAACTCCTGAATAGTGTGTCACTAAAATGATTCCTAAGTTCATCTCCATGTACTTGTGTCTGAGTCTTGGCAGAGAAGAGGTACAGTTAAAGGGTAACTATTAATATATGTCTTCTGTAATCCCCAGGAGTTATCCTTGGGAGCATTTTGAGAGTCCTTCCTAACAGGAAATGCTTAAAATAGCTAGGAGGTATCTGAGGGGACCTACAATTGTCATAGTTCTGCAGTTAAAGTTTAATTTTTTTAAATTACTATTGAATCCTTACCCTGGTGTGGTCTGAGGAAATACTGGTTATACAAGTGGTTCACATTCCAACTTATATAATAGTTGTCATCAGGAGCATAATACCTTTAAATTTCAAATGTAGGGGTAAACAAGAATGGAAGTGAACCTTCCTGAAACTGTTGTTAACTGCAAAATTACCTGTTCCATTCTCTCAGGATACCAGTAATTTCCACCAGGAGCACATTAGTTGGTTCCTCTCTCTATCCATAAATCTTGCAGAAAGTTATAATTTTAACATTTTAACAGCGACAACATAAAATGTTTCTCTCAGAATTACAAGTGCTTTTAAGCCAATTGCTTGAGGCAAATATACTCCTTGCATCAACAAGTCAGTGAAAGTTGATTGAAAGAGCAGAAAAGCTCAGAGATTCTCTCAGTGATTGATAACCAAAAACACCTGTATTAAAGGGCTGGCCACTAAGAATTATGAGAAGCAATGAAGCAGCAACAAATCTTATATTCATTGCTGATTCTTTGACAA
>NW_012155040.1:255547-257969 GCF_000956105.1 Propithecus coquereli | reverse complement strand
TTATTTTTAAATATTTTAATATTGTAATTCCTTTAAAAAAATCTTGAGATTCCTATTATACCATCTGAATCTAGGAAATTTAAAATGACATTGTGCTTGGGTACAAGTGTTTTTTTAAAGAATTTTCATTATATGTTCCCATGGCTAATTCTCATCCTCCTCCTATTAAATGATGCGACATACTCTAAACCTGAGATGTTATACCTCATCCATATCTAGAACCAAAGAGCTACATGAGCAAATTATGTGAGTTGCTGAAAACAAGCCTTTAGGAGTGTGGTGCGTAGAAAATATGTTCATCTTAAAATGACGCTGGGCACTTTTTGTGCACTTAAGGTATTTTTACTAGTAGCCTTTGAAATATTTAGGCAGGTGGCTAGGTATGATTTTGGTCTGTTGAGCAGATGTGTATCTATGCCTAACAGATCGTAAAAACCTGAAGGTTAATAAAGGGATAAGAGGTGTGACCATGAATAGGGCTTGGTATGGGTCCATAGTGTAATTTAACTATGAGGTTGACATAGTATATAGAAAGGCACATTAAAGATACTATTTCCTTCCCTCCAAAGAGATACTTAAATGTTTCCATCTCCATTGCGCTTGGTTAGGTGTAACTCTCTGGAAGATTATTTTCAGGTGGTATGGAGTTGTAATGAAATGAGAGGCGTCAGAGTGAAATTTAGAAGCCAATTTTTCCCTCCCTAAAAAAATAATAAAAATCTAGGAACACAGAGGATTTGTTGAATACAATCTATCATCATTGCACAAAATACAGTGTTTCAAATGAAATTCAGTACTTGAGGCTTTTGAGTTTGCCCTTAAAAAATATAGTTTCTTTTTTAAAACAAAATTACGTATAGGAGATCCAATATTAGAACACTATATTTATTGTCCAGATATCACTGACATGTGGAATGCGTAATTCTGAATTTTAATTGGCTTAAAATCATACTAAGTCACTAAAATAATTTATAAAATGCAATCTAGTGAGTTTATAATGTAAAAGAAGGCTTTTATATTAGTATACAGAAATTATTTTAAAAGCTCTATCTCTGAAAATTTTTTAAAATGTAATAAATAGCTCTTGTTGAGGCAAATATCCAAATATTTAAAAAGAGTCAATACAAGAAGTCTCTTTTTACTAAAACAATTAATAATTAGCATAAAGGGGATCCATTCTGAAATTATAGAACCAGAAAATTAAAATGATAAACATGATGTTCATTTATATAAGAGTTTCTTTTCAAATCTACATGAAATAATTGAGATAAACTTCCTAATATCCAGAACAAAAAATGGACCACGCAGAGATTCACAAGCATGAAGTCATTATATATTTTAACATTTTTATAAATTATTTGTAAGATTTATCATTCTTTCTGATATTTGACAAAATATATAGTGGGATTCCAGAAATTTACATTAGTTAAATAGAGTCCAGTTTTATTTCACATAGTTTATTGGTCTAATTCTCTTCTAAACGTGAAATGTTAGAATTTTGCATAGAATTTCTATGGGCTATTCTTTGTCCAAAGTGTAATATTGGACAACCCACTAAATAATATAAGGATTTTCTAAAGGTGAATTTAAGATCACTTTCAATCTCAACAGTCATTGAGGAAAATGCTTTCCACATGGCTTTCAACATACCACAATTCAGTCCTCCTCTTTGAAGATCATTCACAGTGGCAGGGAGAGACAACAATGAAGGCAGTGTAATTCTAAGTCCACTTCTGCAGGTAGCTTTCAGGCTTTAGGACAGGTGCAGGGAAGCTTCGACCTTAAGGCCACCTGTGGCCTTCTAGGTTCGTAAGTGCAGCCTTTCGACTGAATCCAAATTTTACAGAATGAATATTTTTGTTTTTATTAATACATTTTTGTTCATCTTTTATATTTTTATTTTCAAAATGAACATATTTAAAACATCAAAGAATAAAATAAGTTCCAACAAAATAATTCTCCCAGATTGACCAGCACAATTAGAACATTAGCAAGCCATGAGGGCTAAATTGACAGCTGCTACCCTCATGGTTTAGTTCAAACTTCCCCTGCCTGACTGGCGCCACTATCGCACCCAGGCTGGTTGGTGAGAGTTTATGAAGGTCCAGTATGCCAGTCTGTTATGAGCTTTTGACAATGGTACACTGTGTTTCTGTTTGAGGTGGAATTTGTGAATATTTGCACAGCTGGACAGTATTTTTTAATTCTGTCTGCTTAACAGCTCATCATGTCAAAGAAAACCAAGAAAACATAGAAGGAAGAATACAAATTTTTAAATGAGGATTAGGAGCTGCAATATTATCTTGTTTCTGCTAAAGATGATTTTACTTTGTGATACTGCAATATCAACTTTAAAGAAATTCAATGCTCATCAGCATTATAACACTCATGGTGAGCACAAATATTTTAAATTAGAGAGAAA
>NW_012155040.1:242944-244633 GCF_000956105.1 Propithecus coquereli | reverse complement strand
TTAAAGGAATAAAATAAAGATGCAAATGAAATAAAAATTTTAAAATTAAGGGCCCATTCACTTACCCAGCCTCCCTGAGATAATTGGAGTAGTAGACAGTGTTGGTGTTCCTCCAAGATCCCCATTGCTGAGCCAGTACACCCACCCCCCTGCTGTGAGTGTTGGCTGCTGAAGTTTCACAACAAACACTCCATGGGTCAAATAGCACATGTGAGGATTCTGTAATTTGTTAAATATGTCTATTCCAACTGAACTTCAGAACTGGATAAAAACAAACAAACACAAACATAGATTGGGTTTATGGACCCGCTGGGCCCACTCTGAAATGGCCCTGAGCCAAAGCTCCATCGATCATCTAACTTCCATGAGCCCTTATTTAGACAACTAAACCAGAGTAGTTTTGGTGTCCCTAGAATTAGGGTTGGTTTGAAATCAGTGCCCAGTAATCTCTGAAAAGTTTTATTCCCCTTTCCAAAATTCTCAGTCACCCTGAAAAATGGCCACAAGTTCTTTGAAGATGGAAGAAGATTTATAGTATAAGTTTTTGGCAGTGTAGCAGTGTCCTTCCCTAATGGGTCCTGGCCTCTCATATACTCCAGGAGTTCTGAGTCTGTGAACTGGATCAAGTATGGGAATCAGCTGAGCCACTATAACTCTTTATTTTGATGATTCATGTCAGAGTCCTATTAATCAGATTTAGAAGTTTTTTGAATATATACATTGTTAGATTTTTGTAGGATGCCTATCTATTAATATTTCAGTTCTAGGGAGACCATGATCAATTAGCTAATGGCAAAGATTCCTGAAGATCAAATCATTTTAATTACTGCATTGACTGTGATGCCCATTACAGTAATCACAACCACATTTTTTCTGGTGATTAAATACCACTCTGGTTTCTTCAATCCCAGGTACACAATATCCACACCGAATTCAGGGAGCTCAGTCCAATGGCATTCTGGTTGTATTCTTAGCCTCCACAGAGCGCTTCAAGAATTCCAGGGTGCTCCTCAACAACACATTTCTAGACATATTTAAGGAGAGGTTGAGCAGGTCTTAAGTGATAAATCTACTCTGGGATCCCAATTTCCATTATCTTGTGCATTCCTTCCTCTATGGTACAACAAGGAAGTTCTACAGTTTTGATTTCATTTGCTATAGACCAACCAAGCAAACTGGTAGAGTCACTCCTATTGCTTGAGCTAACACATCAATTCAGAATCTCTGTGCTCTGATATCAGTACATTTAGGCTCATCCAACATGATATTTCTTCCACCTTGATCTATACATGTTCCTCTTGTTTCTTTCTATATAAATTTTCAATATCTTACAATATATTTATGTGTATGGCACCTCCTCGTGAGTCATTTTTCTTACCTTTCCTTTGGAACCTACTGGGCCTGGTGTCTGCTTAAAAGTCTTGGCCTTGTGACTAATGGAAGTGAGAAGTTTTGTTTCTATTTTTTAAGGTAGTAAAGGGCTTTCCAATCTCTTATTCAGAATTTGAGCTTGGAATTTAAAACCCTCATTTTTGTTCCCAATTTCTTTAGCACACTTAGAAGCAACAAAGCAACATCATTATACTTCTTATTTTCATTAAAATACTTTATGGAAATTGCCACTACATGTCATGAATTACCCACTGTTCCAGTTACTACTGACAGCAGAGTCAATAATATCTCTATGCT
>NW_012155040.1:210708-241873 GCF_000956105.1 Propithecus coquereli | reverse complement strand
GTGGAGGGAAACAAAAAGCAAAACAAAAGGATTGAAATGGAAATAGCAAAAATATGGAATCAGCCTAAGTGTCCATCAACAAATGAATAGATAAAGAAACTTTGGTATATATACATGATGGAATACTACTATACTAGGCCATAAAAATCATGTCATTTGCAGCCACATGGATAGAACAGGAGATCATTATCTTAAATGAAATAAACCAGGCACAAAAATATAAATATCTCATGTTCTCACTTATATATGAGAGTTAAAGAATTTGAACACATGGAGGCAGAGAGTAGAAAGATGGATAACAGAGAGAGACTAGAAAGGGTTAGTGGAAGTAAGGGGAGAGGATGAAGGGAAGTGAGTTAAAGGGTACAAATATACAATTAGATAAAAGGAATAAATTCAGTGTTTGATAGCAGAGTAGGGTAACTATAGTTAAACAAAGATGCATTGTACTCAGGTGATGAACACCCAAAATACCTTGACTTGATCATGACATGTTACATACATGTAACAAAATTTCACATGTACCCCATAAAATTGTACAAATAAAAACTTTTTTAAAAGTTTTTAAAAACCAGGCACCAGGTAGGGTTTTCAAAATTGAAAAAAAAAAAAATGTCATGAAGTACTAATCTATGCTAAACCTTGAGAACATTATGCCAAGAGAGAGGAGCCACATATTGTATTATTCCATTTATAAGAAATGTCCAGAATATGCAAATCCATAAAGGCAGAAAGTGGATCAGTAGTGACCAGGAGCTAGGAGAAAAGGCAGGAGGGGGAATAGAGAGTGGCTGCTAATGGGCATGGGCTTTCATCTCAGAGGTGATGAAAATATTCTGGAATTAACGGTGATGGTTATACAACTATGTGAATAAAATCCAGTGAATTGTACACTGTAAAAGGGTGAATTTTATGACAGTGAATTATATGAAAATAAAGCTGTTATTAAAAATTACAAAAGAAATTAAAGAAAATGTGTTATAAATATATAATGGAATATCATTCAGCCATAAAAAGAAGAAAATTCTATTACTTGCAACAACATAGATGAACTTGGAGTACATTATGTTAGGTGAAATAAACCAGACACAAGAAAATCAAATACTGCATGACCTCACTCATATGTGAACCCATGAAATTATAGAGTAGAATAGTTGTTAACCAGGGCTAAGGGTGTTGTGTGGGTGAAAGTTGGGGAGATGTTGATCCTAAGAAACCAATTTTCAATTAGATAAGAAGTTCAGTAGAGCTATGGTACAACATATTGACTATAATTAAGAATATATTGTGTTCTTAAAAACCTGAGTCTATGTAGTGTGTTCTCACCACAAAAGTGGTAGCTCTGTGAGGTGATGCATATGTTAATTAGCTGGATTTAATCATTCCACAATGTATACAGACTTCAAAGCATCATCATGTGCATGATAAATACATATAATTTTATCTGTCAGTTTTAAATAAAGTACTTCAAACAGTGCTTGGCACATTAAAAAAAGATCACCTAGCACTGCCTTTACTTCAAATTGTTAAAGGACACTTGAAAATGTAAATGTTACCTGAAAAACCAGCCATACACATATAGACATAGTTCAAACCATTGGTAAATTTTTTTTTTTTTTTTTGCCCATTCAAATAATCATCAACATGTGAGCAAAGATCAAAGCCGAGAATTGTCCTTGGACTCATAGCAGGATTTTTTGATGGGCAAGGGCAAGAGACAGGATCTGCATTGAAAGTAAAAGGAGGTAAGAAGGAGAACTGAGTTGATTGGGGTAGACAATCAGCAGAAATGGAGAATGATGAATTGTGAAATTTATGTGGGAACACATAGGTTAAGCTTCCTAATTTTGCCATGAGTGACTGTCATTTCAAAGTAGACACTTGCCTACTATAAGCTCCTATAGTAGTTCAGAGGAAAAAAGACAAAAACTATGAATCGGTCAAGTCAGGAAATCTCTCTTTTAATCTCCACCTTCTACAAAGTTTCCTTTGGCCCTTGCTGCCCTTCCTTTATATCTCGGTCACCACCCCGCCTTCACATTGGAAAGCATGTGACATTTCAGCTCAGTTTATGAGTCTGACATGAAATCGAGCCCCTGCATTAACATGCAGCACAGTAGAGATTACTGAGATCATGCTCTGAAATCATGCTAAACACATGCTCTGTAGACATGATAACCCTCAATAAAGATCGCAGATGCATGTTTTCATTTTCAAATGAGAATATTAACTCCAGAATTACCACCCAGAGAGTAATGTTCATATTGCTGGGTCATAATTAATTTTGAACTATGAAAATAGAACTCCTTTCAATCATGTCCGAAATTCCATTCAAACCTGGCACGAAAACAACTATAATACACAATAATACTTGAAGGGTACAAATTAAACCCACACAAAGAGGGATTTGGGCCAGATTTCTGGAAGAATATTCGAACTTAGCTCATGTCACTGTTGTACAAACATAAATTAAAGAAGGAAAAGTGCCAATATCCTGACCGAGTAACAGCATGATTCTACCCTCAGGCCTAAAGTCTAAATTACCCATTAATAATATTTTCAGTCTTATTCAAACTGGGCATGATCCTTGGAGCAATTCAGAAGAGTTTGATGCTTGGTGAACATTACCAGCCCACATATGTGAGGTAATAACTTTCTCTAGTGGGAGAAGGGAACAGAGGTAATTTACCAAATGGTACCCTACTGACCTGAAAGAATTGATTTACTTCATATGGAAGTTTCATTTTAGAGATTTTATTTACTAGGCTTTATTATGAGTCTGAGATATTATATGCTGATTAAGAGTGTATTGAAATATTCTTCTTCCCTGTGGTCCTTTTTTTTTGAAGTAGGAAGACTCATATTTAGTTTCGGATTGTAAGTTGCTGACTTTATATTTTAGAAATGGAAATCAGAGGTATGTAAAAGCATATTGGGCTATATTTTCATCTTCATCTTCACTGTGTCTGAATGATATCTTATAGAATTAAAATGCAGACTGTTTACAAAAACAGTTTACAAAGGAGACTCTTTTCTCCTTTAAGTTGTCAGCATGTGTTATTATACCAAATTTTGAGTTTCTCTGTGTTCTATGTTCTATTAAAAATTGAATTTAAATGTGATAAATTGGGGGCTTCCTAGTCTGTGGTTTAGGATCAAGTTACAAAAAAATTGGACTGTTTCTTTCAGTAAAGGAAAAGAGAAAACTTGAATAAAGAGGGAAAGTGAGTAATTCACTTACGTGGATATACAGAAAGATAGGTTATCACCTTGTAGTGCATTATGTCACTGTAATTTCTGTTTAGAGAAATCATTTTTAGGATAATGTTGAGACCACTCAAAATTTCCACCACCATAAAAAACAAATTGCTTGTCAAGCCCACAAAATAGAAAACCCAATTGACTTTGGGAGTTAGAAGGAGAAATAATTACTGAAATACAATTCCAAATGCTCTGAGAACTGCATATCATATTTTGTCCTGTGGGTCTCTAAAGGACTCAACTGACAATAACACTGTTGCTAACCCCTGTGATACTCCCACTGCGTCGTTTAGAGTTCTCTCATCATTAAATAACAGACATTTTGTGGAATTGATAAATATAGTCTTCAACATTAACTAAATAATCCTCCCAATAGTCTGGTAAAACAGATGGAGAGAATAAAACAGAGAAGTTGTTAAGGGGCTTAACTCGGCCCATGGAGACAATCCTGTGACTTACTTAGTATTGGACCTCCCTAGTTTAAGTTTATGACACCTTCTCTTCCATTTCTTACTTGTAAATAGCAACCAAGCCTCCAAACCGCAGCCACTCCAACTCCCCTCTCCCTTGTGATTATCTTTAATTCTTTCCATTTAATCAAGAACAGGACACAGCACTGCTGCAAAGGAAATTGTAGCTTTCTCATGTATGTATTTTCTTACGTATCTATTCACGAACATTAAAATGGATTTCAATAGGACGTTATTTGAAATGAATACTTTTTTCTTGTTTTATAGGACCAAATTAGTTTAAAGCATATTGTTTCCATCAGCTTCTAAATTAATTCCACTCCTTGCTTCATGAGACAACCAACTCCTCTTTAATTAGGAGAAATATTAATATATTCACTTTTTATGTTTCTTCTTGGTGACAAGCACAGTACTAGGCACAAGGGGAGCATAAGCGAGCATGATCTGGCTGCTGTCTTGAAGGAAACCATGGTGGGAAAGGAAAATGATGGCTAAACAAATAATTATTTTCATAGTAATGATAATTCCCAAGAGTTTATTATGTTGCAGCCCCTGTGCCAAGCATGCCTCACTTCACTGGATCTTTTGATGTAGGAGCTCTGTTTTCTTTTTGTACAGACCATGGAACTGAAGTTTGCCAGGTTAATGCCTTTCCACATCGAACCTATGTAAATAATACCCCATTCTCCCATTCAAGCCTTATCAATCTCTTAATACTTTGGCTTTTCATCTAATTTTTCCACCTAAACCTTGTCTGACAGTTTTAGTTCTCAGTATAATTAATACTTTTCATTCTAGTTGATATTTTTATGATTTTTCTTGGCCTGAATTCTATCCCTAAGTTCAATCAACTCTGGGTCAGTGATAAATAGCATTTCAAAACCCACAAAGTTGAGAGCTATTTTCACAATTATTAGGTCACGCTACCATGTCAGATTTCGTGGTTAGTGGTTTTTTCTCTGAAATACCAGCTGATCCTTGAAAACTTTCCTGAGTTTCAGATGGATGTGAATGCTACTTTTGCATAGCCCTTTAAAATATCCCTAAATTGTTGTATTTACTTTTACACCTTATTCGTATGACTTCCTTTTCAAATAATAAACACCTTAAGACAGAAAGTAAATCATGGTGAATTTGGATTCTTCAGGGTCCAAGTTGAATGTCTGCCACATCGTCAGTCTCAATAAATATTTGTTGAACTAAATTAAATTTTACTTTCTTAAGAAGAGGCTTTTATCTATTGTCTTTAACCTTTATTTGCACCAGCTTTTCAGTATTTCTATCTTGTTACCTGTCTTTTATTTATTCCTTCTTGTTTCAGAGGAATAGATATCTCTTTTTCTATCCAAATGTGATCCCATCATTTTTGCACTGTGCTCATCATTGATTCATTTTACTTTTTAACCAGTGGCCACTCAGTGTCCACTTCTCCTTGGCAGCTCTTATAGCTATCTGTTCCTTTGCATTTAATTATAAATCTTATTTTGATTTATCAAAATTACTCACAAAGGGTACAATATGGAAAGGAGAAGGAAAGCATAACTGTATAGTGGAGAAACACTACCTGACCTACGTGATTAAGGTCAACATCAAAACAGTGATAAATTGTATTGACCATGTACAGATGATACAAGGCACAAGGACAAGAGGCACTTTACCTCTGTGGTCTTCCTCCCAGTATTACCAGGAGAAAAACACCAGACAAATTCTAACAGGATGCATTGGGCAAAATACCTGACCGGTATTATCAAAACAGTCAAGGTCATCGTTTTAATTTCCTGTGGCTACTATAACAAATTGCCATAATCTTGATGGTTTAAGGCAACAAAAATTCATTCCCTCATAGGCTAACAGTCTGAAATCAATGTGTTGGCAGGAATGTGCTCCCTCCAGAGGGTCTAAAAGACATTCTATTTCTTAACTCTTCTAGCTTCTGGCAGCTGCCGTCATTCCCGAGTTTGTGTTTGCATCACTCTGGTCTCTGCCTCTGGCACTTTGCTTCTTCCTCTTCTGTGTGTCTCCCTCCATGTGTCTTTTACAAGGACAACATCTGTCACTGAATTTAGGGCTCACACAGATAAAACAGGATGATCTCTCATCTGGAAACCCTTAACTTAATCACATCTAAAAGAACCTTTTTCCAAGTAAGGTTACATTCAAAGGTTAGAGGGTTTAGGACATAGAAGTATTTTTTGAGGGCCACCATTCAACCCACTACAGTCATCAAAAACAAGGAAAACCTAGAATTGTGGCAGAAGAGCCACAAGGAGAGCCTAAGGAGACATGATGACTTGTCACATGCTATCCTGGATGGGATCCTGAAATAGACAAAGGACATTAGATAATAACTAAGAAAAACTGAATAAAATATGGACTGTAGTTACGGATAATATGTCAATATTTGTTCATTCACTGTAACAAATGAATCATACTAATGAAAGATCTTAATAATAGAGGAAACTGTGGAGGAGGTATATGAGATCAAAAACTGTTCTAAAAAGAAAGTTTACCTTAAAATAATGTTTAAAGCTTAATTTTTAATGCTTTATAACAGCTCTGTTTAATGGAAATATAATGTACACTACCTATGTTTTTAAAAAATTCTTAGAAGCCACATTTCAAAAAGTAAAAAGAAATAAGTGAAATTAATTTTAATACACTTTATTTAGCCCAATATATCCAAGGTATTATCATTTCAATATGTAATTGATATTGATAAGATGTATTACAGGTCAGGCATGGTGGCTCATGTTTGTAATCTTGGCACTCTGGGAGACCAAGGCGGGAGGATCTCTTGAGGTCAGGAGTTTGAGACCAGCCTGAGCAAGAGTGAGACCCCGTCTCTACTAAAAATAGAATAAACTAGCCAGGTGTGGCGGTGCACACCTATAGTCCCAGCTATTTGTAAGGCCAAGGCCGGAGGATTGCTTGAGCCCAGGAGTTTGAGGTTGCAGTGAGCTAGGATGATGCCACTGCACTCCAGTTGGGCGACAGAGCGAGACTCCGACGCAAAAAAAAAAAAAAAAAAATCGTATTATGATCTTTATTTGGTGGTGTGTTTATGTGTAATACTAGAAATAACATAGGTGCCTGACAGAACTATTAATACTATCCAGTAGCAATACCATAGACAGTACAATAATCAAAGGGAAATGTCATCCTACCAAAACAAAGTTCTGTTCAACAGAAAACATATTTTACATTGCTTCAGTTTTTAATTTTCATTAATTAAATTACATAAAATTCAAATTTCAGTTTCTCAGTCATAGTGGTCAGTTTTCAAGTGTTCAGTAGCTATGTGTGGCTAGTGACTACTTCATTGAGCGACACAGTTCCACACGTATTCCTTGTTGCTTGTTTCAGGTATCTATTACTGTATAACAAGCTACCCCCTAAATTAGTGACTTAACATAGCAACAATTTATCATGCTTTACAAATCTTTGAGTTGACCTTATAGTCATTTTTTCTGATCTAGTTCCGGGTTTCTTATGCCTATGGAGTCCACGAGCCGCTGGAGCTGGAACTTCCCAAGTCTGGCTCAATGGCAGTGAAAGCTGGATAGCTGGGCCCAGCTGGGATGCTGGGATGGCTGAGCCACTCTCTCTTTTCCTGCAGTCTAAAGGACTCTCTCTCTACACATGCGCTCCCCATGTGGTCACTCCAAGTGGTCTCCCGAGCAGGGTAGCCAGATTTATTGCATGGTAGTTCAAGGCTCCCAAAAGCTCAGAAGTAGAAACTGCCAGGCCTTCTTAAGGCTTAGGTCTGGGACTTGCGCAGTGTCACTGCTACTGCCTGCTATTGTTTAATGAGAGTCACAGAGCCAGCACAGATTCAAGGTGAAAGGGAAATACACAGGGGAATAAATACCAGAAGACATGGTTCACTGTGATCATCTTAGAGATTAATGTTCTTGAGTGCTGGTTAACTTTTCAACAAATATTTATTTCTTTGATCTATTTTTAACACCATACAGACTAAGACTATGCCTTATGTCTCATATTTCCTAATATTTCTAGGATTAAATTTTACCTGTAGCAACAATAATAGCAGTTACAATAAATGGGTAAGTTAATGAGAACTTACCTTGAGCCAAAAACTATTCGTAATGCTTCACGAAGATTGTCACTGTTAATCCTCATAATTGGGTACCATTATCTCAAAGTAACAGAAATATAGGGACGTTAAATAACCTGCCTAACCAGGGGTCCCTCCGTAAGTGAGATAGCTGAGATTCAAACATAGGCAGTCATTTCGACTCCTGAGTGCCTGAATTTTTTGTTAATTATTTAAGTGTGAAATTTGTTGACTCAAGCAACTTCTAAGAAAGAAAAAGAAAAATTAAATGGGCTTACTGAGCAATATTTTAAATCCCTGATGTTACGCTTTTTATGCTTAAAGAAGTTCTAATGAACTCAAACTTCTGTTTCTCACACTCATTCATTCTTGCTCTCTCTCTCACTCTCTCTTTCTTTATATGGGTAAATCATGGTAGTTGCTGGAAAATTTCTGCCAGCTTCACATAGCCTTTTCACTTAGAAGCCAAAGTGACACACATTTTTATCTAATCACCCAGTCATTCAGGGCTTTTTCTGCTGACCTTAAACTCTTTCTTTTCCTTCATAATCACTGAAGACTCATCAGTGACATTAGCAGTTCCGTGTAATCTAATATGTTTGCATTCCATATTTTTCTTGGGCAAAGAAATCAGCTCTGACAAAGTAATGACCTCAACGTAATTGTCGTTAACAAAAAGGTTACAGTGTTCTCACCAGGATAATAGAGCTGAGAATCATTCTGTTTTTTGACTCTACATCTTACTTAACTCTGAGCTCTTTAAACATAACAAATAATCATGCCTTATTAAGCACCTGCTCAATGAAGTTGGGAACTCAGACTATGGCAGCATTAAATCCTGACCTTTGACTTCTTCTGTCAGATGCCAGAACGATTATTTCTACTAGATCTTGGTTTGACATTAGGGAGCAATTGGCTAATCCTCAGATTCTCCGAACTTGCTCTCTGGTCTCTTTCTAATGCCCATCTTGTTCTGTGTCTTAGACTTATTATAATTTATTTACCATGTGGGTAACAGTATCTCCTTTTATCTTTGAAAAGAACAGCATCTATATGATTTTGAGCCCTTGTTCTCAAGGGAACTCAGGAAAAATGTTTAAAAACTTAGAAATAGGCTTTTACCTCTTCCTTTTGTCTTCTTCCAAAATACAGAATTTGAACAAGTGGATAAGTGAAAAGATGTGTGAGAGGAAAAGAGACTAAGTCTAATTAATTGGGACTTCACAATTGAGGGGAGCATATTAGAATAATACCACACCCAGAGAAAAGAACTATGGATTTCAATAGCTTTTCCAAGAAGTAAGCCTAACGAATTTCTGTTGAAATTTAATCACTACACCTTTAGTATTTTAAAAACATAGTTGGAGTTGGCATTTTCTTTTTTTTGAGACAGAGTCTCACTGTGTTGCCCGGGCTAGAGTGCCGTGGCGTCATCCTAGCTCACAGCAACCTCAAACTCCTGGGCTCAAGCGATCCTCCTGCCTCAGCCTCCCAAGTAGCTGGGACTACAGGCATGCGCCACCATGCCCGGCTAATTTTTTCTATATATTTTTAGTTGTCCAATTAATTTCTTTCTATTTTTCATAGAGACGGGGTCTCGCTCTTGCTCAGGCTGGTTTCGAACTCCTGAGCTCAAACAATCCGCCCGCCTCAGCCTCCCAGAGAGCTAGGATTACAGGCGTGAGCCACCGTGCCCGGCCGGCATTTTCTTTAAGTTACCAAAATGATGAAGCCCATAGTTGTGAATAATGTCAGCCCAAATCACGTACAGAATGAAGTGTGGACAAAAACATTTGGGTAGACTAGGTAGGAGAGATGAATAGAAGTACTGACACGAAAAATGTAAGAAATGTGAAACTTGCATTAACTGAACATCTATTAAGATGTGTCAAGTACTGTGCTGGGCATATCATAAATAGAAAAATTGAACAGTAAGAGTAGCAGCCCTTAAAAAGGAGCTAGAACAGAAAGATGGGAATAGAAAAAAAAGAGCAGCATTGAAAATAATTATTTATATCTAGGATTAACTAAACTGAACTTCACTTCTATTTCAGAAAAATCCTAAAATAGGGCATAGTAGAATTCCATATCCAACTATGAAAATTTAAGGGAGGACACACAGTCTTCTATTTCTAGGCAATTTACTAAGTTTTATCAATTCTATGAGTGCACCAATGTCCTTCCAATTTGTTCATTCCCTTTTTGGTTAAGTTGTTCAAAGCATTTCTGTGGTTTGCTGCTGTAAACTAAGAATGTTTCACTATCACAGTTCTAGGAATTTTATGCTATTGTTGATCCATATGTCTTAACTTGACTCAGAGAATATGATCCCTTTAAGGATCAAAGATGAAGGCTGATAAACAGAGTCTAGGTTCAATACCTAATAAATTGTGTAAGAGGAGGGAGAAAATGATAGAGGATAAGAATATTCAGAAGGCTTTAATGTAAGAAGTAGGGCCAATATCAGGAACTAGGATAAGAAATTACCTAGAATACAGAACTTCTGAAAAGGAATAAGAAGCAGGGTAGTGGTGATGGAAGAAGAGGCAGCTATGAAGTCGCTATTGGCTTTTCATTTTGTGTTGTTTATATTGATTTTATTTGTTTTCTTCCCTCACTTTCCCACCAAAAAAGAATGTTAAATTTAAATAAAAGATATTTTAATCCTATTCAGATGATATAAGAGAAGTTGAATGAAATAATGCAAAGTAAAAATGGAGAGTGGAAATGGTTAGATTTGCAAAAACGAAAAATTGGAAAATGTTGGGTCTCATGCAAGCAACTACAAAGTAAAAAGAAAGGATAAGAGGAGGTATTAAAAAATTTTACTCTCGGGTTGATTTCTTTAGTGGCCCCAGCAGAAGAACTGACTACTTTTCAACTTGACCAAGCTGACTGAGCAGTATGAAACTTGCTAGAGATTCTCAACACTCAAATAGAATTGACCTGAACAATACTTGTGAGACACACACCCACTCCCTTGCTTTTGTATTATTCAATTTTCATCTCACCCAATATACATGCTCACAACACTCAGTCACACACATACTCACACTGAGATCATTACTATTACTGTATCTCAAACTAATAATTAAGACCTTCGAAACTTAATGATCCTATGGATTAAGATGCTAATGATCCTATGGATTAAGATGTACACTTTAGAAGAGTTGTACAGTACTAGGAGAGAAAATAAGATTAGAAGCCTGTTGAAAAATATACTGAAATGTAGAGAAATATAAGATGCATGCAGGGCCCTTAGCTCTTTTGTTCAGCTGTTCTAGGCACACCATAAGAACTTGATCAAAACTGGTTGACAGAATGTATGAATTGTTCTTAGCCAGTGCTACTGAACATTTTTCATAGCATGGCAGTCTTAGAAAATGTGTGGCAAACTGAGATAAAATGATATGGTTTCTTGTGGCTGGAGAGTATTTTCTCCCAGGGTTGCAGCCTTCCTGGGCCTTACTGGGATACCCAAATGACAAGCAATTGAATTCCTGAGCATCTGCTTGTGTTGTGCCCCATTGCATGAGAAGCACCAACCTAATCTAGAAAACTTTTTTTGAAGTAGACTTTTCTTCAGGTCTGATATTAGCCTATTCTGACCTTTATGCCTTTTGGACAGGTGTTGCTTTTGTAGGGTAAAAATGTTCCCTTTCCTCTGGGTGGATGCAGCCCCCACCTGACGATATCCAAGGCTTGGCAAGAGGTATGTGGGCTGTATTCAACTTCTGCTCACTCACCCACTTATCCTTCTACAGTATGTGTGTCTATTCTACATTCTACTATCCTTTCTTTTACTCAACTAATTCCATGCCATCTCCAATCTGGTGGTCACTGACTATTTTATACTTTTTAAATTTATCAACTATGCTTTTTGTCTTCATGAATTCTTTCTTTGGCTCAAATATTCTCTTCACCTAGTGGTTTGCTCAAGTTTCAGAGTTCCATAATCTCTTGAATCAATCTAAAAAGGAAAAAAAAGTAGAAATCTAAAATTTTTCTCCCCTGTTGTCTTTTATGTTGTTGGCTTTCTTTTAATTTGTCAGCCTAATTCATAGTGAATCAAATCCTCTGATGATTCAAGGTGATATCAAAGCCTGCTAGCCATGACTTCCAAGAATACACCTGTAATGTTTATTTCCCTTGCTGTAGACATGTTGGGTATCTGAAGAGTAAGTTTTTGAGAGGTGCTTATTATAGTATTAGGAATTAGACTATGTGATTCCAAGAAGGGATTAAGGAACAAGAGGCTCAGTATGGATTGAGTGCTGTCAGGAAGCAGGGGCTGTTCAGTGACTGGGTGTCTCAGTCATTTTCTATCTGGGAGGCGAGAGGATTAAAGCCCAGCTAGAGTTGTCATTGATAAAGAAGTAGTAGTCTCCCAAGTTAGTAAAAAGAGGGACTGCTATTTTTGTAGTTGCAAAATATCTTTGTCTCTATCTAGTTTCAGGCATAGCCATGGAGTGGCCTTATCTGTCCTGTCCATCACAGACTCCAGGTGCTGGGTCTGGTTATTGTTTATATCTGTAAGGGTTGTTTATGTTCGGTCAGAAACATTAGGCCTAGCTACTACCTCTCAGATGCCAGGTCTCCATCTTTTTCAATGAAGAACATGGTTATTCATATGGTTATTTTCTCCTCTATGTGCTGACACTTCTCCCCAGAGGTCTTTTCTAGTCAAGATAATTGATTTATAATGAAGTGGAAAATAGGATGGATCCTGCCAGATATCAGTGTGGGTCCCTTCCTGAAATCTTCAGATCTACAAAAAAAGAAGGAAAATAGAGCTACTGTGAACATACTTTGCAATACCAAAGATCTCAGCTGGAGAATGAAGACAGTGTCAGGGTCAAAGAAATCACAGCATGGAGTTTGCTCCTGCAAAGCTGTCTAGTAGCATAAATGAGCCTTGTCAGTGTCTGCACTGTGCCTGGCTTGGCCATACAATTCAAGGATAGCCCCAGGTATTTTCTTTTGGATTGATGAACTCACCCACTTTTGTTTCCTCTGTGTGGTTGCCATTTTGTATAAGAGACATTATTGGGCTTTTTTCAGAATTACCTTTAAACTACAAAAATGTGGGGAAAATACCAAACATTTCTTCTGTGCTATACCGTACACTCATCCCATCTCTCTGGAGAAGAAAAAACTCTAAAATGTCTGGAAGGTTTTCAATAACAGACTTCTTTAGTTTTCAGACCTGATATAGCTTTTCCTTATTTTTATAGTCTTTTGATAATTTTCATGGGAACTAGTAGTGAGGGAAGGATAATTTGGTTTGGGAGGTAATCATTTCACGCTCTTATCTAGAAAAATATGTGTGATTTCTAAAGGCTAAAATAGAAAATGTATATTTTCCATGATGAATATTTAAAAGTTTTTATGGTTAAAATTTCAGCAAAATTTAATCCAAGTTAAATTCTCAGAGTAAGACAGACTCTATGCCCCATTCTTTCAAAATGAGAGGGAAACAGGCTTTAGCAAATAGCCTTAAAGATGCTCTCAATATCTGTCAGTAAGGAAAGTCTCAAGTGTCTTCCTACTGTATAACCCAATACTTCAAACATAGAAATATCTAACAGAAGATAATTTAGCCTACTCACAAAGCTGCTGACCTATTCTTACGGAAGGATTTTGTCAACAGGAATTAATCCAATGTTGTACTTCAAACTGCCTTCCTCTGCTCACCCAGAAAATCCTAATTGCTGAACTTTGACCACAATGAATGTGTAAAAAACGAAATGTAGGCATTTTTGTGTTATGCTCAGGAAAACACGATTTACAATTAAAATTTACTGCAATCATTAATGCCTGGTAAAAGCAAAATGCCTTAAAATTATTTTTGTTTCTATCATTGCTCACTAATTTGGAGGAGATTGATAGGGATTGATTTCTTTTTAACTGGCATGTTATTTTGGTGTTTTCAGAAATATAACCATGAACTTTCAAAATGAGAAAGACTTTGCAAGTCATCTAGCTTATAAATGTGCCTAAAATAACACAAAAAATATATTCCATGTTCAACTAACCTTGGGAAACAGTTCCACTAAAAGGTAGATTGCAGCTTTAATTTATTTAGACTCTCTCATTTACAAAAATACACTGTGAATTTTTAAGACAGGATATAAAATAGAGAATTTCCCAAACTTATCTGATTAACCAACTCCTTTTCAGTTTCATACCTGTTAAAATGTTCTAGAAAAATATTTCAGAAAGCACTGTTTAGAAAACTCACATCTACCCTGACTTCCTTATTTTTATTAATGAAACCTGGCAGAGATAAGCTAAGTGATGTGTCCATAATCTGTCAGTATCAGTTCCCAGAATAGTACATAGGACCCTGATTTCTAGACTGATTTTTCTACTACACCACATACTTTAAATATGCATGCATGTCACCACCAGATGATAATTGTTAAACATAATACAATTTTATATAGAGTAGTATCTCTTCATTACTTTAGAATATATTAAAGAGTTGTTTCGCTGTTTAATGAATTTATAGTCAAGTAAATAATTCAAAACTGCCAAAGTTGCTATGTTTTATTTTTTTCTTATGTTTGGCTCTCTTGCCAAATACATATATTTTTAGTATAAAACAAAATGACACAAGACTGATAGGTATCAATGTAAGTTAGATGATTTTGTTTAAATCTTTGATTATAGTCTGTAAAATATGATCAAGTAGCTCCAGTTGGCCTATCATATGTTTCTCTTCATTACCACAACCACAAATTTAATACAAATCTAATGTTTATGTATCTACTGCATGCCCAGAATAAAGCATTGATTAAAGTCCTTTTTATAAATAAGCAGTTTTGCTATTAATCAAGTTGAACATTTCAATGATATACACAATATTTTAGTTTCTTGGAGGAAAGTATGAGTAGTATATGTATTATAGGAGCACTCAACTCACTAAATGAAACTAGCATGGGATTATAACTGTTAGAGATTGAGTCAAGGGAAAAAATAGCATTTTATGCACACATCTTTGGGACTTTCCCCTGGAGATCTTTTTAACTATGTTGTAAATTAAATAGTAAGTATAATTTTACCAAACTAGAGATAACTTAGAAAATATACTTAAAATCTGATTATTGCCATTACTAAGGGCTGTTATTTTTAAACCAAGATGAACTTTGCATTAATTGAAATATCTAGTACAATAATTGCACGTTATCATGTTTTCAAAGGAAATTATTTGCATTTATTATTTAAAAAGAACTTTTGATTCAAGTATCGCAAACTCTTATTTTAGAAAAAGAAAGTTTATCAAATTTCAGTGGAAAGTTAACTGTACATGATAGAAATCTATTTTTCTTTCTTGGAATTCAGAGGCATCGATTTCTGTTTTTAGGAAATCTGATAACTTGTAGTATGAGGGAACAGAAACTTTTTTCTTCCACCTTTCTCCAAGTATGTTATCTTAGCATGTTTCTACTTTCTGTATTGTCAAGCTATTTCTTTAAGTCTCTTTTCCTGTCCCACCTAAGTACAGGTTAAAAATGGCTCTATCCTTTACACATTAGCTATTTCTGGAATCAATCTCTGGTCATCCAGTGCTATGAAGAGTTTATATCAGAAGTACCCATTACTGGGATTTTCTGGCATGAATCCATATATATTTATAAAAATGAAATTTGAAATGTAAATTATTACAAGGATCCTTACATAAAGGGTAATATCGAGTTCATCTTTGTGTCCTCAAAAACGAAATAGTGTCTTTCAAGTAATAGGAGTTTGACACAGTTTGATTGAATGACAGATGGACACGTAAGTTCACCTATCTTAATTTGCAGAATGTTATGCTTCAAGATACAGTATTATAGAATAGAGTGATCAAATATCTTGGTTTTCCAGGATAGAGGGGTATCCTGAGATACAGGATTTTTAGTTCTAAAACAAGGACAGGCCTGGACACACTGGTATGATTTTTCAACTTATTTGTACATACAAAATATAAGACAAAGAAGGGAAAATAGAAACCTTCCCTAGATCTGAAGAAAGGTAAGGTTTGTTTCTATAGCCTGCCATGCGATGCTTATGCTCCTGGTCACTTCTTTTAAAGCTCTCCTTGCCCAAGGGCTCTTGACCCAAGCCACTTCCTATCTCACCACATCTTTTCCTTCACTTACCCTAGGACACAGAAATCCCGATGGATATCTATTTTATGATAATCTTGTTCTTTTTTCTGTTCACTGAAACTCACCTATTTTATTCTATGGCTTCCGAGATTATATTCATACTACAATGAATAATGCTGTCGTACATTCTAATCCCTGCATGCATACATTTTCATGTTATTCATTCAACAAATATTTATCAGGTATCTACTATTTATCAAGGATTGTTCAGACACTAGAGATAGATAACATGAAAAGACAGAGTAACAGTCACCAAAAAAATTACACATGGACATGCAAACAAATGAATATATGGTTGATTCTCATTATTGGCTGTAGTAATGTTCTGTAAAGTCACTGGGCACACTGAATTAGTGAACATTGAACCATCATTCCTAGGGTAAACAAAGGGTTAGGTTCCTGTGAGTCTTTAGTCACAATAGTCTTGTCAACCCATCAATACATAACTTTGTTGCGTGTGTGTTTTTGTTTAAAGATATGTTATTTAATATACACTGTTGATTTGTTAATGTTGAACTCATGACCAATATCACTACAACTCATGCCTGGAAAAAGCTTATCTGCATGTCCACAAATAACTGCAAAAGTGCTTTGAGCATTGATTTGGGGGTTCAAAATAAATTGTAGTGAGTATGCAAGTTCTAAAACACAGAATCCACAAATAGTAAAGATTCATTATAATTCCAAGAGAGATGTTTTGGGGAAAGAACAGAAAAAGCTCCCAAGGCTGATGACTGGAGGACAAAGGGCAGGATTCACAGAGAAAGGAGTATTTAATCAGAAACCCTAAAGTTGTGTGTTTGCCAGGTAGACACATATATGTGGCAGTCAAGAAAGAGGGGCAAAGAAAAAAATACTCATATAATTGAGCGTAAAGAATGGAGTGGGAGCATGGCCAGCAAAAGGTGAGGTAGAAAGATAAGGAGCCAGCTCAGGAGGGTTTACTGTGACATGAAATGCATGGAGTATGTGAATGATAAAATAGCATTGAAGAATTTTTAAAAAATGGGATCATCAGATTTCCCCTTTAAAAAACTTCACTGGCATCTCTGTGAGGAATGGATTAGAAAGGCATGAGACAAGAGTCAGAAAAATCAAAAACTAATTTGAAACATTTAGCAGTGATTCAGGAGACAAGAGAAGGGGCCTATATTAAGGTAAAATGGCTGAGATAATGAGAAGATGAACATGAAAAGATGTTTAGGTTCTCTTTTGAATTAATAAAAAAGATTTAATCACAATAAATTGATGATAGTTTACATCAGAATTAGGCCAAATAAGAAAGAGAAACAATTTTAGATGTCGCCATCTACCAAAACAGGCAATATGAGATGATGTTTCCAGATTGGTCATGTGGTCAATGGTAAACCAGAAAACAATAGATAATAAAAATTCTAGCATAAGGGTCTAGAGCTCAAAAGATGACTCTCAGAAAAAAGGATAATTTTTTGTGAATCTTTAGATTAGAAATTGCAGGTGGAGATAAAGGCATGAAATAAATTGCCTATGGAAAATAACAGTCAGAGCTAACACTTACATTGCATAACCTATAATATTGCTATCATACCCAATTTGTAGGTGGGCTACAAGAAGGATGAAAAACTTTCCCAAAGTCACATATCTCTCAAATAGTAGAGCCCGGATTTGAAACAGAAATATATGGCCTAAGGTAACTTAGAAACTTCTCTGGAGTATGTCAGATTATAAGAAATAGATAAGATAAGAGAAAGGTATAAAAAATACTTTTAAAAACATAGCAGAGCAACCAAAAAAAAGCCTAAATAGCCAAAGTAATATTAAGCAAAAAGAACAAATCTGGAGACATCGCATCACCTGATTTCAAATTATACTACTAGGCTATAGTAACCAAAATAGCATGGTACTGGTATCAAAATAGAGACATAGACCAACACAACTAAAACCATCTACCTACAACCAAATGATCTTTGACAAAGCACCCAACAACATACACTGGGGAAAGGAAGCCCTATTTAATAAATGGTGCTGGGAAAATTGGATAGCCATATGTAGAAGAATGAAACAGGACTCCTATTTCTTGCCATGTAGAAAAATTAATTCAAGATGGATGAGACTTAAATGTAAGGCATGAAACCATAAAAATTCTAGAAGGAAACATAGGAAAAACTCTTTTAGATATCAGCCTAGGCAAAGAATTATGACTAAGACCACAAAGGCAAATACAAGAATAGCAAAAATAAATAAATGGGATTTAATTAAATTTAAAAATTTCTGCACAGCAAAGGAAATAACCAGTGAACTAAATACACAATCTACAAAACGGGAGAAAATATTCACAAACTATACATTCAATAAAGCGCATCTATCCAGAATCTACAAAGAACTCAAACAACCCCATTAAAAAGTGTACGAAAGACATGAACAGAAGTTTTTCAAAAGAAGATAGACAAATGGCCAACAGATATAAGAAAAAATGCTCAACATCACTAATCAGGGAAATGCAAATTAAAACCACAGTGAGATACTACTTTACCATCAGAATGTCCATTATTAAAAAGTCAAAAAACAATAGCTTCTAGCATGGATGCAGAGAGAAAGGAATGCTTATACACTGTAGGTGGGACTGCAAATTAATATAACTTCTATGGAAAAGGAGATTCCTCAAAGCAGTAAATGTGGAGTTACCATTTAATCCACCAATTGTACTACTGGGTATCTGCCCAAAGGAAAAGAAGTCATTATATTAAAAAAAAAAAAAATACCTGCACTCAAATACTTATTGCCACACAATTGACAATTGCAAAGATGTGGAATCAACCTGATAAAGAAAATGTGGTATATGTATACCATGGAGTACTGTTCAGCTATAAAAAGGAATGAAATAATATCTTTTTCAGCAACGTGAATGGAACTGGAGACCATTATCCTAAGTATCTCAAGAATAAAAAAAAAAAAAAAACAACCACCACTTGAACTCTATAATCATTGGGAGCTAAATGATGGGCACACACAGGCACAAAGAGATGTAAAGTACATTGGAAACTAAGAAGGGGGAGGGGTAAAAACTTATCTATTGGGTACAATGAAGAGTATTCTGATGATGGGCATACTAAATGCCCCAACTTAAGCATTATGCAAAGCAGCCATGTAACAAAAACATTTCTATACCTGTAATATTTTGAAATTTAAAAAAATTATGCAAATTAAAAATAAAATAAAAATCCTGATATCATAAGAGAAAAAAATGGCAGGGAAGTAGAAAGAACCAAAAGACTAGCCTTTAATAAAGGTGCCAAGAACAAACAATGAGGAAAGGACAGTTTCTTCAATACAGGGTATGGGGAAAATTAGATATTTACATACAGAAAAATGAAATTGGACTCTTATCTCACCCCGTATACAAAAATTAACTTAAAATGGATTAAAAACTTAAAAATAAGACCTGAAATTAGAGGAAAATATAGAGGAAAATCTTCTTGACATTGGTGTTGACAATGATTTTTTTCAACATGACCCCAAAAGTACAAACAACAAAAGCAAAAATAGACAAATAGGATTGAATTAAACTAAAAAGCTTCCATACAGCAATTGAAACAATCAACAGAATAAAGGGAAAACCTATGAAACTGGAGAAAATATTTGTAAATTATGCGTCTGAGCTGGGATTAATAAGCAAGATGTATAAGAAACTCAACCTGTTAGCAAAAAAAAGGGGCGGGGGAAAATGATCTAAATAGACATTCCTTAAAAGAAGACATACAAATGGCCAAACTTTATATGAAAAAATTCTCAACATCATTAATCATTAGAGAAATGCAAGTCAAAACCACAATGAGATATCACTTTACACCTGTTATCAAAAAGAAAGAAAGATAAGTGTTGGCAAGAGCATAGAGAAAAGGGAACCCATGTACACTGTTGAGGGGAATGTAAATTAGTACATTATGAAAAACAGTACAGCAGCTCCTCAAAATGTTAAAAATAGAATCACCATATGATCCAGCAATTTCACTTCTAGGTATGTATACAAAAGAAATGAAATCAGTATGTTAAAGAAATATCTACACTCCCATATTAATGGCAGCATTATTCACAATAGCCAAAGTATAGAATCAACCTAAATGTCCATCAGTGATAAGTGGATAAAGAAAATGTAATGGTTCCAAATTATTTTTTCTAGATCTGTAAAATATGATGGTATTTTGTGGGGATTGCTTTGAATCTGTAAATCACTTTGGGAAATATGGATATTTTAACAATGTTGATTCTACCAATCCATGAGCATGATGTGTTTTTTCCATTTGTTTGTGTCATCTCTGACTTGTTTCCTCAGTATACAATAGAATACCATTCAGTTTTTAAAAAGAAAAAAATCTGTCATTTGTAACAACATGGGCGAACCTAGATAAATCAGGTTATGCTAACTAAAACAAATCAGGCACAGAAGAACAAATACTGCATGATGCAACTTATATATGGGATCCAAAACAGTAGAGCTCAGAATCAGAGTAGAATGTTGGTTACCCAGGGTTGGGGGGTGGCGGGGGGTGGCTAGAGCATGGTATTGGAGAGACGTTTGTTCCAGGATAAGAAATTTCAATTAAACAGGAGGAATATGTTCAGATCTATTGTACAATATGATGACTCTGGTTAATAGCAATGTATTGTATACTTAAAAATTGCTTAGGAGTATATTTTAAATGTTCTCAGCACAATAATAAATCATAAGTATGTGAGGTAATATGAAAATTAGCTTAAATCAGCCATTCTACAATGTATACATATATCAAAATATTGTGCACACCATAAATATATACAATTTCTGACCATTTAAAATTCAATGAATTAATTAAAACAAAACAAAATAACCAGAAGAGACTCATTTAGTAGAATTCACAGGTGAAATTAATACAAGAAGGTGATGTTCATCAACAGTGTTAGAGGTAGTAGTAGAACAAGAAATAGAAGAATAAAAAGTACTTTTTAGAATTGGCACCTCCTAGGCCGCCGGTTATCTTAGAAAAACTTCAGTTCTCCATGATTCGAGGAAAGAGAAAAAAACAGATGCAGCAATTTGTAATAACTTTATCTTGAAACATTACTGTAAAAGAAAGGAGATAAGACAGGATATAACCAGAGGATATAGCCAAGAAGGAAGTGATGTTGAAAATAGAGTAAAAAGAAGTGAAGCCATAAGTCCTAGGCAAAAGCTGAAGTGGATGAGATTAAGTGCATAAGTGGACAGTTAACCTCAAATTCTAAGGCAGTTTAATGAGATAATAGGTGCAGTGTAATATAGATAAGTGGGAAATTGAAGAAATGTGCACCTGATAGATTTTCTTTCCATTGAGAAATTTAAAAAGCATATTTGTATTTTATTTTTTTAAAAAGGAGATTAAAGGTCTTATCATTTTTTTAAAAAAAATTACATTTCTAATAATAATGATGTCAAACATCATGGCAGAATAGGAAGAATTGTTCTTTAGTCAGATGGGAGTTTCTAACATTCCTGCATATCACACTATTGAGATGACTGACATACACCTGAAAATAAGCAGAATCTTGACTAAAAATTAAGTCCTTTTGCAAAAAAATATTCAGTGCCAAGAAAATTTTCTAGTGATATTTCACTTTATTTATTCTAACAAAACCCGGAGTCCCAGTCTATCAGGGAAGAGTTACTCACCTCTGGGTACTCCCATGTGTAGGCATCATGCACAGGCTAGTAAACTTCTGTTTGTTTTCCCCTTGTTGCTCTGTCTTTGGCCAGTCTAATTTACAGAGCCCCAGCTGGAGGACGTAAGATGGGTAGAGGAAAATATTTTTCTTCCCCTTCAGATTTGACAATCAAAGTGTGGTAGCTAGGACGCTCCACTTGCTCCAGAGGTTACAGTTGAAGTCTCCGACCTTCTGACAAAACCAGCGCAAGGTAAAAATTCTTACCTAAGTCCGTCTCCCAGATTTCTCTTGCGAGTTCTGATTGAATGAGGGTGGTAAAAAGTCTCTTTTTTTTCCCCCCAAATTTGGATTACTGGAGAAAAAAACATTTGTAAAAATTAGTTCTTTGTATTGAGACTCCTGTGAATTTGGTTCCCAGCACTCATTGGTATTGATCCTTCTGTCAGAATCCCAGGTTTTGGCACCAGAGATGTCAGGGTGGGAGTCTGCCCTCAATTCTTGGTGTGCCCTTGCCCTTGACACACCAAAGTGTCAAGTCTATACCCTTATCCCGGCCCTCTGATTTTTTTCTTGGAAAAAGCACCAGCAAAGCCAATATGACAAAGTAACCTCAAGCAGGAAGCAGTTTCACAAGAGCAGCTCTTTATCGTAGAATAAAATGAGTCTGTCTCCATGAGGGGAGAGAGACCAACTCACTCACTGACTCACTCACTCACTTCCTCCTGACTTCTCAGATTGTTTCTTTTTATGAGCCCAGTCTGGAGGAGGGCTCTCAGGAGGTGTAAGGTGTTATCAAATGATCAACAGATGTCCTCAATATTCCATCTGTATATACAAGCTCCCTCTAAGAAAGCTCACCTGGCAGGGGATGGGGAGTGTGAACCACAATGCAGATTAAAGCTAATGGCATATTAATTAACCTAAGGTTAGTCTAGGTTACTTTCTAAATCTTATTATGCTTGGGCTGGGAAATTCGCAGATTGATAGAGCATGCCCTCCTTCCCCAGGTGTAGCAGTTGCTTGGGATACGATTAAGGGTGGGGCAACACCAAAATGGAGTGCCTGCCCTCATCTTTCTTCCAAGGTGGAGCAATCTCTCCAAACAGCACCAAAACAGGAAACCCTAGTCTCAAGAAGAACCGGAGATCCTAACTATCTACCTAACATTTTCTTCCTCCTATTGCTTTACTGTTTGTCTCATTTCGTGTACTGAGTGCTTGGCTTGGCTTTCTGCCTACTGGGTTGCACAGCTTGTAGGGCCTACATCTTCAGGCAGCCAACCATCAAGTTGGGGGCCTTGGGAATATGTAGATGGCTGGACAGAAGAATGTATTGCACCCCATTTGGAGCTGACATCCTACCAACTCATACCAGCTCAGGTGGCCCATCAAAGTCTGTCTTTCTTTTGGCCATCTTTGAGTTGTACCTAGATCAGGAGGGCTGCATATTTTGAACTCTCTTTGGGAATACCTCTTGCATCCCTGGTTAAGTTACAAAAAGGCTTATTAGTTCTGGCTTTGGGTCACACTTGGAATAGGTATACCTCTGTTTAAAAAGAGGGAGAGGGAGTTTAACACTGCCAAGAATATTTACTGTTTGTCCTAGCTGATATCTGACAATGAAGTATTTGAAAGGACTTTTTTTTAAGGTGCTCTATGGTCAGAAGTTGGCCTAATTGGAGGCTGATATTCAGAGCTTGATAGCAACTATTTTAAGGCCTTTTCTCATAAGCTAAAATGGAGCCATTATACTTAGAACGAAAGAAAATATCCTGAAGCCTTTGTGGAATGATTTATTAAACCAGTTCAAAGGCATATGGCTCTAAATCTAGAACATGGGGATCTTTTAATTTCCGTCTTAGTTGAAAATCTTCTCCCTGATGTAAAGAAGGAAATTTAAGATAATGTAGTTGGATGGGTAGGTCACTCCTAGATATCATTCAGTCTTCAATCCAATTCTTTGAGGAATTAAAAACAACTGTCCAATCATCTAAGTGATAAAGGAGAGATGAATGCATGTCTCCATCTGTCCACATGACTGTGGCCTCGTTCTTTATTTCTCTTCTTGCCTTCCACACAATTCCCAGCCATTGTCACTTGTATATAAGAAATACAATCATTTGACTTACATATTGGCTTTCATCTCTATTTTCCCTGAGATCCTTCTACCTGAGGACCACTTTTTTCTCTGGAGTAAGTCTCTATTCACCATGACTCCACCATAATTAACATAATTATCTTTATCTTGCTGTCCAAAATACCAGATTCTGATGTTTATATACTGTACACATCAATCTCAGGACTTTAGTACCATATTTTAAGCCTCTTATTTTGCCTTCTTTCTGATCTTTAACTTGGTTTCTTATCCAGGTTTTATTCTTTGTTAATTTTCTACCTATAATCTCTACTGTTGTTAGGTTCCCCAATTCAACTTTCCTTTTTATCTTATTTCAGTCCCCTTGTTCTGTTCACTAGTCTTCACTTCTACTTCTATTCTTCGATATATCAAAATCTCATAACACCAATTCAATGTAAACATGTTATATGTGTATATATATGGGTATAATGTACAACTAAGCACGAATGCACTATTCAGTGTTGGTAGTCATGTCTACCCAGGAAGGGTATGGGCCATAGACTAAGGGTTTGTGTCCCCCTAAAATTCATATGTCAAAACTTGGTATCCAATGTGATGGTATTTGGAGGTGGGGTCTTTGGAAGGTGATTAGGTCATGAAGGCAGAGCTGGGCTGGCCTCAGCTGCTGGTGTCTCACTGGGTCATGTGCATCCCAAGTCCACTGCCTCCCAGCACAGCCACAGGAATTGCCTGAGGACCACAGCCCTTGTGGCCTGACTGCCTTATGAATCTAGTCCAGGCCCCAGGCTGCTCTTTTCCTGTTGGTTGTGGGATTAGCAGAAACTAAGGCTTCAGGCAGAGAATTTCCCTCTGGCAAAGTTGGTCAAAATGCTCCCTCCAAATATTGCTTTTGCACTGCCTGAGTCAGAGCTACAGGTGTGCCCATCCCCCAGTGTGCACCACACCCATTAGGTGTGAATTTACCCATCCCCTCCCCTGCCACCGGTCCAACACCTGATGAATGTTACTTCCATATGTGCACATAAGGGTTGATCAATGAGTACCAATTTGATGGTGAGTACATGTGGAGCTTGTTTTTCTATTCTTGTGATACTTCACTTACTAGGATGGGCTCCAGCTCTATCCAGGATAATACAAGAGGTGCTAGATCACCATTGTTTTTTTGTGGCTGAGTAGAACTCCATAGTATATGCATACTACATTTTATTAGTCTGCTCATGTATCTATGGGCACTTGGGTTGTTTCCACATTTTTGCAATTGTGAATTGTGCTGCTATAAACATTCTAGTGCAGATGTCTTTTTTATAGAATGTCTTTTTTTCCTTTGGGTAGATGCCCAGTAATGGGATTACTGGGTCAAATGGTATTTCTACTTGTAGCTCTTTGAGGTATTTCCATATTACTTTCCCCAGAGGTTGTACTAGTTTGCAGTCCCACCAGCAGTGTATGAGTGTTCCTATCTCTCCACATCCACACCAACATTTGTTGTTTTGAGACTTTTTGACCTAAACATTTGTACCCCCATAATACTCTGAAATTAAAAAAAAATGAACAGAGCCTCAGGGACATGTGGGACTATAATAAAATATCTAACATTTGTGTCATCAGAGTTTCAGAAGGAAAGGAGAAAGAGCAAAGAGCTGTAAATGGACTTGAAGAAATAATGGCTAACAACTTCCCATATTCTTGAAGTGACAAAATTATAAAAATAGAGAACAGTTTCATGATGGCCAGGGGTTAAGGTGGGGGCTGGAGGGGAGAGGATGTACTTATAAAAGGGCAACGTGAGGTAACTGTGGTGATGGAAATGTTCTATATCTTGAGTTTATCAACGCCAGTATCCTGGTTGTGATATTGAACTATAATTTTGCAAGTTATTACCACTGGGGAAAACTGAGTAAAGGGTAAATGGGATCCCTCTGTATTATTTCTTACAAGTGGCTATGAATCTACAATTATCTCCAAAGGAAAAATTTAATTGGAAAAAAGAAATCTTTTTCTCTCCCTTAAAACTATTTCTACATTAAAAAAAAAAAAATGCTCCTTCCATTGGCACTGGCAGAATTCTGCCCAGTGCTGTGTTCCCTTGTACTAGGGTGGCCCTAAGGTTCAATGCAAAGCCCCACAATCACTTCAGTCTCCCTCCCCTGTGCTCACAGATTCTCTCTGCACTGGGCGTGTTGGCCGGGCACTGCTGGGGATTGAGGGAGGGGTGGTATAGGCAATGGAGACTCTTTTCTGCCCTCTGCAGTGCCTCTGTCTTGATGTACTATTAAAACCAGGTAGTATAGTATGATCACTCACCTGATATTTGGTTCTTCTGAAGGTGCTTGCTTGTGGAGATAGTTGTTGAAGCAGGTGTTCATGTGGAGTGATGATTGCTGGAGGTTTCTATTCAGCCATCTTGGTCCTCCTTGCAAGATCTCCCATTCTGTCAACTGCCAATTAGTTTTATGTGCCCTTCATTATACAGAATTCTTTAATTTTGACACAACTTTTTGCTCAGTGGTCTGTGATTATGAAAGTATTTTTTAAAAGATTTTTCATAGTCTGTTTCATTTATCCTTTTCTATCTCTACGTGTTTCCTTTTCACACTATGGTCATTAAACCATCTAATATTCATGATTATGTATGGTATTAGATTGAGATACCACTTTATTTTCTTCTGTAATGAGTCAGTTTCCCCAACGTTATCTACTAAATAATCTTTTTTCCATTGATATTTGGTGCCATCTCTATTATATATTAATTTCTTTTATGTACACAATCTGTGCTCATTTTAAATTATACTGATTTATTCATCTCTTTTTATGCCATTAACATACTGTCTTTGTTACTATTTAGTTTTGCAATATGATTTAGCATCTGGTGAGTTAATACTTCTCTTTTTACTTAACTTTCATAGATTAATTTGGTTCTTTGTGAATCAATAAGCCACAGTATAAATGGTATTTTGCAAATTTGATTGGAATTGCATTCAATTTATAGACAATTTGGAAAGAATTAAAATCTTTGTATAATATTAACTTCTTCCATCCTTTTCACATGAAATAGTCCTACATTTGTTCAGATCATGTTTAATTAAAGTTTTAAAGTTTACTCTATAGAGGGTGTATATATTCCTGGTTAAGTCCCAAGATGCTTTATAATTCTTATTTGTGTGATTAGCATTTATTTATAATCCAAGTTTTACTGATGGCTAGGAATGTTCATTTTTGAGGAACAGGACCTGAAGATCTGATTTCTGCTTATCAAATGATATATATCGTCCTGGGTTCAAATTAAAATCAAAACTCTCATACATCAGTATTTTACTTTCTAAAATACATAATGTATCTTAAATGCTGTATATTAATAGTTCTATTTAAGTCAGTAACAGAAATTAACTTTAGTCTCTTGCTATTTAACAGAAAAATGTGTAAATTTAACCAATACGCCTAATTCAATTACATTTTTTGAGACAATAGAAAATGGGTGGACAATGGATAAAGAAACAGTGTTATAATTTTGGTTTGTTCTCATTTAGCACTGGACTTTAAAGATATAGTAGAATGTTTTTCCAGGAAGACCCCATTTAAGACATATGTGCTCTTTAAAATAAATTAAACAGTGAAACACTATGACAAAAATGAAATAATTTAAAATATTTTTAACCAAATACTGTCAGAATAATCTATCTATACGTTACTGTGCTGTGAATTTACATCATTAAAGCTTTCTCAAATATCTCTTCACAGTCCCTGTGCTTAAAGAAACCATTCATTACTAATTATTTGGACCTTCTATCAGTTTGAAACTGTGTAGCTTACGGCACTGAGTTCACCTGAATTAAAGGAGGAAAAAAATGCCAGCATTGGTTTGTAATTGTTTTTTTAAACAGACAAACATACAAAATGAGAATACATCATCAATTTACTAATTTTATTGAAAAAGAAGCACATAGGGTAGGAATTTCAGAAAGTGCTTCCATTTGGTGGAATTTTTTCTTACTAGTTTCTTAAAAAATGAATCATAATAGGTTTAAGGAAAATTCTTTTGTTATCTTGCACCACAGTTTTAATTGTCTTTTTTAATTGCTAGAGATTGCAGTAGATGTTAAGAATAGAGATTTAGAATCCTCCATAAATTTAGTTTCTGGTGGAACAAATAAGGAAAATTCACAAACTTTAAGCTCTTTGCTACCTTAGAGACATCTTACAGGGGCACAGAAAAATTAATGATGACTTACATCAAGACAATACACTAATTAGGGCTCTAAGTTGACCATTCCTTTCTGTTTGTTCACTTCATTCTCTACTACATTGCCGCTATCATCTCTATGACAGTGACCGCAAAATAATCCCAGCTTTCATTTTTCCTGAGAACCAAAGCCATAAATAAAGCTGCCTATCAGATACTCCTCAAATCATCTCAAATTTATGAAGTTCAATGCTGAAATGGTGTTCTCCCAACCCTAACCTGTTTCCTCCACTCTACTTACTGTTGTTTTTAGATGGCACTATCATCCACCCACTTGCACAACACGGACATCAAGGAGTCCTTTTTGATTTATGCTTATTTCTCATATGCAAAAATGTGATGAAATCTCTGTTTTCTGCTTAAAAATACCAAAATGCTTTCCCCCTGTCTACAGGATTAAATCCCTGTCTAGTCTGAATGAGAAAGTTCCTAATAATCAGATTCTTGCCTTCTTGTTCGGCTTTCTCTAAGTGAATAAAGCAGAGAATTCTCATTCTCTGCTTTGCCAATAGTCACCGAAACTGAAGAGTACTTCCAAATATCTATAAGACTAACTACGATGCCACCACAAATTGCCACAAGTGATTTAGAATTTTTGTTTGTTTTTCAATAGTAAAAATGACCTGTAAAAAAGGGCTACAATTATAATACAATTCAATAATTAGAGATAATTGACCCAAAGTAATTTGTTTCAATATAGCAAAAGCTGAGAGGCCAGGCACAGTAGCTTACAGCTGTAATCCTAGTACTTTGGCAGGCTGACGCGGAAGGATCCCTTGAGTCCAGGAGTTCGAGGATGTAGTGAACTATGATGAGGCCACTGTACTCCACTCAAGCCTGGGCAACAGAGCGAGATTCTGTCTCAAAAAAAAAAAAAAAGCTTAGATGGTCCATTGGTCCATTAAACAACCCTTTTCCTGATTCTAAATGATAACTTACATTTGGTACATTGGTTTCATTTTCTCCTTGTCTAGGTTTATGTACTTTAAATTAATTCTCTCAGAATATACTACCTTATACTCTTAAAAATACATATTTAAATATACTAGCCCTCACTAGTAGGACATAGAAAATTGAGAATTTGCAAAGGGAAAAATGTTAGGCCAAATTTTGGCCCATCTCTACACATAAACAAAACACTTATTGTGAATTAAAAGTGGAAATTATATTAATATAGAACCTTTCTTTAAAAAAATATGATCTGTGGGACCATTTAAAGACATTTAATGTGATATAAATACTTTTCTTCACACTTCATAAAAAAGCATGAGTTAATTATATATTTGCTTTGTAAGACAAAAGGAAGAAACTCTGTATTTTAAACATCAACCTTGAACAGTGTTCAGTCCAAGAAAGGCCAACTCAATTCTTCAGTCTTTTGGCGTGTCAGGCACATAGTTTAATATTCTAGATGCTTTAGGCATTTTTGTAACAATGAATTACTTTGAATACTAGACATTATTACTGGATTGCCAAGGCCAAACTGAGGTCCTGGCTGACAAGTTTTTAAAACAGTTAAGGTGTTCAAGAAAGTCTGCATTATAAGAGCACTGGAATTGTAGCAGTACGTACTGTATAATAGTTGAATATTTAACATTTATGTCATTCTTTTCTTTCTTTCCCTCTCTGTCTTTCTCTCCCTTTTTCTTTAGAATTTACTATTAATTAATTCTTTTACTGAGATAAAGGTCTTTTATCTACTTTTTTATTATGAACTATTTCAAGCACAAAGAATTATATTGCCAATAATATGTAGTATTAAAATTATAATCCAATATCCGACATTTTCAAATTTTAACATTTTACTGTATTACATTTAGATTCTCTAAAGAAAATTAAAAATATGTTGAAACAATTATAGCTCCCTATGGCCTCATCTTCTCCCTCACTTCTTAAAGGAAAATCCATTTTAAATTTTGTGCTTAATTTTTCCAGAAATTTTTTATATGTTACAACTTACGTATGAATGTATGTATCCATAAGAAGTATCATTTGCTTCTTTAAACTTAATATACCCTGTAGAATTTTGTTTTCTTTCCTACATTCCTTGATTTTATTTTCTTTAACGTTCTTTTTGAGATTTTTCTGTTGATCCATGCAGCCTTTTTTTAAAATTTAAACTTTTGTAACCATTTAGTGACTATACCTTATTCATTCTTCTTTTCTTAAACATACAGGTTGTTCTCTTTTTCCTATTATAATTAATCCTGCAATACATATTTTTGAAAATATTGACTATTGTGTGTGTGGAGAAGTTTCTCCAGGGTATATACCAATTATAAAAAGCTGGTTCATCAGTTAAAAATGACATGTACATTTTTAACTTCATTGGATATTGCCAAATCACTCCCCAAGATGTATGTTTATACCAATACATATGCAAAGTAACCTTATGCACTTCTGAAACAAACAATAAAGCTATTTGTAACTGCATCTTCCTGGGCAAGAGTTGTTTTGACTAGTAAAGCCATGTTAATGAAGACAGTAAGTTGTGTGTTTATAGATGCTTTCCATTTTCAACTTTAATGTTAAACTCTTATTTCTTCTGTCTTCAGAAATACACATGTGTCTTTCTGTATTCAAATAACCTGGAATTGTCTCAATTATTACTCTTGTATTTTATCTGCAGTAATAGCTAGGACATGGTCTAGAACTTAAGAGTTCTGCTATGGTCTGAATGTTTGTGCCCACCTCTTCCCCAATTTATATGTTGAAATCTTTACCTCCAAGGTGATGATACTAGAAGTTGGGGCCTTTGAGGAGAAGATTAGGTCATGAGGGGAGAGCCGTGATGAATGGGATTAGTGCCTGTATAAAATAGGCCCAAGGGAGCTCATTCACCCTTTCTACCACGTGAGGACACAGTGAGAAGGCACCATCTATACACCAGAAATTGGCCCTCGCCAGACACAGAATCTGCCAGTACCTTGATCTTGAACATCTCAGCCTCCAGAAATGTGAGAACTAAATTTCTGTTGTTTATGGGCTATCCAATTTGCGGTATTTTGTTATAGCAGCTCAAAGTAAGATAAGTGTCTTATATCAAATTATTTGTTCTTTTAAAGATTATACATTACTATAAACTCATGTTATCAGTACAATCAGAAAACTTGACATTTCTCAACATAATATCTCTATATGTTGAGTTCCACATTTATGGAGATATTATAATATTATTTGTGAATATAAAATATCATGTGTGTATTAAATT
>NW_012155040.1:192685-210063 GCF_000956105.1 Propithecus coquereli | reverse complement strand
TCAAACTTTCCATAAATACTTTATACTATAAAATATTTAAATGAGAGGTATAAGTCATGTGCGCGCTCCTGTCTTTGTACTCTGAATGTGTAGAATCTGGGAATTTTAGATTTTATTTTTTTACCTCACGTGTGAACTGAATTATTTAAATATTGTGATCATTTACCATGAGAAAAATGTATTTTTTTATAAAAACATTTCAAAGTTCTCTTTCCTCCCCTAAATTTTCTATTCCCAATATGGCTAATAATTCTAACATGTTGTCTAAAACTAATGTGACATTCTAAAGGGAGACTATTTCAGTTTTGATTTCCATTTATATTTATGATATATACGAAATATATGCTATACCTAAATTGAAGAAAATCAGTGTTTAACAAATGCTCTTGTTTAATTTTATTATTAATATTTTGTGGACATCTGAATGATATCAAATTGTCCTCGGAAATTCAATTTTGATAATATTGAAAATGGGCACTAAGTGTTGTTAACTTATCTTAGTTGAGTCTATAACATTCAGCAGGAACAAAACATAACAGCATACAAAGAATCAAAATATGGACCAAAGGCAAAATTAAAGAGTAAGACCATTTTGTAGCCAGCATATTATAAGTGAGCATTATTTTAGCCAATAAAATGATGAGACTTTGTGTGAATTATAGTTCCTTTACTACTGTTGTGGCTTTTGCAAATTACTAAATTTTTCTATAACTTTCTCATTTCTTAAGTAATTTGGTTGATTTTCAAAAATGTTTATTTAATAATGTGCGTATAGTGTTGTGAGCTTTTTGGAAAAAAAAGATTCTACATAAATTAATTAGTTAGACTATCCATTTCTAAACAGACTCTTAACATGTCCAACGAATTGAATGTAAATGAATGCAGACAGGCAGGATTTCATTTAGCAGCATAAATAGCTGAACTGAAATGCAGGAAAGAACACACAAAGAAGTCAAAGACATATGTATTAAAGGGAGAAAAATATGAAATTAAGAATAAACAGACATTTTAAGACCTTCTCCATAGAGAGCTGATTTCTTAGAAGGATATTTGAAATCATTATCTGTACTTTTTTTTCCATTATTTTAAAGTAAATTTGGTAAAATCTTCAGTGATGAGGAAATATATATGATGTTTGTGGATTTAATATATTCTCACTCTTCCTCTAAGTGTTCTGTATAATTAAAAGGTTAAAATATTGAACATAGTTCAGATATCCTCTATTTTAAAAAATACACATAAATCTTCGCCCCATATGTTTTTACTATATGAAATTTTATTTTACTAATAATATTTCTAATATATTTTAAGTAATTATCATAACTTAATAGTTTTGACTTAAAAGCAGCCAGAATATTAGATATAGGCATAAAATAAGTTCTGCAAAATTTTGTCTGAATAACTAAAATTAGAAAGAAGAAATTAAAATATTTTAGACATTCATATTTGGATGAAAACGATTTATTTTTGCAAGCCAATCCTAACATTTGAGCTTCATGTATTAATAATTTTTCCAAAGCCATCCATAATTTGATCATTACTGTCTGACACACAAATATTTGGAATTTTTTAAAAGTTAAACATGCTCCCAATTATTGCTTTGAGCTTGCTATGAGTTCCTGGAGCATTTTATACCAGGAAATCAATAAATCAATAAATACAACCACTCTTGTTATAATATTCAATTAATAGTCTCATATCGTCCCAACTATTCTTTTACATTACTTTCTAAAAGAGTGATTTGTTCTAGTTCATTTTTATTAAAATTATTCCTTAATTTTACCTTGTAGTGAAACACCTACAAATATTCATGAGTGTATTATCAAAAGAGGATACTCAACCTCATATACTAGCGTGACTACTTTGAGATAGGTAAGCAATGCAAACAAAATAAATGTAAGATTGAGATAATGCTCTACACATAGAGCCACAGTCTCTGTAATAACTTGCCCTGTAATTGCATGGGTTCTCACAGACTTTTCTTTCAAGATATGTAGAATGCATGAGAAACGGGCAAAGTCTGTTATTTAGTTTTCTGAAAAGCTGCCTTCCATGTGAGGAAGTGACTAATTTTTCATTTCACACTATAAAGGGCGTGAAAAGGCAAAACAGAAGAAGGCTGAGGGTTTTGTGTTAGAAGAAGGAAAGGTGAGTCCTGCTTAAACAGACAGGAAACACACCATACATATTCAGATGGAAAGTCAAATTGGAAACATTTGAAAGTGCTAAGAAAATATGAAAGATGTTTTTGTTAATGTTGTGAGTTTGTTTTCTTTACATGTGGTAGGCTTATTTATTGTTAAATTACTAAAATAATACTACTAGAATTAAAACAGATTAACTCAGAAATTCAAAAAAGTTGTGTGAAGAAAAGATGTCAAAGAGTTAATTTAACCCTTTCCGTTGTAAAAATTTTGCACTTGTTCTGTTATGCAACAAATATATATCCCCACTCCCCACCACTGTTTTCTACTCAATTCCCTCTCTGATTTATGTATTTTTCCTATTCATTCAAATACGATGCAATAATCCAATAAAGAGAGAATAAAGAGAATACGTGGCAATATTGTACAGTATGATAAATATTTAGAAAAAAGAGAAGAGATGCATATTGCAATACCATTGGTTATAAATAAAATACGCTTATCCCTCTCATGATCCTTTAGAAAATTTACTTTTCCTCAGGTGTTTTCTAGCAGTTTGCTATAATCTAGATTTTTTAAACAGATGAATTACAAATTGGCAGCTACTTATACTCTAGTGAAAAGAGTTCTATTACATTTTGCTCATTTTATTTGTGATTGTTCTTCCTTTTCATGGGGATATGAGTTTTCCCCCAAGCCAGAATTTATGGCTGTCTTTCCTTGTGTAGCTTAACAAATCCCATCTGCATACTTTCCCATCAGGATGCATTATACACCATGATGTTTCCCTTATTTTATTAAAATATTTTTCCATATCTTGTTAAAATATTTATTAAGCATTCTGTCCCTGTAGAACCAAGTATATATTCTGGAAACACATAACTGAGCACCAGCTTCTCTCTGTGAACCTGTTACTCCTGACAAGTCATAAGGAATCCTGGGAGAAACATCAATGCCCTTCATCAAATCAAAGTTGTAGTACACTAAATGTGACCCCTGTGGCCTGAAAGAAATAATACACCTCTCCAAATTCCTACACCATGCCCCAAGAGTGAATGGCGCACTGGGAAAGTTCCTGTTGATGATGTGAACCATCTTAATTTGTGTCTTCCCTCCAATTCCCTACTACAAGGTGGTCAGTTCTAGAGTGGAATGCTATATCTGTTCATAAGAATGTAGTGCACCTGCATGGCAAACTCCATGCTTAATGGACATGAATGGGAATTGAGCACCTTAATATGATGTCAAATTTGATGCTTACTTAGCTCAATTATTTGCATGACAATAAATTCAAAAAACTCAAAGCATAAATCATTTACAGATGTAAAAACCCTATTTTGAGGATAATTCTTAAATTTTGAGGGTACAAGTTTTATTGTTGGAAAATTGTTTCAGATGAATTATTTGCTTTTACTATCCCATATTCACCATATATTGTCTTATTCAGATAATTGTTCTTATGCCTTAGTAAAACTCCATGAAAAGCATTTAAAAATTAGTATAGGTGATGTGTAAAAAACAGAAGACAGTATTTTTGCAGCTAAAGAATTCTTTTCTTTAAATTAAATAGAAAAACTACGTAGCCACAGCTCTAGGAAGCTCATCTAGGTCTCTGTGATGTCTTCGATTCCGTTTCTTCTTCATTTCCTGCATGTGCTTCCACTTTGGGCCGCCCTTGTTGCGCTGTCTCCGCTTCTCCCTATGCCACATCTGTTCACAGTACTGGTCGAGGCTGAAGTTTGGGCTGCTAAGGATTTGGATGTAGTCTTTGTATCTCAACCGTGACTCAGCCAATAGATCCTTGACCTGCCCCTCCTCATGCTCTGCCCTCTGGGTATTTTCCATCTGTTCATTCTCAATGACATTCAAAGTCAGCTTCACTATGGTGTGGATGAAAGTGTGCTCCTGTGCTTTGCAGTAATATATCCCAGAGTCCTTCTTCTGCAGACTTCGAATCAGTAGCCCATATTCCGTTTTGATGATCCTTTCATCGGGTTTCAACTGCGGAATTGGAAAAATGTAGGTAATAAATTAAAAACAGAGAAGACTATGAGCAAATGAAAACAGGCTACATAGTTTTACTTAGATGAACCTTAAAGATATATTCTCTATCTTTCTGTCATCAAGCATAATATTGTCAGCCATAGTTGAAGAAGGTGAATAAATTCAACTTAAGTAATAACCCCCAAACCATATCCTGAATTTTTCACATTTGTATCTTATTAAGTCTAACTGAACCTTTGGAATACAGTTAGTTTTTCTCCCAGTATATAGATAGTAATGAAAAGCTGTGAAAAGTAATAAAGTAAAACTGGAAATTATCAAGTGTCCTTCTTTACAGATTTCAGATACAAACTAGTGTACTAAGATCACAAACTGGAATCTCAATTTCAGAGCTAGACTGTAACGTTAACAGTCATCGTGTAGAAAAGGAGCTTTAGTGCATGCTGCTACCTCTAATGTAGAATAGAACAATGATTCCAAAAGGAATTTACTCTGTTTTCTAGATATCAGCAAATCAGTAATCTGAATGGCATATGGAAGCTATAAATGGTGATTTCTGGAGATGTAAGTAGAAAGGCACGCATACAATCCTTTGCATGTTAGAGCTATAACTGAGTCAGACCACAGTCGGAAAGTTAGCAACATTTAAAGCTGAATTTCCCTTTTTACTATGGATTGAATTTTGATACTATGTGTATATGTGATACTTTAGACTATGTCATTTGTGGAAATATTTGCCATACCTCGGTATACTATAACATGGTAATGTGATTTCAAGTGTGAGAAAGCACAATGAACAAAAAAAAAAAAAAAAAGCTCCCCTCTTCCCTGAAATGTGATACTTTTTAGCCTTTGAAATAATATTACTGAAAGACAATTCTACATTAAGCTTTTCTGGCCTGTAATCTGGTGTGAATGCTGACCCTATCTTCAGGAAACTAGAGGCATGTTTATCCACAGAAGAGCCCTGTTTAATGTGGAGTATTGTTGAGTAGCTCAGCATTAGGGGGAACAACAATAACAACAACAAAGAAGTCTGGAAAATTTCCCAGTTTACACATCTGTCTCTGTATTGTAGACTTTTAGTTGATGGAAGTCAAGGAGGCAAAAGATGACTAAATTAAATTTATTCACAGTGGGTGGACTATACTCTGCATCTTTATGTGAAAAACATGTAGGGAAAAAAAAAACTCCTCCAATTCTGGAAATATGAGAAAAGGAAAAGAAACATCTTTGGCTACCAGCCCAGTTAACTAACAAGTATATGGCAAACCACCCTCTGTGCCAGAGAAGTGCAGCTGGCGGGGTACCATTTGAGGCCAAAGGCAGGTCACAGCTCAGACTTCTGGTTAATGAGGCTGAATGGTCTCCAGGCCTGCCTTTGCTCTGCACTGAAGCCACATCATCAGGGTTTTGTTTGTTTGTTTGTTTTCCTTACTTTGCCCATTTGGTGAGTTGGATGCGTAGTATTCTTTTTTTTATGGATTTTTTTTCCTAAAAACCCAGATATTTTAAAATGCGATCATAATATGAACTAACCTTGAATTAATTTACGTTCTCTGGGCCCATAAGAGTCTCATGCCTAAAATAAATGTGAATTTGAATTGGTGGAGTTCTAAATGGCCAATCTTAAACAGAAGTGGCAATCTTAAATCTAACACACTACATATATTTTTTTCTCTTAAATAATTTCACTGTAAGAATTGTTTTTTAAAAATTAAATAATTCTTAGACCTCAGAATATTAGCTCCATAAACTAGATTCTGATCTCTATCTGCTCCACTTTCTATGATGACCCATTTATCTTCCTATATTGGTCTCCCATCTATCAAGTTAGTGGCACAGCATATGGTGTATTTGAGGGATTAAAAGCAAAGCTCTTTGAAGGTTAAAGTGTGAAGTATTATTAGCAACATTATAGACTACTGCCATGTTGCTTGAGAGGTAATATTCTGAAGCCTTTATTTCTGTAATTCTCTTAATAGAACATGGCCTGAGGTTATTAGCATGACAATCAAAGCCAGTACGTTCAATCTCAGTTCATCTGTAGATTTCCTTAACATAACCAGTATTCTTGCTACTGTTTAAACTGTATTTCATGTGGCTTTTAGAGATTGTCACAGCTCTGACTCAGTAATTTTTATTGTTCTCTTTAATCTTTTGACAGGAAGAAATTATGACTTTGATTTCACACATACTCTACAACACTCCATCATTATTTGCTATTCTCTCTTTGTATCCTGTTTATGTTGTTTTACTCTAAAGTCTGGTTCCCTTCCCTCCTTTCCATTCTAGTTCTGACCCCACAGGACTCAGAATTTCATAAACACCTGGCATTTCATTAGTTGGTCATGATCTTTCACCTTTCTTTTCTTCATGGCATGCTTCATTTGCTCTTTGGTTTTTGACCTACAGATATAAAACCCACTTTAATAAATTTCAGACTTTCTGAATTTACCTAACGTCTATTAGATCATTTAACCAATTTTTGGTTCTTGCTAAAATTTCAATAATACACCTTTAATAAAATGGCAGCGCTAATAAAATACATTTTGAATAGATAGATTTTCACAGTACTTTTGCAATTTAGAGATAGAAAGCTGTGACCCAGAAATTAAGTAATTGATTAACGTTTGCCTACTTTACATTCTCATTCTCTGTAATGCTTTCATTCTGTACTGGAATAGGATGCATTATGCAGACTGTATCTAAACAGTGAAATGTCAGCACAGTCAATTTAGAAAATTCAGCTCCTAGAGGAGCAGAAAGATAATGTAATTTCTGGCCACTGATTTAAACTCATGGAATTTTCTCCATTTTAGAAGTGATAAGTAAAAACTGCTCATCCTTACAAATCAAAACCATGCTTGAGTTGAGGTCGACTATCCATTCGCCTAATGTGAACAAGGATAATATATTTGGCATTATTAAAAGTAGATCTTCAGTGCAGGCCAATTCATTTAAAATGAGAAGAGTAACATGGAAGGGAGAAAGGACATTTAGGTACTAAGCAGCAGGTAAAGGTCAGGGACTTTATCTCTGATAATGGCAGCCTAATGGTGCTTTCTTTACTGATAATTCACCTGTCAATTCTTTCATGGTTAAAGCATTGCATGTGTCTTGGAAAAGTCTAGGGCTTCAAGAATATCTCCTTTCTCCAACAAACAGAAAATACTACTAGGGGAAAATTAGAATTAAACAAGGACGAAAGCTCCCAGTATGAAAAAACAAATATCTATAAAACTGTTACAAAAAATTCTCTGTATTTAAAATAAAACATTGAAAAGATTTCTTATTTAATTTAAGAGAAAGGAAAAGGAAGTGGAATAGAATCATTTGTGTACATGTGTTTAAATTTCTCAGAATATACTTACATGACACTATACATGATTCATTTATTAATATATCACAAAACCAATAATTAAGATTTTTAGGCAAACATTAAAAAAAGAAAAATATACTAAAATATACTGCCAGAGCAACTGGGTCATTATTTGAAAGAAAAAATCAAATTTATACATAAATAAATACTAGATTAATAACTTCAAGTAAATGTAAATATGAAATAAAGTACAAATATAAATGTAAATATAAAATGTAAAGTATAAATGTAAAAATAAAATAATAACTACAAAAATATATACTGGCTGTCTCATTGGTGAAGGAGTCTTTAAGCAGAATAGGCAAAAATTATAAAAAAATTAAGAGCCATAAAACAAAATAAAGTTGTTTATAATATGTATTATATGAAATTATTAATATCTATAACATATAAAGTGCTGGTTAAAACCATTTGTAAATGAATATGGCAATATCAATATGAATAAACTAAGCAAATGACAGCAAAACAATTTGCCAAATACAATGAAGCCAACAGGCAAGAAACATGAGAAGGTAAGTTCACATCTCCTAATATCCAAAGAAATAGATATTAATACAATATATTTTTTCATAATAAACTAGTGAAGATTTTCTTTAATTGTGATGGGAAATTTTGCCTCAGGAGTTCATAACAGGCACTAACATGGTGATTTTTATGGGAAATTAGTGATATGTGGTAATTTATCAAAAGCCATAATGATAACCATCTTTAACTCATTTATTTCATTTCCAGGAATTTGTCCTAAGAAAATAATTAGAAAAGTAGAGAAAGATTTAGATATAGGGAAGTTCATTACTTTTATTTTTTAAGAAGGAACATAAATTATTTAAATAAAGCATGTAATATCCATGTATGACTGTGTCATCAGAATAGAAGGGGTAGGAGACAGGGAAAATACAGTAATAACATTAAATTACAATGGAAAATGCTCAAAGTGCAAAAAAAACTAGAATAAACATCAAAATTTGACTTGTGCTTATCTATACTTAGTGGCCTCATAGTTCTTTTTAACATGTCATTGTAATTTTAAAACCATTTATTTTGATTTTACAATGAAAAGAACGAAAATAAAATAAGGACCTATAAATGGAAAAATGCAAATATTTGAAGATGTTTTTACAATGTTATTAAAATCCACAGAGAAAATGTGGTATTGCCTCATTAATTCATTCGGATCCCAAAAATTCAACAGAAGCTTGGGGACTGCGATTAACTTGCTAGTTACTGCATAAACATCATCAATTTTAAGAACAGTTTTATAAGAAAGTCAGCAGATAACTGACTCATGACCTCCCCAACAGCACCCGACTGTGAAACAGCCCAGTGAGGAAATGTTCTCCTCCTGGCAGAGAATAACCTGGTGACAGCCTCCATGCCACAGGAGATCATGATCCCTCCCTCAGGCTTTTTCTGAGGGAAAAAAAGATTCCAAGCTGTGACCTTATGTGTAAGGAGCAGAAGGTATCCTGTTGGGGAAAAAGCTTCAAATATAATATGGATATTGCCCTTTTCTCAGCTCAGGAAGCAGTATTGCATGTCTTGGACAATGTGAAACCACCTATTTACAAAGACAGATGAAAATACCAGTTGAAATATTACAGCTGAGATCCTTTTAAGTAAAATTCAGTAAATACACTATTTCTGCTCCATTGAAATTCATGGAGCATGATACCACCATGAATATGAGATATACTGTGAAAAGATGCATTAAAGTAATGCACAGCATTTTGAAGAAAATGAAAGTTGTGGATACAAACAACCGTAGATAAATGTAGGCACATCTATAGCTAGGAGATTATCCTAAGCAGAGTACCACACTTTTTAAAAAATCAGATTAAATTAGCCATGGGGAAAAATCATTTATAAAGATGTATATTCAACTGAAAGGCAATTATCAAATTTCATTAGGTATATAATTAAAAATACTAGTTTGTGACATTTAAGATTAAAATATTGCAATGTAACTAAAAAAATCTATGTGTTAAAAAGTTCAGATAACATTCTTCCAATAACTCTTGGATAAAAAGTAAATGCCTCATGTTTTGAAATTAAATAATCACTTGTGTTATCAGATAATATTTCAACGTATATTGCTAAAATGGGACCCTTGAAATAAACATTCAGTGTAAATGCGGATCTGCCATAATCTTAGAATTTATAGACATCACTAATGAGGAAGAATCAAGTTTTATTGGAAAAATTTGACTTAATAAAGCTATTCCCTTGGTATTAAGTATGTAATGAGTCAACATCATTGATAGAAAAATTCAGTCTTGTAGATCTTAGATGAAGAGAATGATATTAATCTCTTCATGTAATAGTGGAACTGTACCTTTAAATCAATTTCTTATAATATTTCATGTTTTTACTCTAAGGTTTCTCAACCTCAGCAGTACTGACATTTGGGGTCAGATAATTCTTCACTGTGAGGGACTGTGCATTGTAGGCTGCTTAGTATCATCTCTGCCCTTTACTCACTATATGCCAGGGGCACTCACCAACCCACCTACCTACCTGTGATGTTCAAAAATGTCTCCAGACATTGTCAAATAGCACTCTGGGAACAAATTACCTGAGGTTGAGATTCACTTTTCTATAGTAATGTTTGACTAATTACATTTGCTATTTTAAATGTTTATAGACTTAAGTGTTTATAGGCTGGTATTTTCGAGAAATTTGATCCACTTACTTATATGACAGAGAAACTAAGTGCTAGAGAAGTTACAACCTGCTCATGAATCCTAAGCATTCAAGCTAAAAGTAGAACAAGCATTTCCTAACCAAATGATCAGTGCTATTTCCTGCACCAAACGTCCTCACTAATAGAGTATTTGCAATTTTATATGTATATTGTACAGTTGTGAGAGCCTCTGCCTTGAAATTTTACATTCTCATATGTGCTTTCCCATTTTATTTTCACAGTAAATTTTAAATTTATTTTGTTCATTTTAGAAAATTCTGGCCCACAGGGGCTCAGTGATACCACCAAAGGTCTCAGGACTACGTTTTAACTCAAGGCATCAGTACTGTGCTTCAACTCAAAACAGGTAATTCTGAATCCTGTGTTCATTCCATTACTCATTACAGTGTTGTTAGTTTAATATTGGGGGTTTTAGAACTCTCGTCTCAGCATCATTAGTTTCTCTGCAATGTAATAAAAAATAATTCTGCCAACTAACTTTTGTTTCATGACATTCTTATAATATTAATCTAAGATTTCTCAAACACCCAAACTCAACTCATTAAATTCAGTAACATATACAACCTATCTCATAAAATCTTTGTGACGTGCTTCAATCACATGTATGTGTTAGGAAAACAAATAGAAAAAAAGTAAAAAAATGGAGTATTCATATTTTTCCTCTGTCAATTTAATTTTAATAGATAAAAGTGAAAAGATATATATGTCCAGACACTTACCTAATTTGCTGATATGTTATGACAAAAATAGATACTCCTGTTTTAATACAAACTCAACATGTTTTATATCATGATCTAAATTGAACACAATATGAGTTAAAACTTAGTCATTGTGCTACTGTGGGGAGAAAAATATTGTGTTCTTGTTCTTAGTTGGAGACTTGTACCAAAATATAGGCAATCCATGAGAAATGGAAATTTGAAAAAAATCATATAAATTACTTTTAAAACTTCAGTCTGCTTTTAAATATATTTCATTAATACATTTGTATTAAATTGGCTTATTCTTATCCCAAAACTATTGTAACCTTTGGTGTCAGTGAGCATAAACAGTTATTTTTCTTTTCATTAAATAGAGAGCACCATATGGCACTAAAATTTGAACATCTCTCACAGCCAAAAACTTGATTTAAGTTTTACACTATTTCCCTGAAGGTAAGCATTCTTTGATGACAATAACTTACCTCTTCTCTGTGCTCATCACCTGACTGCTGGATATACCACTTAATAGATGCTTGTTGGGATTTAGGAATACATTCCAGAAAGGTAGAGTTAAATTCAATGCCAAATATCACCTTTTCATCAGCAGTTTCATGACTAGTGCCTGGAAAGCAAACATAGAATAAGAGATTAACCTTGACCTGATTTTAAAAACAATGGGAAAATAGATTGATTTAGAACAGATGCCATGAAGAAAGAATCATACACATTATTAAAGAGAAAGGAAATTCATGTTAGAATATTGCCACCTCAGACAAATATTATCCAATAGATAGATTTTTAAAACTCTATCCCTGTATTGTAATTTTTACTCTTTCATCAATATATTAGCTTTTTTGCAATTGATTTTTAAAAATAATAATTCACAAGATCTAACTCCACAAACTGAGTATTTTTCTCTGAGCTGAATAAACCTTTTGCATCTTGTAATGCTTTAACACTTTTTGTTTATATAAAATATGAACAATTTTGTAGATAGTTCTGAAGGAGCAATTTACTTCACTTTTAAAGAGAAATTCTATCATGAACCATAGAGCTGATCAGATAACATTAAGAAATTTTGATGTCAGGAAAGTAAGTACTGCAATCTGTATTTGGCAAAATTCTACAATGATAATAATTCTCTAATACTCAGAATCCGGATCTTACCTGTATTATCTACCAATTTTTTTTCTCTTTTATACAGAAAGATTCTCTAGCCCACCATATATTTTCTGTGAGAAAGTTAATGGTATGCTAAAGGAGCAGTGTCTCAGATACCTTACTCTCATAAGTCAATGCATCATCTGAAATACATTCCATCTAGAGTAGCCAAAGGCTGTGTCCCATGTGCCATCTAAGATCTATAACTCAAACTTAATCAAATAAGAAATGATAGCTGTTCAGCCTGACCCAAACATGTACTTTTTTTTTTTTTTTTTTGAGACAGAGTCTCACTGTGTTGCACGGGCTAGAGTGCCGTGGCGTCATCCTAGCTCACAGCAACCTCAAACTCCTGGGCTCAAGCGATCCTCCTGCCTCAGCCTCCCGAGTAGCTGGGACTACAGGCATGCGCCACCATGCCCGGCTAATTTTTTCTATGTATTTTTAGTTGTCCAATTAATTTCTTTCTATTTTTAGTAGAGACGAGGTCTCGCTCTTGCTCAGGCTGGTTTCGAACTCCTGAGCTCAAACAATCCGCCCTCCTCGGCCTCCCAGAGAGCTAGGATTACAGGCGTGAGCCACCGCGCCGGCCTCCAAACATGTACTTTTGCATCATATATTCAGAGATCTCAATTTTACAGATGAGCCTACTTAGCATTTTAGGCACCAACCAAAGAGGAAGACTTAAGGAACCACGTGAATCCTAAACCTAAGCAAATCGTTGAATACACACATAGTGTGTATTCAATAGTTCAGCTTCATTTTAATAAACTTCTTTTGAATTTTTTTTAATAATGGCCATTCTGACAGGGGTAAGGTGGTATCTCATTGTGGTTTTAATTTGCACTTCCCTGATGATTAGTCATGTTGAGCATTTTTTCATGTGTTTTTTGGCTATTTGTTTATCTTTTGAAAACACTCTATTCATGTCTTGCCCGCTTTTTAATAATTTTTTTTTTCCTGCTGATTTGATTGAGTTCTTTGAAGATTCTGGATATTAGTAAATTAATGAGTGGAAAAGAAAACATGAGATATATCTATATATAGATATAGATATCTATCTATCTATATTTATATATATGTAATGGAGCACTACTTGGCCACTAAAAAGGAATAAAATAATACCTTTTGCAGCAACTTGGATGGAACTGGAGAACATTAACTTAAGCAAAATATCCCAGAAATGGAAAAACAAACACCACGTGTTCTCACTAATAAGTGGGAGCTAAACGATGGGTTTACATGTTTATGTAGTGGTATAAAGGATATTGGAAACTAAAAAGGGGGGATGGTAGAGGGTGAGGAATAAAAATGTACCTATTGGGTACAATGTACACAACTCTGGGGTTGGGCACACTACAAGCCCTGACATCAGCATTATTCAAGTCATCCATGTAGCAAAAACATGTGTACCCCCTTAAATATTTTGAAATTAAGAAAACCCAAAAAAAGATTTAAAAAATAAAAGATAAAACTAAAAAAAAAGAAAAGAAAAAGAAACTTCCTTTGAACTTGTGTTTTACCAGCAAGGATTAAGTTAAGCATGCTGTCTCCATTATGAATTAACCTCATCTGACCTTCAAAATGTGTTGATTCCATTTAAAACCTGCAATCTATCAACTATCTCTACCAATTCAACTGATTATATCTGCGATTTTCACAGTTAATAAATTCCTAATTCACAGAAAGATCACTGGTGCTGATCATGGAGAAGAAAAACATGCATTCTCTTGTAGTAACAGATACTGTTTCCCTGAGAAAGTGTCTTGTCAACAAAGGAAGGAGGATGCATGTTGATTGTTAGGTTATGGGACAAGGGCTCAGGAGAAACTCAATTAGACTGATTCGAACAAAGAATCAATTTTGAAAAAGGTAAATTAATGAAATCAACTGGAAAAATAAAATAGTGAGCTGATTATCTGAAAGACTTTTTCAAACCAGTAAAAATAATGTCTCTGATATAAAATCATTGCTTCATCATTTTCACTTCAATGAATTTATTGTTGCTTCCAATAATGTTTGTTCATTTCTGAGTTTTAAATTCTTTATTTTTAAATTTTTAAAAAGTATATATATAGGCATGATGTGTGTATGTGTGTGTGTATACATGTGTATACACACACAATATATCATTAAGTATTCCTAATCCAAAAATCTAAAATCCAAAATGCTTCAAAGCATTTTGCTCAAAACATTTTGAGTAGACATGACACTGCAAGTGGAAAATTCCACCCCTGACCTCATGTGATGGGTTGCAATAAAAATGCAGGTATACAACATACTTTATATGTGAATAAGTGTAAGAAAATACTTACTTATCGGTAGTACATAAATTTAGAGTCAGGAATGAGGGTGCTGCCAAACAACCAGAGACTTTCCACACAGGTGACTGATACGGGGACACCTTTGCTTTCTAATGGCACAATGTACATGTAAGTTGTTTAATGCACAAAATTATGAAAAATATTGTATAAAATTACCTTCAGGCTATGTATATAAGGTGTATCTGATATATAAGTGAATTGTGTTCAGATTTGGGTCACATTCCCAAGATATTTCATTATGTATATGTAAATATTACAAAATCAAAAAAAAAATCAGAAATAGAAAACACTTCTGGTCCCAAGCACTTCAGATATGGGTACTCAACTTGTTTTACTCTACTATGACCTAATTTTTAAATGTGCAAAAGTTGTATACAATAGTATAATAGTTAGAATATCTCCTCATTACATGTTGGATTATTTGGAAGAGAGTATTTTAATCTTCCAGATTGCAATAAAACTTTTTTCCATGGCAAAATACCTAGAATAATTCTTTATAATAAATATATGACATATTATTGAAGTGCAAGCTCAAATCTGTTTAACATTGTTAAACACAACTCATCTACATGCATTTCTGATTTTACGTCATTAATAATCACGCAGTATCACAGCATTCAACAATTACAGTAATGAACAAAAAAAGGGAAGAGGAAGGAAAAAAGGAATATCTATCTGCTAATTATTAAAGACTTGATTATCTAGTCAAGTGAAAACACATTTATGATAGATTATAGACAAGTCAATTAGTTTGTAAATACCCTCATAATTTCTACTTTAAATTCCATAATTGATTCTCTGCCCCTAGTCTGTCACATTCCAATCCATTATCTATTTAAGTATCAAAACTTTTATTAAAAAAGTAACTTTTCTGAGAAATATGAAACAGCTATCACCTATAAGGTAAACATAAACTTCACAGAATAACATAAAGACCATTACAAACTTACCCCACCTATGCAAGATCTTTCTGATTTTAATTATTGTTACTTCATCTACTTTTCAAAATTCAACTTTCTCCTTAAGGCATGGCTCAAATGCTATCCAACTGTGTATACCTCTCTTTACCATCTATTATGCAAATATTCTTGTGCACCTTACACACTGGCATTATTTAAAATGCTGGGGTGAATATGACACAAATTTGTTTCCTTCAAGAAACTTACATGCTAGTGACAGAGATGAAGTAATCAAGCAAATTAATAAAGACAGAATATAGTAACTGGTAGTATCTGTTACAAAAAAAAGAAGATGATCAGGGAATATCCAGTGGAAGGGCAAAAAGATATTTCAGATAGGGTGGTCAGGAAAGGTCTCTCTGAGGATTAACATTTAGGCATAGAAGCAACTGAAGTAAAGATGGAGTTGTAAGAACATCTGAAAAGAAGAGTGCTTCAGGTACAGAGGACAACAAATGCAAAGGTACCTGAGGTTGTAACCAGATTAGTGCTTTTGCAAAAGAAAAAGCCAGCAAGTGAATGTTGCAACAGAGATATTGAGAGAAGGTCAAAGAATGTGCTAGAGACCAGATCAAGTTGACTCTTACAGGCTATGGTAAAGGCTGTGGATTTTTCACTAATTATTCTAAGAAGCCAGTGAAAGATTTTGAGTAAGGGAATGACATGCTCTGACTGAAATTTTTAAAAAGATTACTCTGTCTACTAAGTGAGGTATAGATGAAAGGGGTGTAAGCACAGGGGCAGGGAGACCAATGAAGCCGCTGTTAAAAAGGTACAGTGGCCTCAGTTAGGTTGGCATCTATGGAGGTGATGAGAAGTAGTGGAGTTTGGTCATACAACCAGAAAAGCTTGCTGAGAGGTTGGTTATAGGATGTGAAAGAAAGAAAAAAAAAATATATAAAGATGACTCCTAGCTGCTTTTTGACCTAAGCAGCTGAGTGAATGGCAGTGCCATTTATTAATATGGGAAAAACTGTAGAAATAGGTTTTAGAGAAGATATTATAATTCTTTCTCAGATATAAGTTTGAGATTCTAAGTAGGTATCCAAGTGGAGCTCTTGAGTAGGCACATAAGCATTCATATCTGGCACATGGGATGAGTTCAGAACTAAACTATGAATTTGGAACAGCACACTACTGCATGGAAGTCAAGAGAAGAAAATGTTTCAAAAAAGAGAGAGTTAGGAATTAAGTAGAAAAGAGAACTGAAAATTGGCCATTGGATTCAGCATGGAGGAAATTGCTGGTGACCTTGACAGTCATGGATTGGGCAGAGTGCTGCTGATGATTATTAGAAAAGACTGTGCAATGGGTTACAGTAAGAACGGGATATGGTGAAGTGGAGACAATAATCGTGAGTGCCTTAGGCAGCAACTGTGTTTTGTTCCATTTCTTAATAACATTTATCATCATATGGCAAAGCATTTATTTTACTTGTTTTTTGGTGTATTGCCTCCTCCCTCCCCTAATGCACACTTGAATATACGTACAGAATGTACGTATATTCTGAATGTACAGATTCTTGAATGTACAGATTGTCTTCTTTTTTGTTCATTGCTTTATTCTCAATACCTATAGCTGTTTCTGATAAATCTTACATGGATACACAAATAATTTCATACACAGTACACAGTAACAATTGCTAAAGAATACGTTAGACAGGACAGTGAGTCACCTATATATTACAATGAGAAGTCAACACACTATTCTGGACCGGAGCTTATTTTTCAGAAGAATTATACTTTGAGTTAACAATAATTTTGTTTTTAAATCAAGAAAACACTGCCAGACCACCAGTTATAGACTATGAAATTTGGGTTATTTATATTACTGTTGGGGTGGTTACTAACAATGTGATAAAGAAAAGTGCTTTTCTTCCACCAGTTTTGTGTATGTGTGTGTGTGTGTATGTGTGTGTGTGTGTGTGTTTGGTGTATATGTATGTGCATATATTTTTTATCTTAAGGCAGAGCTTGGGAGTGAAGAATAAAGCTCTAGAATA
>NW_012155040.1:191400-192635 GCF_000956105.1 Propithecus coquereli | reverse complement strand
GGAGACTTGTACCAAAATATAGGCAATCCATGAGAAATGGAAATTTGAAAAAAATCATATAAATTACTTTTAAAACTTCAGTCTGCTTTTAAATATATTTCATTAATACATTTGTATTAAATTGGCTTATTCTTATCCCAAAACTATTGTAACCTTTGGTGTCAGTGAGCATAAACAGTTATTTTTCTTTTCATTAAATAGAGAGCACCATATGGCACTAAAATTTGAACATCTCTCACAGCCAAAAACTTGATTTAAGTTTTACACTATTTCCCTGAAGGTAAGCATTCTTTGATGACAATAACTTACCTCTTCTCTGTGCTCATCACCTGACTGCTGGATATACCACTTAATAGATGCTTGTTGGGATTTAGGAATACATTCCAGAAAGGTAGAGTTAAATTCAATGCCAAATATCACCTTTTCATCAGCAGTTTCATGACTAGTGCCTGGAAAGCAAACATAGAATAAGAGATTAACCTTGACCTGATTTTAAAAACAATGGGAAAATAGATTGATTTAGAACAGATGCCATGAAGAAAGAATCATACACATTATTAAAGAGAAAGGAAATTCATGTTAGAATATTGCCACCTCAGACAAATATTATCCAATAGATAGATTTTTAAAACTCTATCCCTGTATTGTAATTTTTACTCTTTCATCAATATATTAGCTTTTTTGCAATTGATTTTTAAAAATAATAATTCACAAGATCTAACTCCACAAACTGAGTATTTTTCTCTGAGCTGAATAAACCTTTTGCATCTTGTAATGCTTTAACACTTTTTGTTTATATAAAATATGAACAATTTTGTAGATAGTTCTGAAGGAGCAATTTACTTCACTTTTAAAGAGAAATTCTATCATGAACCATAGAGCTGATCAGATAACATTAAGAAATTTTGATGTCAGGAAAGTAAGTACTGCAATCTGTATTTGGCAAAATTCTACAATGATAATAATTCTCTAATACTCAGAATCCGGATCTTACCTGTATTATCTACCAATTTTTTTTCTCTTTTATACAGAAAGATTCTCTAGCCCACCATATATTTTCTGTGAGAAAGTTAATGGTATGCTAAAGGAGCAGTGTCTCAGATACCTTACTCTCATAAGTCAATGCATCATCTGAAATACATTCCATCTAGAGTAGCCAAAGGCTGTGTCCCATGTGCCATCTAAGATCTATAACTCAAACTTAATCAAATAAGAAATGATAGCTGTTCAGCCTG
>NW_012155040.1:166669-182795 GCF_000956105.1 Propithecus coquereli | reverse complement strand
TTCTTTGTTTTCAGACTCATTCATCAGACCTCCTCTTCATTCGCCACTCTGCCCGTCTCCTACTCAGATTTTGAAGATCTTCTATCCTATGAAGTTTTTTGTGAACAATACAGCCTCTGGTGATCTCTCTTTTGCTAAACTCCCACATCACTAATTGTACCTTATGACATCTCCCCAAAGAATCATAAGCTCTCTGTGGAGTTTCTTTGTCTCATAATATACCCAGGACTATTACATGCATGGGGAAGTCACTTAATAAATCTATACTGATTGAATGAACATATAAATTAATAAGTGAATACAAATAAAGTATAGGCTGCCTAAAACTTCTTTCTAATAAGTACCTCTGCTTTTATCAGACATTTCTGGGAGGTCTCTGAGTTTATACTAAATGTCCAAGTGTTTTTGGCTATATCGTGCTTTATCTCTAATAGCAGTTTTCAAACTTTACAAGGATGGATAAGGCAGTAAAAAAGAAACAAAGCTACAGTATAGGAATTTTAAAAGACATATGAAACAAATAATGATATAACAAAGGATTATTCACTTAGGCACACAGACAGGGGTTGATTTATAAAATTTCCTACTTGCTCTTTCAGAACATACGAATTACACAAAATGAGATCTTCCTGTATAATAGATGTTTCAAGTTATATAATAAAGAGATGCACAAAGACTAAGCTTAGCATTTTAAATGGAAGAAAAAGCATATTAAATCTGTACTTACTGTCTTCTATGTCCCAGCACTGGGTGATTGGGTCCCCATACTTTACATCTTGGCGTCTAGCTCGCCTACAGAAAGGGGGTTAAACTGATGAGAACTTCAAGTGTGATAATCAGAATATAGAAAGGCTACATCTAACACTAATAACAGATGCAGAACTATGCTTATCTTACAGCTCAACTTAAATGCAGGTCAATATTGCAATGAAACTAACATTAACTCCAATGTTACTGGTGGTAGAATCCTAGTAGAACAAATCCTGTTTGGACAATGAGATTACTTCAATTTTATTTAATTACTATTCTTTTCTTTTTGTCTGATTTTTGATGAATTATTCAATGGAACAGGTTGAATATAAATATAATCCAGGTTTTATATAACTAAAATAGGGATAACTCTACTTACCCTTTCAGTCATTGGGAAATAATAACATATAAAAGAGCTTCAGTCAGTGGGTAATAAAGTATACACAAGTACAAAACACTTTATCATGTAAATACACATTATTACATAGATTTGATTAAGCAACAAATTAAATGCTGTCACTTGAAACAGAATTACAAGTTTGATATGGTATGAATGGCTACCTATTATTTCTATCTTCTGTCATGTAGCTCAACTTGTTTTCTGGTAGTTGTGATAATAATATTAATGATAATGATAATAAATAATGGCTTTTGCATTATGTCACATATTTTCCTTAAGAGAAAATAGTAATTATTGTATAAAAAAGAAAAAATCTGCTACATGTATGTTAAGCATGTCTTACACTCTTATGTTATTTTATGTTAATATACATCTTATATTAATATATATCTTATTATAATATATTAATGTATATCTTATTATATATATTACATTATTTTATATCTTATTTGCTTTGGCCATTTTATTTTGCCACTTCAGAGATTGGAGAAGAACCATAAACCTTCTGCAATATCTAGGGTGTTCCTTAAGGGCAATGCTGACCAGATGACGACCTTGTACAAGATTCATCCATTGTGAGCATCTTTTGGCTCACATGCACATTATGTTAGGTAAGGAAAAACATCACAGTGGCATATCTGTAAGATCAGAGATACAGTCTTGGGAACTAGAAGAAGAAAAATTATGATGGTATAAGGTACATAAGGTCAAGAACGTTTTTATATCTTGGCTTCTTAAAGAACACGGTCTATTCATCATATTGAAGGTTTCTCACCAACTAAGGAGAATTCTTGCTTTTTAGCTTCCAGAAAAGACTCACTATGATAAGCATATTATTGGCTGAAACCCATAACAAAATGTTGGTGACTTTTTATTTTGACTTGTAATAATCATATCTACCCATTTAAATTTAATTCAGAGATTTCAGCCAATATAAAATGTTTACAATTTTAAGCAGTATTTGCTGTTGTATTATACTATATATTTAATCTGTGACTCCCAAGATTTTAGAATTTAACAAATCAGTAAAATTTCAAAAAGAAAAAAAAATGTACATGTGGTAATGAGACTAACATATGCTTACCTGTTATCTTAATTGGTTAAAAAAAGACCTAAAGAATAAAAGAATGACACACACAATTTGCTGACATTTTACCTAGATGGAAATATACTTTGAACAATACTTTATAAAGTAATGCTACTATAACCCACATTAAAAATAATTAATGTATGATATTTACCTAACATCAGGCATATTGATGGGCATTCATTCAGATTGTTTCAAGTTATTTTGTTATTAAAGATAGTGCTGAAATGAACATCCTTAACCATATAACTTTGTGGAACTTTTGCACATGTGTGTACAGAATAAATTTCTAGCTGAGAATTACTGGCTCAAAATAGTGGTTATGTCTAGGAACACATAAAGCAATGAACTGCAAAGAGCAAGGTAACAGTTTGTTGTTTAAGTATATCGGAGTGGCAGAAATTGACTAAATTAGAGTTATTAGAGTAAAAATAAAATTGTACCAAGTCACTAGATGCACTGTGGGCTGTATATAATCTGTGCTTTTACAAACACATATATTTTAAAATTATTTATGAAACAGTTCTGAGTATATACATATTTACAATAAGAAGGGAGGAAGGGAGGATTATAAAAAAGGTAAAGTAGCGAATAGAAACAAATTTTAATGGTGTTTAAATGTAAATGAAAAAAAAGAATATAAACAATGTATCAATTTTTTAAAGTTCTACGTTTTGGAATTTCAGAATATCTGTTTTACTCTCTTTCAAAATTTAGTTTTATACAAAACTCTAAAAAGATTTATTTCAATATTCCTTCCATCAACTGACCATGTTTTCTATATATTTTCATTTTAACTTAAACTACAAGACGACGATTTATGTGAGATATTCATTTTATAGAAAGGAAGGATATTCTCAATGCACGTCTTACCTTTTTGAAGTAGGTGCGTATCGAGAGCACGCATTTCCATCCCAGGCACAGTAGGGGTCTCTGGCGAGACAACAGTCTGCACAAGCTTTCCCATAAGTGTCGCATCTGTGCAAGGAGAGCTGAACCAATCCATCTCGTGAACCAATGTACAACTGTTGCTGCAAATCAGGCAAAACAAATGAATTAGAAGCACCTTTCAGACTAGTCTTAAAAACTTTGTTTTCTTGAATACCACATGATACATCTAAATCTGTTTCCCTAAGTGTCCCGCCCCTTGTAAACACTTGTACAGAAACATAACAAAGAGCAAAACACGTCAATTTCTTCTACCCCTGGTGGGGGAGTGGTTTGGTGGTTTGAAGATGTCGGTAATGAAAACGACAGCATTCTAAAGTGCTGAGTAAGCTTGGCAGCAATTTATGAAGGTCAAAAACCAGCTGCTAGACAAGAATTAAGATGTCAAATTCTTTCTCAATAGTAGAAAATATACCTTGGTAGATTATATCAAGCACAGATGCTACAGGCAAACCTGAGGGTCTTCCCCAGCCATGGCTCCTTACATGAGAGATGACTGAAAAGAGATTTATAAAACTTTCCTCTGGTTTTAATTAACCATTTCATTTGTTAATGAAGTACTGGTCCCCAAAAGGACAGGGTTGTAAGTGGGAGAGAAAGCTTTTGGTATCACTCTAAAGAAAGTGTTGAAGCAGGCTTGAGAGAAGCCATGTCAAAAAGAAAAGACTGCAGGATACTGAAAAACCCAGCAAATAAAATTCAGCTTTGAAAATAAGCCCAGAAATGAATGCACTACCCCACTTATGTATGCATTTGGGTGTCTGTGGTAGTGGTGGTAGAGAGGGAGGGACGATACAAATGAATAAGCCGTAGCCTGTGCCTTTAAAGAACTCATGGTCAACCCCAGTGGACCATGCCAAGCTTTAAATGAAGGAAAAGCAGCTTAGAAGTAAATATTGGCAGTAAGTAGCATACATGCACTCAACTTACAGAAATCTGTCTTATACCTCTATCGCCCATTAAACTGTCAGTTAAGACTTTCTAGTTGCTAAATGCAATGAACACTGTTTAACATTTGTTTTGCTTAAATTCTCCATAGTGTTGGACACTAATGACAATATGCTCCTTGAAACTCTCTCCACTTTCTCCTGTTCTCCCTCTTCATGTCTGCCTTTGTAATTTTTTTCTTCGCACTAAATGCTGGGTTTCCCTCTTTCCTATTCTCATTTCTTTACGCCTTTTATTCTCTAAAGGTTCAGATGTATTCTGAAAACAACATAAACATGAACATAACGACTCCCCTAAATCTACTCCTCCTGCCCTACCTTGGCAAGAAGCACCATCACTCACCCCGTTACCCAAGACAGAAATCTGGCAGTTGTTTTTGAATCTTCTGTCTCTCACATTCAATCTGTCACCACGTCATTTCCATTCTCTCATGGAGGATTTTCTGATCTATTTCCTCCTCTCCCTCTCCACTGCCACTGCCTTTGTTTCAGTCCTTATCATTTCTTTCCTGGATTACTTGTAAGTGTCCTATTTCTGTGGCTTCAGCCTTGTTTTCCAGCAACCCCCATCTCTCCACCAGAACCCAATCTATCTTCCACACTGCCACAGCAGACTGATTTTTCTAAAAGGAAAATCTTATCGGGACAACCTCCTGGTTATAATCTTTAGGGGTGTTCATTGCCTTTTTTTTTTTTTTTTGAGACAGGATCTCCTTATGTTGCCCAGGCTGGACTCGAATTCCTGGGCTCCTGTGATCCTCCCATCTCAGCTTCTTGGGAAGCTGGGACAGTAAGTACGAGCTTCCTAAGCACCCAGGGGTTTCATTATCTTTAAGATACATTGTTAAGCTTCTTAGGAGGACGTATAAGGATGTGCCTAATCTTGCTCTGGCTTACCTCTCCAGGTTTATTTCCAGCCCCCTTCCCCCTTGAACACACATATACCTCTGGCTCTAAAGTAACACAAACCGATTAGAACAACCTATGGTCTCTCTTCACACTTTTGCAAAATGTTCTCCCCTTTCACGTGGCATAAGCTCCTCAATCCCATCCCCTTTTAATTTATCTGTTTGTTTTTATCATTATTATTATGAATAGCATGCTCCTCTGTCTCTCAGCTCTACTGTGAGCTTCTTGGAGGTTAAAAGCTATGTCATTCATTCACTTCTGTACCCTCCAAGCACAGCAGTAGGCCTTCAAGAAATAAATGTTGAATGAATGAACAGATTAATGGAAAAGACCTGAAGAAGAAACCTATTTAGAACTTTCCTTAATGATCATTCTGCCATATGAGGCATAGTAGATAAAGACAATTTTAGAAACACCTTAATGTTGAACATCTTATCATATGACTTTCTTAAATCTTGAGGGTACAAATAGAAATGGTAATGCAAGTATGAATCTCTAGAACCAATTGGGATTTGGAGTATCATATCAGAGAACTGAAGTCATATTCAACATTGTTATCATTATCATAATTACCTACTCTTCACTTCATGCTTATAATGTCCCAGCTCTCTGTGTAGAATTTTGCATGTAACATCTTATTTAAACTTCCAATAAACTTACAATGTAGATATTGTTTTTCTAACTTTACTGTAAAGGAAACTGATTCTGAGAGTTCAATATTAAGTGGTATTTTGAAGGCCAACTGTTGTTGGGCTATTTGCTACCACAGTCCATATTCTAACTCCTAGACTTCCAGATTAAAACCCTTTGTAAGGGTTAGGGGTGATATTCTACACAATTTTTTATGACTTTCACAGAAAGACTTCCTTATTAGACTAGGAAAGTGAGCTCATTTTTAAAGGCCAAAGGAAGAGAAGAATATATTGTTCAATTGATGAAATTAGGTTCCATTTCTCCCAAGGCAAGGCTCAAACAATGGCCATTAATCAATTAAACTAGAAACAAATGTAAAATTTTTATATTATTTACTGTTTAATTTCCAATTTCAATGGATTTCCCTTCAAATGAACTTTTGATTCAAGTAACCTGTTGCTTTGTGGATAATTTTTATATAAAAATTAGAAAGTACCTGCTTTAGAGACAACTCCATGTTCAAGATGATCGATGGGTGCTGAAAATAGAAGTTATATGTCAATAAAGATAATCATTAACATGCTTTTTTATTAACCAATATGTTGTTTTATCTTACACCAAAGATCACTGAAGTGATCTGCTATTTAGGGGAGAAAAGGATCTTGTTTGCTATTTTCTTCCAGTGTGTAGTGGTTTTACCTTAATAGAAGTGAAAATAGTTACTTAAAGTATCTTATTAAAGAAAAACTACCTTAACATATAAGGAAACACTGCAATGAAAATTGTTCCCAGTTACTGACAAGTTTCTCCTTTTTCCAATCTGCTTATCTTAACTGCTTCCATATAATTCAAACTAGTGTTGACAAGAACATCTCCATAATTATTTATTACCTCTTTCTGCTATTACTTAGATCAGTGGTTCAAAAACTTGTTCAAGTAGCAGAGTTCTGAAAAGTTATAGGGCTCCTTGTGGATGACCATATTCTTTATGGAACACTATACAATATTGATGCCCGTGATTTCATAATATACACTAAAGCCAGTTTTATTTGTAGAAAATATGGCTCTGTGCATGTAAGACAAAATCAGAAACATGAACACAAAAATTACCAAACTAAAAAGGACAGAATGTTTTAAAAAAATGCCATCTGTCTATCTTCTATCTATCTACTATTTATTCATTTCACACCAGCTAGTATTTACTACTTGGCAAATAGTAGCAAATGTAAAAGATTTAAGGAAGTATAAGAAACAAAAAATTTAAGTGAGAACGTTCTATCTATCCAATAATATTTTGTGTCACGAACTTAAAAAGCATGGCCAAACTCATCAAATTATATGCATTAAGTATGTGTGTTTTTTGTATGTCAATTATACCTCAATAAAGCTGTTTTTAAAAGAAGAAAACAAAACAAATCACGGCCATTATTTAATCTTTAACAGCGGAATCCAAGCAATTCCTGTGGACCACGGTCGTAACACCATTGAATGAGATTTGTTCCAATGTGCCTACATGTGTTGTAGGGACTGTATTTTTGGCCTCAGGGTTCACATTTATGTTTGACATCCGGCCTTTCCCTTAGGAGCCACCCAAGATTTTGTTTTGGTAGACACCAGATAGCAGGCCTTGTTCTTGTTAACTCCTTGACCACTATTATCATCACAATGTAAACAGGATCCTGTGGAACTCAGCATGTTAATTAACTTGGGCCCCTCACAGTGGAGGGCTTTATTCCCTTTTAGGCAATAGATGTTTACATGGAAACAATCCTTTTTAATAAACTGTCTCAACAAAAATGTTATTAAAAACCACAGCATATTTTTAAAAAGCTTTTCTAAGGAATAAAATTTTATTTCTAATGTTATTTTCAGGAAATAATTTAAAATCAAATTTTATTGAGGATTTACCAAAAAAATGCCACAATTCAAATTTATTGTTAAAAGTCAAAGACATTCTCTAGACCTGGAGAACTATTCTTGTAGATCTACTAACTCTTTTTGGCTGGTGAGAGCAATTTAGCATACATGAAGACTTACTATCATGCAACCTTTTTTTTTTTTTTTTTTAATTTCCTTACAGAAAAGCAGGGACACATGATTTATACACTCTTTTAGCTTTTTCAAATTCAATTGGGGAAAAATAGAAAAGCAAAATTTATAAAGTAGAAAAGCATCTGGATAGTAAAAGAGACCCCAGGCTTTCATTTAATGTGGCAATTTGTCTGACTGTATGCTTAGAGAATGCAGTAATGAGAGGCAATCCCAGGAGCTCTGAGTTCAGTGGTACTCTATAGAGTAAGGTGAGTCCCATTCAAAGTTGTGTATAAAACTTTTTCCATTGCTTAGGGAAAAGAAAAATAAAGGAGCTAATTTCAAACACTTCTCCAGGAAAAGTGATGATGTATTAAAACAAGTGCGCCCTGAAACAAGAACATCTCAGTTCCCCCGTCTCTGCTCCTGCAACTTGGGACTGAGTCTTACCTTGAATATCTGCAACTCCTCCAGAACTACCTCTTCCATATTCCACTTCTCCTTGGAAATGCTGACAACTTTTAGCAGGGTTCCAATGTCTGAAAAAGTGCATAGCCCATGAGCCTGCTATTTCTATTTCACTATTCAGTTGTAAGCATATTCCTAGAAACAAATTGCTCCCTTCATTTCTTTTTAAATGCCTTTCACAAATTAGATTGAATAAAGCAAACATAAAGAAGTGAAGCTTAATGTATATGATTTTGCCCTTCAGAAATATTATAGCTTTTAGCTAGTAGAATACATATTTATAGAGAGAATATTAAAAGACATATTCGGAGCATATTCTTCACAAAAGAAATATATATGTTTAGTTTAAATACTGGTTAAAATGATAACAAAGATGGAACAAATGTTTTGGGCCTTAATTAAAAAGGTTAAAATATATTAAAATAACCAATTTCTCTCTCCTCCACCTCTAGCTCAATGTAATATATATTTATTTAGTAGTTATTATATCCAATTCACCATAAAAGGCAGATGTATGTTCTTTTAATGTTAACAGACGGACAAAAAAAAAAGAGAAATCATTGAAGCAATCTGAGGAAAATTGTAGCTCACTCTTCAATTGTATTTTATCTTCCTAATCATTATTAATGGGCTAGAAACTGAAGTTTTGTCTAAATTAGTTCAGTTCAACTTAAAAGACAATACGAGGTTGATAATGTAAACCAAAAATTGACATTTAGAAAAAGTCTTAAATATATCCTCTTATATTGCAATTCCACAGGTGGCATACTAGTACAGAAAAAAAAATACTTTACAAAAAAAATTGCACTTTAAAATTAATTCACACAAAATAGATATTTTTAAACTTCTGAGCACTGGGGTTGGAGTATAGTAACATATATAGTAATGGTCCTGTTTGTGCAAAATAGTCTGGATTATTTAATTATTTTTAAATGACTCTAGGATCTTTGAAAAATATCAAATATACATTTTCCAAATGTCAAAATTATCTATCTTGGTGTCTCTATAATTTTCTCAGTAAAAGTTAGATAGTACCACCTAGTGGCTGAATGACATTTATGGCAGTGAACAGTTGACCTGGGAGTGAGCTTTGGGTGGACAGTGCAAATTAAAGGCCAAACTCGTGAGCATTGATAAGAAACTAATTATTTCTACTTCCGACTCTTCAGCAGCCATCTCTGTAGTCTTTGAAAAATCCCTTATTTTTCCAGTTCTTGGAATTACTATATGCAACATAACCAGGTTTGACAACTGGTATTTAATGATCTGAGTCTATAACGCACATACTTCCTAATAAATCTAGCTTTTGTAAAACCAATATATTTTTAAAATAATTCTACTATTGTTTGCATTCCTAAATATATATTTTCATTAAAAATATCTTTTTGAAAACCCATTAATTTCCATTTTTTGATGAAATGCTTGATCCATTCAATTATATAACATAGCAGTGCATAGTTTTTAATGATGCATGTTTATCATTAAATACCATTAGAATTCACATGATATTATTAAATAATACTTTCTAAAATTTTTGAGACTTACCAAATAAACAACATTTTTCTTTCTGTGAAAAAAATTTTAAATCATTTTACAAATACTGAGTTGGCAGACAAAGAATAAAGTGGGTTTCAATTATGAGAGTCCACAAAATTCATTTTAATCCATAAAAAATTTAAGAATAGGAAAACAATCTCCAAGAAGTTTCTATTTAAAGGTCTTTACATAATAATGCTTAATGTTTTTGAAAAGCTATCTTGAGTCAACTAAGTCAAAGATTCTCAAAATCAGGTAAAAGGATCCTTTGAGGTAGAGCTTGTCAAGTAGGTGAAGGGAAAGGTGAAGGTTGAAAATAAAGAAATATTACTTTGTTCCACTTGTTTAATTTTAGTCCAAAGTCACTGAACAAATATGTATTGAGTACCTAAGCTATAGTAGGCACACTGCAGTTATAATAAACAAATATATTTAGGAGGCTGGGAGGTATTTATGAATATAATTTAAAAGCATGTGTTACACAATTTTAAGAAATATTGACAAAGTATTAGCTAATAATTACTCATTTTTATTTTGACCAATAAACATTTTTGAACCATTTGTTTTGTTTAATCATGAAAAATTCCTTTGAAAGTAAGCGTGATCTAGTTTGAGCTTACCTGTTCCGAGAAACATTACATCATACTGGCCGTCTTCTGCAACGACATGATCCACCACTATCTGTGTCAGTCTGTAATCCACATTGATTCGCTTGAATGTTGGCCCTCCTGCAACGGGGTACACTGACTTATACATCACAGGGTGCCGCTTTATGAAACTGATGACATCATCTGGAAAATCTCGGGTGGATTTAATCAGTGGGTCATAGGTTTTGCTTGGACACTGAAAATAAATGTGGAGAAAGACATTGTTTATGTACCTGAGAAATTCTCACTTACTTTCAGTAAAGTTTTTAAGGCTTATCACCAATAATATTAAAGGAATGGACAACAGAGTCAATATGGAATCAAGTGTACTTGTAAATAAATGCGGTCTACCACCAATAAATTTAAATCCAGTTTTCCCCCTCAAAAATATCCTAAATTATATGTATTCATTTATGTATATGTATAAAATTTCCACAGTGAATTCTTTTCTTATAAACATTATCGTTCCTTTGAAGATTATTGTGTCTAATGAAGATACATGAAATTTAAGTTGACATATCTGTTAAGAAATTGATCTATAAACCTGAGAAACTATGGGAAACTATCATTTTCAATTTCCTTTGAGTAACTTTATGATTTCAGTTTAACTGAAATCATGTTTATTAAAAATAAAAAGGAACAAATCAACAGGTTGCAAAAATTATTTTCGAAAAAACTTTAATAATTTGAAATTGTAATTATGTAGTTTCTTTTATAGCTGGTGTGAAAATTATACTTTGAACAGTTTAACAGCTTTTCTCCTAAAGGAGCTGTGAAGAAACCCTCAGGGAATTTTCCACTTGTGTCTAAAATTGCCTCCTGCGTGCCTTTCAGTGTTTACCAAATCAATAGTTAACATAATCTGCCCCCTGGTGGTAAAAATTAAAAAGTTCCTACTAGTCAATGAATTTGAAGTGACTTTATCCAAAAATAAAGAAATCACTTTATAACTAAACTTTTTTAATTCAGAAAATATCTTCTCTTCCAAATCCTAAATCTATTTTATTTTTCAATATATTATAATTTAGGAATATACCTCTGATAGAACAATTCTGTTATCACATTTCAAATTCTTAATGGACTAATGTATTCTTTTGAAGTGGAAAACTTTAGTCAATTGATGCAGGCAGGCATAGAGAAGAAAATGAGTGACATTAGGGAAAGTTTGAAAGTAGATTCTGCTTTTCCCTTATTATAGTTTTTAGAAAAGTTGGAAACATAGTCTTTACTAAACTGAGCCATTTATACAAGGCACTAATTAGAATCATGTTAAGCTTCCAAAAATAAAATGTACTTCTCAAAGCATTCAAGAGAGTCATTCTTAGGGGGCCGAAGATCCTAGAGTTAGTCACAATATATGACTCTGAACCCAAATTTTATACCAATAAAATCATAATGGCTCTTATGAGTTAGAAGAAGTATCAAAGAAGTTGTAGTTAAAAAAAAAAACTGTTAATGAATTTCTATAAATAATTAAAAAATATCTTTCACAGAAATCTTGCATGTCTGTTATTAAGAAACTGATCCTTTCTTGCTTTCTGTTTACTTGCCTCAGGTTCTGCAGCAGAGAGATTAGAAATGTCCTGGAGTATTAGCCATTTAGTATTTATCTGGCATATTCTTAACTGGATGTTGGTCTAAAGATCTATGTCTGTGTGTTCAGTTATTATTTCTAGCACTTAGCCTTCCGCCAAGTGGAATCTGTCAACTCGATAATGGAAGGAACCCTGTATTAAATAGATTAAGCAGAGACTCAAAATGGATATGGAGCTCAAATGATACAAAGCTCCTCTCCAATTAGAGGCTGCATGTTTGAGGCTCAGTCAAAGGCCATTCACCGTGGGCTTATAGCATATAATGCCTGTGGTTCAATCTGGTTGGTCTATCATTAAAATCAAAGCAAGAGCAAGATTTTGCCTGCATTACATTTTTGAAAGAGCCCTCCAGCTTAAAAAATCTCTTTTGACTTTGCAGCTGTAGTTATGCAGTAGCCAAAATTTCAAAAGAAATAATATAATGACATTCAATCCACGAGTTGTGATATCAAATTTTTAAATAATTACAAATTTTAATGTAAGAAAGTATAGTTGAATAAAAATATGAACATTTAGCAAATAAATAAATATGACAATTTTCTTCATTGCTCACCTCTGACAAAAAGGTTTAAGTGTAATAAAATCTAAGAAAAAAAGAAGAGAAGGAAAACATGGTTTCTATTGACTATTATAAAATGATCTTTGAATATATATTTTTTCTTATGGCAGCTTTTCCTCATGGCATGCTGCCAGTGTTTGGATAAGATCTTTATCCTCTGGGTTCCTATGCGTGATCTCTCAGGTCCGAGTCTCCACTATGCTTGCACAAATGAAAATGATTTGGTAGAGTTACTCCCTGAGGTTTAAGACAGTATGGTTTGAACCAAATATTGTTATTTTAGTACATTCAAACCAGTGGAATTTTTGCTTTGATATCATATAGCTGTGCAGCACAGAGATCTAAAAATAACTTGAGATGCCAAGCAACATACGCAGGTAAGAGTAAAGTAGGGAGGAAAAATTCCATAGAAGAAAAAGAGAAAGTGTGTAAAATGCTATATCTAAAGCAAATTGTTATATTCAATTATTTATTTTCTTACAAAAGAGCCTAGAAATTTTTCTTATTGCAGCTGTACATCCCACATATTAAAAATCTAGTGAATTTTTCTCTGTATGTATGTACTTTTAATTTCTAGCTATTAACACGGTCCATTTGAACATACCATAGGGGGGCCATTTACTTTTGCCTCCAGTTTTCTAACATTGGCCTAACTTCCACCACTTTAGCTCCCTGTGAATGTAGGAAATAAATCAGGAAACTTATCTGTGTCTCTACCTACTGTTTTATAAAACTCAAAGACACTTTAAAATTTAAGGACAAAGAAAAAAAGAGAAAGCTATTACTGAAATTTTAAAATACCAGTATCTTGCTAGAAACATTAATACCATCTCAAGACTAGAAGAGAACGTGTCTAGACAAACCGTGAGATGAAAGGGTAAACCCAACAGCAACAGCAACAGCAACCAGCCCTGGTTCAGCGCCTATCTCCCATGGCTGGCTGCCATAGCTGGCTAGGTGTGATCGTGTTATGCTTGGCAGGTCTGCATGTTTGTCTAGGGCCTTTAGTAGTGGAGTGGGAAGCAATGGATAAAAGGAGAGAAAGGGTTTTTATCCAATGAGAGATCTTTTCCCCTTGGCAAGGCCCCAGACAGCTGTTAAAGGTTTTCTCCCTCTGCGGCTTCAGACTGTTCTCTACAGGTTGCAGTTTTCTTTTAAACAAATCAGAAAAATGAATAACGTGTGGGAAGACATGGCACAAGGAAGGACTGAACTAGGCTTTCATTTTCAGCAAACTGAGAAAAATAAACTAAATATGTAAAGGAAGTCTGAGTTTTATTTATAAAGTAAAAACCACAAATGTAATAGGTGCCATCTTATCCTCCTGTTTATTCATCTAAGAGTCAGCCTATAACAGTTATGGGCAAGGAAAGACCTTATATTAAATATCAGAGATAGAAAAGCCAGGGTCTGGGCAGGTACGGGGGCTCACTCTTGTAATCCTAGCACTCTGGGAGGTGGAGGTGGGAGGATCATTTGAGGTCAGGAGTTGGAGACCAGCCTGAGCAAGAACGAGACCCCATCTCTACTAAAATTAGAAACACTTAGCTGGGCGTGGTGGCGCATGCCTGTAATCCCAGCTACTTGGAAGGCTGAGGCAGGAGGATCACTTGAGCCCAGGAGTTCAAGGTTGCAGTGAGCTATGATCATGTCACTGTACTCTAGCCCTGGTGACAGAGCAAGACTGTCTCAAAAAAAAAAAAGCCAGAGCCAAAAAGACAGAGGTAAATTTCTCTGTCTCTCTCTGAGTTTTCCTTTCTCTCAGAGGAATTCCCATACCAGAAAAAGCAAAACACTGTTGAACATAGTAAGCAGCCTGGGATTCGAAGAACCTCATTATAAAAGCAAATGTTGGCCCTGTGGAAAAAAAAGCTGAAAATCTGTTGTAAAGGCTGGTTCATGTTAGAAGCCCACGGCCTCTCACCACATTAGAGAAACATAGCCTCTGCATAGTTAAAGGGAACGACAGTGATGTTTCATCGTACACCTCCTTCAGTGTACTCAGGTTTAGGAACCTGGAGTCAGAAAGCTTCTAGCCTTGCCTCTGCTAAACGCTAGAAGAAATAGAACCAAAAATACCCTCAGTAATTTAGAGAGATGGTGACAAAGTAATAGTTCGCTACTCGACAAATGGAAGGCTCTGAGGTGAACAAATATTAGAAAATAAAACTGTAAATTCAATATGATACAGAGGCATGAGTGAGCCACTGATACCTAAAATGAGATTTTTCCAAAGTTTTCTATAGTTTATAAATTAATTAGGGAAGATTTATTTAAAGTGAAACAAACAAAAAACACAACAATAAGAACAAAATATTAGCCATTTTCCTCAGGTGCACAAATGGGAAGACAGAGTGAGACACTGTGAGAGGATTCTTGCTTCATATTCTGCATTTTTCAGTCCCCTTTGGTAAGACTGTCATAGTCTAACACTATACACATTAATAGAAAGTGTTGAATACTATTTTTGAATTATATATTTGTCTTTGGTCAGTTACACCTATGTTTGGAAGTCAACCTTAAATAACATCGTTTTCTACAATATTAAAAAAATTCTTACTTAATGGGGCCAGCATGGTTTATGACCAAGATCTGATGCAGGAGATTAACAAAGACATAACAAGCTAAGAACCATCACCTCTCTGTGAAAAGATTGTGTTACAGGATTATGCTGATGCTCAAGCCACATGGTTTATGGAGCAGAAAGAGAAAACAGGGTGCCCCAAAAGTTCTGAACTTGTGGATTCCACGGCTGCCTCAAATCCCTGCTGCTGAGAATAGCAATCAAGGTAAAAGTTTGAATTTCTCAGGAGTAGTTCTAGTTCTAGTTGGAGCACCATTACCTACATTCAGTCTGCTATGTAAGCCCAGTTATTGACATTATGTATTATTATCCTATGATCTCTTCCATACAGGATTTTCTTTTGAAAGCAAAATCATAAACCAATCTCAGGGAAGGCAATGATGCCTTGATAAGAAAGACTTTTCTAGAACAGAGGGGTATGCCAGGACCCAGAGCTGGTCCATGATGGTGTATTTGTAAGATGAATTTCCCAGTGGACCTGGAATCAAAAGAACTTTGTAATTTCTCAACATCTCTTACAATGTTATAAAGTCCAATTATTGAGTGCTGCTGTCCCCAACCCTCGAGCCGAGGCTGGTACCAGATGGTGGCCTGTTAGGAAAACAGGGCCAACCATCACCGCCTGAGCTCCACCTCCCCAACCTGTACCTCCCCCGACCCCCTCCCCACCTCTCCCCAACTCCTCATTTGTGGGAAAGTTGTCTTCTATGAGACTGGTCCCTGGTGCCAAAAAGGTTGGGGACTGCTGATTTAGTAGAGAATAAATAAGGACTGTCAGACTTATCTACACCCACATCCCAGATTTGGGAGTTTTTAATCTCACAGCAGAAAAGAAGGGCAATAAGGACCCTACCACAAAGACAGGAAATTGTTTAGCCTTTACCTTTGATTTTCTCCAGAGAAAAAGCCACGTGAGGACTTGTACATGATGGGGCTTTTTGTTTAGACAGAGATTTGAAATGTTATAAAGGGGGAGACATTTCATTATTTTACATTGATGGTAGTTCAAAAATTGCCTAATCTTGTTTTTGT
>NW_012155040.1:160577-165470 GCF_000956105.1 Propithecus coquereli | reverse complement strand
TAAAAATGAATTGCTATTTTTACAAAATTACACATTTAGAAATCATCAAAAACTGTGGCAAACTGGTTCAAGAGTAATAAAACACACATTTCACAAATATTTGAACTTCAAAAACAAATGCTTTCTTCTCATCTTATTGATAAAGGAATGGTTTAAAAACTGAAACTCACTTTTAAGTAAACACTAATATTTTACACTTATTCATAAATCTTAAAAATTCTTTGTCAACACAAAATAAAACTATGGAGTACATTATTTATAATAAATCAAATATCAAAATTTAAATCTTCTGCTTTATAAATCTTCCTCAGATTCTGAATTTTCTAGCAGTCTGTTATTTTTGGCCAAATTCTATTGGTTTCTTATCTGACCTGCACCACTCACTGTATGATGGATTTTTCCATATTTTGTTTCACTTGAAACCTCTTATTACCAAGATTCAGCAAGTCAATAATGATAGAAAAAGTCCACCCAGACAAAATATGATTTGTTTAGACATTCTATTTGGACAGCAGGGGGCAGAAGAATCACTCGAAGTGAAGGAATTCTATAAATGTATCCTTGAGTATCCAGGCTTATTAAAATTGCAGAGCAGTGATATCATGGTAAGGCTAGGAGTTTAAGTTTCACTTTTTGTCAGAGAAGTACAGCATTCTGTCAAAGCCAAACAATCCAAGTAAGCATGGCAAGCTGAAAGTTGCAGTGTTTATTTAACCGAGTGATAATGCCAACAGAAGTCACTACTGGGAGAACAACTTTGAATTCAATTTTAACAGCAAAACAGATGCAGAAAATGTAAAAGCAAAAGTTGTCTTTTTAACAACCTATTTAAAAATTTTAACTTAAGTGTAAAAATGGCTTTTTGTAAAGGTTATAACCATTTCATAGAAACCAAATTATTCAACAATGCTTTTATTAAAGTAAGATGTGTTCCCCTGAATTACATTAAAAGAAATGACAAGTATAGTAAGTTTTCAAAACTTCATTTTTACTTGTGCAGAGAATAGATCAGTCCTATGAAAACAATGTAAGGTTCTGTTTGGTTGTTCATTTTTATCACTTTGAAAGTAGAACGAAATGGAGGTTAATGGCTTTTGACATGGAGTTAGGTAAACCAAGTTTAATTCCAATCTAACCACTTTACAAGCTGTGAGATCGTGAACATGTGTTTATTTTTATTGGGCTTTTCTTATCCATAAAATTGGGAAAATAATACCTACACTACGTTGTTGTTTTAAGAATGTACTGAGATAACATATAAGCGCTTATTACAGTGTCTGGATCATGAGGAGTGTTCAGTAATGATTTTTGACTAAAATTTCTCAGCTGGAGGCTTGCAGAAAATAGAAACAATCAGAGCTTCACGTAAACAAAAATTATTAAAATCAGGATGTTTTAAAAAAAACAGATAAGAGAGAATGCCAGGAGATAATGTAAAAATAAATGCAGTTACTTTTAGGTTGGACATTCAACGGTATATTGATCTAGTGGTTATGAGGGAATAGATGAATAATTAGGGAATATTAAAGAACAGGGAGAGAAGACTGGTCAGAAAACTCCAACATCCCTCTTCATTCTGCTGTTTTTGGCAATGTGATATTGGGAAAGTTACTTAATTATTCTGGGCATCCATTTCTTCCTCTGTAAAATGAGGGTAAATTATGTGGTCTCTATCATCCATTCCAGTTCTTACATTCTCAAATTTTACTAGTGTAGATACTTGATATACTGTGAAATATAATTTCAATGATTTTATGTGTTGAGTTATTTAAAACAGTAAAGTTCATTTATATAAAGCATATTTGTGTAATAGTTTTTTACATCAGATATATGATGTTCCTAACTTCAACATCAGAATTCCAAATATAAAATAGAATGCAGAAAAGCAGATGATAGCATTATGTGCAAACAAAAAAATAAGATTTTTTAAAAAAATGCCTAAGGAAATAATGAAGTAAAGAGGCTACCCATCTATGCATGATTTTAGACATTTTCAAATTTGGTCATAATGATTTCAAAGAGACTATACAAGTATCTAGTTACTTGCAAATAATTGCTATCCTTTAGCTACCATAGCCTTCTAGATACAGCCTGTAAAGCTGTTACTAGGAGTGGTTGTTACTATTCTTACACAGAACCAATTGGACAGGGTTGGTCACTAAAAACTATTTTAAAATATCTATTATTACTTTTATACTAATAAATTTATGCTGATTTATGTGATTGCTCCTCGTCTAAAAACAGCACATTATAGTCATGTTTAATTCAGTACAATCAGAAGGAACCTCCTTCCCCCATGTTGAGCAGGATTTTAAAAATCTCTCTAAGTTCTATAACGTGCTATAATTTACCTGATCAAAGAGAGTTTTCTAGTGGAGTCCTCCAGAGAGAGACCATGTCTTTCTGTTTCCATTACTGCTTGTAGCCTTACCAGGGGCTACAGATAAAAGATTAGTTATAAGGCATAATTCTCAAAGCTCAACTTCAGATGCAAATGTTTGCACATTTAAAAAGTTCGCATATGGCCAGGCATGGTGGCTCACACCTGTAATCCTAGCTCTGGAAGGCCAAGGCAGGAGGATCATTTGCGCTCAGGAGTTCGAGATCAGCCTGAGCAAGAGCGAGACCCCATCTCTACTAAAAATAGAAAGAAATTAATCGGACAACTAAAAATATATAGAAAAAATTAGCCGGGCATGGTGGCGCATGCCTGTAGTCCCAGCTACTCGGGAGGCTGAGGCAGAAGGATCGCTTGAGCCCAGGAGTCTGAGGTTGCTGTGAGCTAGGCTGACACCACGGCATTCTAGCCCGGGCAACACAGTGAGACTCTGTCTCAAAAAAAAAAAAAAAAAAAAATTCGCATAGGAAATTTATGAGAAACATTGATGTTGAGAAAGAATTAAGAAATAAGTTAAATGGCTTTTCTTTAGTCCTAATTACGCTTTTCTTTTCCCACATTGTTAGAAAGAAAGTTAAGTATCTTTGATGGTTTAGCTATAGACAATTTGCTAAATAATTTTGAACTTTTCAAGAAAATTTCTACAGTGTAAACACTATATTTTGAGTAGTGAGCAGCATAATTTGGTGCTTCTCATCGATGAAAAGCACTCCTCACTGACATTTATGTTTTCCTATTTTGGGGGAGTCACTATTCACATTTCAGAGAAGTGGCTGTGTACTTGTGAGGACAGTAATGTGCATTCTCCTCAAGCCTCACATGACATTCATAGCTCTTCAGGCAGGAGCTGACAGCAACCACCTCTACAACATCTCTAACTTACACTATGATTGGATAGTAAAGTAACCTTGATGCATTTTAATTTTCTGAGTATTACAAGACTCAACTGTTGTCTATATATGCTAAAAATTTCTTGAAACTGATGTGGATAGTCTCAGCTTTAAGTTCTTTCTCCTATAACATCCAGATAATTGAAAAAAAATTCATGGCCTGAATGGTGACAGTCTCTATTTTTTAAAACAAACCCATGTAGAAACAGTTTAGAATGTGATAGTCTATGATACTTAATACCAAAATATTAATAAAGTAAAATTTCCCCAGCTAGAGGTCTTTTCAAATTTTTAATCTCTCTCTCTCTCACTCACTCTCACACACACGCACACATGCACATAAAAATCTTCCATGGAAAATAAAAAAAGTATTTAACATATTTTTAAGTACAGTCTCATAGTATAAGAACTAAGAGCTATGACTTAGTATAAGAACTAAGAACTTGGACTTACAGTATTATAAGAACCAAGAACTTGGAGCTTGGTGTTAAAACCCAGCTCCATCATTTACTAGCTTTGCAACCTTTACTACACCTGTCTGTGCCTGAGATTCCTCACCTGTATAATGAAATTAATAGCACTTACTTCATTAAGGAATAGTGTTAAATGGCTCTTCTAGGGTTATGAGAATTAAGTAACTTAAGATTTTTAAAACTTTTAGGAGAGTTACCTGCACATCCTAAGTGCTATATTACTGTTCAACAATAAATAAATAAAACTGGAAAGAACAGCTTTGACATTCAAAGAAAAAAATAATAAAAGAAAAAAAAGAACAACCCAGTTAAAAATGGGCTAAAGACTTGAACACACATTTCTCCAAAGAATACAGACATAGGCCAACAGGAACATGAAAAAATGTTCAATGTCATTAATCATCAGAAAAATTAAAATCAAAACCACAATGAGAGATCATCTCACATCTTTAAGGATGGATATTATAAAAACAAAAGACAAGTGTTAGGAAGGATATGGAGAAATTGGAACCCATGCACACTGTTGGTGGGAATGCAAAAAGGCACAGTCATTATAGAAAACACTACACAAGTTCCTTGAAAAATTAAAAATAGAACTACCATATGATCCAGCAATCTCACTTCTGAGTATTTATCTAAAATAATTGAAATTAGGATCTCAAAGAGATATTGTCACCTTTAGGTTCATTGGAGCACTATTCATAATAGCCAAGATATGGAAACAACCTAAATGTCCATCAACCCATTGGCAGATGAATGGTTAAAGAAAATATGTTATATAAAATGGAATTCCATTCAGCCTTTAAAAGGAAGGAAATTTTACACTACACAACAACATGAATGATCCTTGAGGACATTATGCTAAGTGAAATAACACATTCACAGAAAGATAAATAGTGCATGATTCCACTTATGTGAGGTATCTATAATAGTCAAAATCTTGAAGAGTGGTATGGTGGTTGCCAGGGGTGGGGAGAAGGGAAAATGAGGACTTACTAATTAATGGGCATAAAATTTCAGTTAATCAAGATGAAAAAGCTCTAGAGACCTGCTGTACAACTTTGTACCTATAGATAACAATAATGTATTATACACTTAAAAATTTAAGAGGGTAGATCATATGTTAAGTGTT
>NW_012155040.1:148291-149927 GCF_000956105.1 Propithecus coquereli | reverse complement strand
TAAGATAACAGAGTCACTATATTATTCCTTAAGAAATTAAATGTAAAAGATTGGTTTTGCTCACTAGCTATATGACACTGAGTTGGGCATTTAACCTCTTAGATATTTACTCCAATCACTTATAAATGGGATGATTTGATTGATAATCTCTATGGCTGTTTCCATTTACAAATTTTGGATTTTATATATAATAGAAACCAGAAAAAATATGTAATAATTTTTACCTTCCAGTGTAAAAAGTCCTGTCCTGTAATTGGGCCAATTTATTAATAATTCAATTGGTAACAATATGAAAATAGTTACATCTGTAATTAGTACAGAATTGATAGTAAATTAAGTGTAAATAATATTCTTTGAAAGATTATTTAATATGTTAGTGTGATTATATAAAACATGAGAGGTCATGAACAAATACTGAATATATATTTTAATACTGTAAAGCATAATACTGATGACATCATCAATGATAGAGATAATCATTTTTACATTACATGGCAAAACCAAAAGCAAGTTCAAGAAGATAAAAGTTAATGACGCTAACTTTATATACAACCAAAAAATACTTTCTTTAACTTGGGAGGAGCTTTTGGAGGAGCGAAAAAGATAAATGAAATGGAAGAATCTGTTTATTGCTTCTCTGAGTATGCTTTTCCTTAACAAGTTAGAGGTTCAGAGTTCACCACATCTCCCGTATTCTCCAGCAGAGGGCATCGCAGAATAAAGAACCCAAGTTCTTTCTACCTACAGAAGGTGCTTCCTACGAAAATGAAAGACTGCAGGAGAATACATGAATTTTGTAGTCCCAGAGCTCCTGTCTTTCTGTCTCTTGCTGTAGTTTTGTTTCCTTCACTTACTTTGAGAACAATTACAAAGAGAGGAGTTACTTCGTTACAATGTATGCCCAGACCTAGAGCACCTTCTTGTGCTTTGTGTGTGCAAATTTTACTAAGAACCACTCCTACAGTCCTATGTGCTGGGCTATCTATAATCAGGCATTTGGTGCTAAAATAAAATTCATGCAGAATTACTTAATTAGGCATTAAGACTTTTCCAAGAAAGAAGGAACATGTGACTTACGAAGCTCATCAAAATAAGTATCTGCCCCATCACTTCCAGGAATTGAGCAAATCAATCTGGCCTTAAGAAAAGTCGTCCATTTGTTTATCAGGCTGCGTTGTCCCCCTACATCATTCTGAAAAATGAGAAAAATAATAAAGATTTACCAACATGATTCTATCACCAACCAAAACTGGTGGCTATCACAGGTGGTGTCTTATTAATGTCAGTGTTTACAAAGACACAGAACCTCGATATTTAGTCCTAGCCCCTTAATATAAGGGAAAAGGAAATTTTGTGCCTCAACCTTAAATGTTTTTCCCATGGTTACATGAACGTAATTCAAGCAGTTTGGCTCTTCTGAATGAGTAGATGCGTGCAAGACTACGGTAAATAAGGCAGGCTTGGAATCAAATCCCATCTCTACCAATGATTTGCTTCATAACCTACAAAAGACTATTTAATTTTCTAAGATTCTGTTTTCTCATTGATAAAGTATGGTCATTGCCTTGAAATAAGAATAGTTAATACCTTGAAATATGATTAACTTTTTCATGTTATTATTATTTTTATAGATGGG
>NW_012155040.1:146304-148241 GCF_000956105.1 Propithecus coquereli | reverse complement strand
GATAAAAATTGATAACACTCATCAGATTTTTTTTTTAATTCTGGAAATGAAAAAGACATTTTGAGTCTAAGACTTTTGGTGATTCCTGTTCTTAAAAACAAGATCACTCTTTACGATCTAAGAGACATATTATTAATATCTCAACATTACACATATGAACTAATGATAAAAATTGTTAACACTCATCAGATTTTTTTTTTAATTCTGGAAATGAAAAAGACATTTTGAGTCTAAAACTTTTGGTGATTCCTGTTCTTAAAAACAAGATCACTCTTTACGATCTAAGAGACATATTATTAATATCTCAACATTACACATATAAACTAATGGCTCTCTAGCATGAGTAACTCAATTATTAATATTCTTGGAATGACACTAATGGAAACATTGAGAGGTAGTGGTAAACAGGCAGTTGGGAGAAAACTAGCTGCTAAGAAGAGAGGTGAAATTCTCATAAAATCACATAATCTGCCTATGACATTTTAAAGGAATGGTACATCATGTTTAATGGCATTGCCATCATGAAAGGTTAATTATGCCTTCTCACTAGGATGTGATATGCATTCCGACATTACCTCAGTCTTCAGGACGACATTAAAAATAAAACAATAAAGTACACCAAGAACAAAGAGCTAACTTGTAACTTCACACTCTGGGTGGGCAGAAACTTAACAGGAGAAAAAATGAACTATCTTGGGGCTACGTTTTCCTGGCACATATCAGTGCCTTGTGTGTGGAACACACAGTGACTTCAAAGAAAGTTCTGTGATTGGAAGGATGCCATGAGAACTAGAGCTGAGATACTTAACTTGACTAACTACAGGCACTTCTTGCACCTTTTCTATATTCAGATATAAATTAACAGAAAAATGGAGTTCAAAATAGCAGCATCTTAGAGTATCTTCTTTATTCTCATATTTAATATTCACATTCTGTATCTTATAATTAATGAGATAGTATTTTGTGTTCTGATATAATCTGAAACTATAGTGCGTTTCAGCTTATGAATAAAGTATTGTGAACTAAAGGAGGATCACGTTGCAGAAAAAATTCAACTATAATTTGCATATGAAATAGTTTAAGAATTTATTCAAAAGGAGACAAGACCAGTTCTTCATTACCAATATCAATACTTTCAATTCCTCCAATATTAATATCTATATACGTTGATAAAGATTGATAGCAGAGTTGTCAAAAAAGTGAAAAGTATTTCCAAGAATGTAGGCAGTAATATGTAACAGGAGTAAAAATGTGCTTTGAATATAGTCAAATGTAAGTTAATGAGCTATATAAAATTGTGGCAGTAGGGCTCAAATATTCTTTGAGAAAGCTTCATAGATGCTAGTCCAACTATTAAGAAAGTCAGAGAGTCACAATGATAAGTACAGGACACTATTATGCAGAAAGACAAGAATACAGGGGTAGAAATTAGGAAAACATCTTCACTTCTACTCCCATCTTTTTTTTTTTGGAGACAGAGTCTTACTCTGTTATCAGGGCTAGAGTGCTGTGGCGTCAGCCTAGCTCACAGCAACCTCAAACTCCTGGGCTCAAGCAATCCTACTGCCTCAGCCTCCTAAGTACCTGGGACTACAGGCATGCGCCACCATGCTCAGCTAATTTTTTCTATTTATTTTTAGTTGTCCAGCTAGTTTCTTTCTATTTTTAGTAGAGATGGGGTCTCGCTCTTGCTCAGGCTGATCTCGAACTCCTGAGCTCAAATGATCCTCCTGCCTTGGCCTTCCAGAGCTAGGATTACAGGTGTGAGCCACCGTGCCCAAGCTAGTCCATCTTTACTAATAATTGGCTGCTTTTCTTTGAGCAAGTAATGCAAACATTCTTTGTCTAAATTAGTAGAGTAGTGAAATGATTGTAACAGCCACACTTCTGTCTTTGTAAAGTAACGGGAAGTGCAAATAAGACAACATGTGATGATG
>NW_012155040.1:142413-143214 GCF_000956105.1 Propithecus coquereli | reverse complement strand
GCCATGTTTTCCATTAATCTGTTTATATTGAAGTATAAATTATATAAAACTTTTCATCCTTTAATCAATCTACATTCTATACAGTTAATGAAAAGTTAACTGTTAAGTTTCAAGTCTGAATTTCTAGGAGCTATCTGTGCTTCTTTTATCTCTGAAATTAAACTAAATTAGAGAAAAGCATCTAAATGACTACTCCAAACAAGAGAATTCAAAGTCATATAAATACTTACTATCATGGAAGAAAGGGGGACAGGGAGAGAGAAGGGAGACTGGAGACCATAGGTTTTTTTAATAGCTCTAGCACCTAACACAAAAGGTGTACCTATTGTTTGTGACACCCAGAGTGAATCATTTTTTATATTCCCTTGCACTACCCAACAGAATAATTTTTAGTAATAGCTCTGTAAAAATTAGTAATAATTATTATATGCTTGATTTGTTCTTTAGGTTTAAAACAAATAACAATTCAAAAAGGAGACTAATTTTGAAGGTTAAAAGCATTAAAATTCAACAAAATATTTCATGTATGAATTAAAAAATTGGCACTTGAATGAAGTATCATACCTGACAGTTTGCACTATATCTCACTGTTTTAAGTTTTAAATTATTTCAAATTATTATGAACTTACTCTTTGACCATGTGTGTAGCTGTGTTTATGTGTGCTGGGGGCTGAGTATACATATACATGTCCATAAATACATATATGTGATAGAAACACAATGGTCACCACAGCAATCATTTAGAACCTGGATCAACGAGACTCTTTCTGTAATTAGTACAGAATTGATAGTAAATTAAGT
>NW_012155040.1:130251-130753 GCF_000956105.1 Propithecus coquereli | reverse complement strand
TTAAATTAAAAAAAGAGAAAAAGGCTACAGCAAACAGTATAAATCCCTTCCTAGGAATTTCTCCAACAGGAAAACAGATGGAAGTGAAGCAAGAGCACATCTGTAACTTGTGGGCACTAAATCTCTCATTTAGGTTGTAAGTGACATGCTGAAAGTAAGCACAAAAACCACAGCTCAACAGAGATCAATAAATAAGGAAAGTGTCATCAGCCTAAAAACACAAATCTTCAAAGGCAGTAATTGTCCAAATAGGACCATATATCAAAATAGACAATGCAAGTGGAATTGAAGCAAAGGGCTATTAATGAGACCCCCAGGCAAGTTATGTGAAAGGGCCATCCAAACTGAATTCCTGGCAAGGACAAAAGGAAATACTGCAAACAAAAAAGAGAACTGGCATAACCTACAGCTGGAATCTGGAGTGGGCTAGCATAAGTAAGCTAATGGACAACACTTCCAAAAATGAATAGAATCCAAAAGTAATGCAAAACACCCTTGAGGT
>NW_012155040.1:128015-130201 GCF_000956105.1 Propithecus coquereli | reverse complement strand
TGGGCAGGGGGGAGGGGGGAGGGGAGAGGAGGGAGGAGGGGACAGGTATTTGCATACACAAAGAGTGCAATGCGCACCACCCGAAGGATGAACATATTTGAAACTCGGACTTAGGGAGGGAAGGGGGGGGCAAGGGCAACATACGTAACCTAAACATCTGTGCGCCCATAATATGCTGAAATAAAAAAAAAGAAAAAGAAAAAAAAAGTGACAATAAATGTCCATTTTCAAACATTTTCCCTATTTCTATTTGCAAATATCACCCATTTTTAAATGTAACCATGACAAAAATTCTAGTTTACCAGCTCCAGATTTGTTGGATAGGAACAGGATTTATACTGTACCCACATTCTTTTTAACCTGACAAAGTAGAAATTGCTATTTTTTGAACAAAATAAACTTTAAATGCTCTTGCCTACCTCTCCAGCAGCCTTCCCCAAGCCCTCAAGGAAAAAAAAGGTAAAAACAAAGCAAAAAAATTCCAGGTCAAAGATGAAAGCCACCTGCTGTCAACAGGGAAACAAGTATGGTTTCTGGGATAATAGCTCTCAGGAATGGATTATAAGCATTTCATGACTGGAGAGTAACTCTTACAGACATCCAGAAGCATGACCTGCGATAGCAAAGTTCAATTTACAAGGAGTTGTATTTCTCCTGTAGGGAAGTGTCAGCTGGGCTGACTTTGTTGACCAGCTCTCAGTCTCTGGATTTGTTTGCAAATCCACACAATCCCCTCTAAGAGCTTTAAGCCCAGAAGAGAGCTGAAAGGGAGGTAACTACTTTTGTACTAAATTGTCACCTCCTTGCTTATTTTTGTGAAGTTCTAAAGAATACAACCGTCTCACCAACACAATAGATTTATTATTGAGATGTCAGAATCAGCAGCTTTTGGTCACCAGTCACTTCTATGTGTCTCTACACTATTTATCATAGCCTCTTTGTGGTTAGGTTGCCAAAAGCCTTCACACCCTCCACACAAAGATGCAGATGAAAGTAACAAAGAAATTAAATATAAACAAGCCTGATCACATGTGCTCAATTTGAGTGGTAAGTACCGAGGCTGCCTGTTTTCTTTATCTCTGTAGCTTTTTACACGTTTGCAATATTTCTTAATTTTAAAGTGATGAATAAAAAGAGAAAAAAATAAAGAAAAAATAAAACACAATTTGCAACCCTTCAGCAGCATTAAAATATAGTACCTCCGAGTCATTTGATAGGGTGATAGCCGCAAGTTATGAATTACTATGATTTCCTAATCACAGTACCTACTAATAGGTAGATCAGTCATGAGGCAGGCGAATAGTATTACATTTTCCTTCTACTGTCCCAGTAAACTGAAGCCCTTATAAATCTTACATAGACATGTAGAGTAGCTAGAAGCTGCCACACATGAACTTTTATTGAGTGTGTCTTTTGACCTTTGGGGCACTATGCTGGGTCTTCTGCTAAACATGATTTTATCTGTATATACCGTTCTCTTCAAGGATCTCTCAGTACTTTATAAATATTGTCATTTTCACCTATACATTGGAAAACAGAAGCTCTTGGAAAATGCAATAATTGACTTTCAGCACCTATGCTCTTAAACCCAGAACATTTTATAAAATCAGTGAAATCTCTAAGACATTTGAAAACAGGTTCTACTCTATTAAAATACTGATGTGCATTCAGAGATGTGTAACCATATTAATGAGTTTAAGTTGAAAGATATCAGGCGTTTCAAATCAACAGCCACCAGGAAATGACATACCTTAACAACTTTTAAAAAAAAAGTTTTATGCTGGAGTTAGAGGTTATAAACTCCCTTTAGCTTAAAATTTAGTTCTTTTGCCTAATGCTGCTGTTCTCCGGCTTCATGCAGACAAGGGAGTGGAATTCTCTGAAACACTTGGAAAACCATAATCTATGCATCTTTTGTGTGCCGCCTCCTCACTACCCGTTAAAAACATTTACTCTCAGAGATTTCAGGTTTAATTAACAACACCCACCTTCTTTTGAAGTGTGATATAAGTACTACGGTATTGTAAATCAATAAAAATCTTATTCCATCACTGAAGCTGTCACATTGAGACAAACAGGCAGACTTTCTATTGACCATTTTTACAAATTTAACAACAAAGATTAGGAAAATTTAGTACTTTTATGTTTTTGATTGAATGTCATATTTCCATACGAACATTCATATT
>NW_012155040.1:123653-126195 GCF_000956105.1 Propithecus coquereli | reverse complement strand
GTATCTTGAAAGTATTATACTAATTTGCAAAGTAAATACACACAAATCTTTTCAGAGGGTTTATTTCACACTGTTTCACTTTTTCATTCAGTCAGTATTTAATACCTTAGCATAAAGATGTGTGTAATTTATCATCTATGAGATCAGTTCTCCGGAGTGCAAGTTGCACCACTTAGTGCTTCAAAATATTGACTGTTCCACAAAGTCAAAGAATTATGGAGCTCAGGAAGGACTTTAGAAATCATTCAAGGCTAAGCACCTTATTGAGAGGACTGAGTAATCAGTTTGACTAGAATATATTCATAATGACACTACTAAAAATAATTGGTTAGGAAATGTGTTCTACCATGTTCAATGACAAACATACTGAGTTTGAAAGTATTCTTTTACCATGTAAAACTATTGTTTAAATTAATATATTTGCTTTCTAGGTTTCTCCCCATCCATATCTCTTGGTTGAAATTCGTATTGCTGAAATTGTTCACAAATTTTTCACTATATATGGCTCCAAATTATTTTGACTATGTTCATAAATAAGATCCACCCTCAAAGTACAAATATTCCAAAAAATGAAGATAAAATAATAACAGTAATTTCAGCCTTTAAAACTAATAAAATGTCATCTCTTCCCAATTAGCTTTGGTAACTAACCTGTCCCTAATGGCCACTACACACACATTCCCACCATCACCAACAACAACTTCTTCCACTCCTAATCACAGTAAGTTGATCTGGCTTCAAAAATGTGTATATGTGATATAGGTGTGCGTGAGGGTGTGTGTGTGTGTGTGTGTGTGTGTGTGTATGCATGTGTGTGACTGTGGCATTTGAATCACTGTAATATGACCAGGTATTTATATGATTTACATGTCAATCTTTTATAAAAGATTGTTACATTTTTGAAACCAGAAATCTGTCTAAGTCACTCTTGTTTTCAGTACTCTCCTCCATATCCATCAGATACAAATGCATCTCATTTAAGCCTTACATCTTCTTGGTAAAATAGTCATGGAAGAGATGGATGCCCTCATTTTCTAGGTTAAGAAACTGAGATAGTAAGAAGCAGAGCAAGATGTAAGCCTAGATTTGATTTTAAGTTGAATGTTCCTATTATTCAGCCAAAAATCATTGATGATATCCTTACTGCCAAATCTAATACCTGGTTTTTAGTTTTATCTGACCTCTTTTTGGTGTGTGGCATCATTGACAACTGTTTTCTTCTTGAAGCAGTCTTTTTCCTTGACTTGTGACAACTTACTTGTCCAGTTCTCTACCTAACTATCCAAGCATTTCCTATCAACTGCCTTTGCAGACACTTTGCTCTTTCTTAAATGTCATTGTCTCAGGGTTCTGTCCTTGTCCTTTGATCTTGCACTAAAAATCTTCCTGAGTATTATCAGACACTACCATGCCTTCAAGAACCACCAGTACACTTGTGATTTCAAAATTCATGAGTCTAGACACTGCTGAGCCTCAGGTTCATGTTTTCAAATGGCTATTATGCCAGCATATCTCAGAGCCACATCACGTTCAACATGTCCAAACATAAGATCTGTGTGTATAAACTTGTTTTGGTGTTTCTTGTCTCATATCAGAATGTACCTCTTTGTGCGTTTTCCTGATTCATGCTTTAGCTTCTAGAAATCTCAATTACCAAGAATATAGGAGTACTTGTCTACAGGGTAAGTATCAAAGTCTCTATGATAGGAGCAAGGTAGAATTAAAATGCATTAAAAATTCAGTTCCTGTCCTGATAATCACATTTCAACACTAATAGCCACATGGCTACAATGTTGGATAGTGCAGATATAGACTATTACCCTCATCACAGAAAGTTTTATTGTACGCACTATGTATACTAAGCAATTAATAAGAAAGTGGTAATAAATTAAGGACCTTTTAAAAATCTACACATAGATTCTATCTGAAATATCTCTTAAACTTACCCTTATCTCTTCATGCTTATTGTCTTTAGGGAACAACCTAACAGGTCTCCCAGTCACAAATATTTCTTCATCCAGATACATTCTTGAAATTGTTGCTAAATATAGCTACCTATCTTGTCACTTCTCTGCCTAAAACATTTTATAACTTCTCATTGCCTAAGGGATGGAGTTCACACTGGCTAACATGAAAACAAGACTCTTATCATCCAACTTTCACTCTAATCTCAAGACATTGCTCCCTTTACACACCCATGAATTCCAGTTAAAACAAGTTTTGCTGTGCTATAAACAAAATATATGCTGTCACAATGCAGCCTGAAATGCCTGCCCTCCATTCTTTTATTTAATGCAGTCCTTTCCTCCCATAAGACTCAATTCAAGTACCACTTCCTTTGTATAATGTTTCTGAGCTTCACTGCTTAGCGTTCTCAGCTCCTGTCTCTACCACATTGTATTGTAATTATTTGTATATGTCCATTACCCTCACCATACTATGAGTTTTTAAGGAAAAGAGACAGTGGCTTATGATAATACCTACACTAATTGTCTAATGTAGTACATTTTGCACAGAAATTATTTTATATTTTGTTGCTGTT
>NW_012155040.1:96379-122508 GCF_000956105.1 Propithecus coquereli | reverse complement strand
TTAACATAGAAATTTATAAATAGGATAACTAAATTTTTCTTTCATATACTTCTCCACCTCTAAGATTAACTTTCAGTATATTTATACTAGCATAAAACATTACTTTGTCATACATGAATTTCTATCAAATGGATTAGATCTATCAAGAAATTGATAGATTGAACTGGCTCACGATACACACACTTGTTCTGTATGTTCATCAGAAAGCAACTCTTGAAATATGTTTAATTGATTGTAAATCCCTTATGACATATTCAACGTAGCTCATTTATACAAATAATGTCAACCCGCAGCACAGTTTTTCAGGGTCAAGATACTGTTGCTATAAGCCATGCTTCAGTACACTAACACACTGCAACTATTCCAAGCAACCGCCATTCATCTCTGGGCAAGAAGCTTCAAGAGAAATTACTGTGAATTCTTAGACTCTGAAAGAATGAGGATGCTTTGTAGAGAATCTGTCCCCTGGGGGTGAGGGGATCAGTGGGAGACAGCATTATTGGCTAGGACACTAGGTAAAGAATGATCTGGGCTCACAAGTTGGCCTCATTCAAAAGCCATGTTTTCATTAGCACTTTTAAGTGCAATAATCGTTTATATTTCTGTCCCTGGAAGTGTTCAGAAGCCCGAGGGTACAGATTGAAACAAAAAGTGATAGGCTCAGATGGAAGAAAATGAAAAGTTTGTGAAAGACCAAAGAAATCTTCCCGCTGAGAGTATTTATTAACTTTACAGCTCTTCCCCTTATGAACCAAGTTGATGTTGAAGGTGTCTGTCTATTTAAAAACAGTTATTTCAGTGGAGACAAAGCCAAACAGAAAAATAATATACTGAAGTCAATACTATGATTCTGGTAGCATCATTATTCTACAAAGCTTGTATTCAATCAAATGAGAGCTTTGATGGCACAAAATGGAAGCATCTCACGGTTTCTGTGTTTACTTGTAACACAGAAAATGGCAATATTAAAAACTAATTGCAGTGTTTTTCAAAATAAATGTTTTGCATTTTTGGTTGTTTTTTCCTCTTTACCCCATTTTCTCTCATATCCTAATCTAGATAACCATACTTTCAACTTATACATGTAAAGATATATAATTTTACATGTGTGATGTATGTTGATAAAAATACAGAATATAATTCTATTAGTGTTTAAGTTACTCTCATGATTATGTTAAGTTATTTTCAATTTTAAAATGAGATTATTTAACATTGTATAAACACATTTTAACATCCAAGGATCAGGACAATGCAGCAGTTTTACTGGGAATAGCAATAACTGGCAAAGGGATAGCTCTTTAATGAAAGTAATAAAATGCCAAAGAGGTGTAACTCACACAAGAGCAACAGTTTAGGCACTGGAAAAATAAACTGTAATGTTTGAAAAATGTGAATTTTTTTTTTTTTTTTTACTTTTGGGTATCAAAAATTACACAAGCAAGATAGTGTGAATGTATCCTACCATTTTTTGAATAATGGACATTACCTTTTTCTTCAACATGGCATAGTTAATTGTTTCATGTATATACATATATGCTTTAAGTGAAATACATAAATATATCTTGCCTTACAAACTCTTCCAACTCGAGAAAGGATGGTCTTATCGGAAGTACTGCCTTCTTGAGATGATTCACGAAAGAAGAAATATATTTTATCATCATCTGGATTGTAGGTGTCTGGTATGGGGAAAGTTCCAATAAATTTTGCTCCTGTTTGGAAGAAAAGAAAGAATAAAATAAGATACTGAAACAATCCAGCATAATAGTACTGGCATTTTTTGTATGTAAAACAATTAACAGCAGAATAAAAATATGAACTATTAGTAGAATGTGGGAAATGAGATATGTATACAAATAAACATAATACAATGTAGAAACATGTATTAGCATAAACAGGTAATGAACAAGTTCTCTAGGAATTCCACAGAACAGGTGACACATGACTGGACTAAATTACTTGTAAATCTTTTCAAATCTGGAGAATGTGTTATTTTATATTTACCTTCTATATGGCAGTAACTGCTTTTTAACTACAATGTCTTTTATAAAGGGCTCAGGAAAAATTATAAATATATCCCAAATTTTGACATACTATGATGCTCTTTGCTGCATTTTGTGTAATTGCCCAAGGGGAAAACAATGAAACACCAATAGTGCTTGGGTCAACTCCAGTAAAGGTTCTGGAGGCATTCTTTCTGGGTTTATATCTTGTCTCTGCCACTTATTGGAAAGGTGACTTTAGACAAATTATTTATCTTCTCTATGTCTCAGTTTTCTCATGCATAATATAAGGCTACCAATGTCTTCTATCCAGTAAGATAACTGAAATAATGATCAGGTGAGTTAATACACATAAAGCACACAGCATCTGGCAGTGTCTGATATATAATGTATTCAATAAATGCAATTTATTAATATGGTAATGGAGATGGTAATCATTATCATTATTATGACAACAAACAAGAATATTGAGGACATCCATGTACTTATAAAATGTAATATGCCATTATTAAAAATGAAGTAGGTCTATCTGCACTGACATGGAAAGATGTCCACAATATATGTAAAGTGGAAAAGTATTTGCAAATAAAATAAATCCCTTTGCACTGCATCAATGACAGATTGATTTAGGTTGCTAACTCCTTGTTTAAAAAATATTGGGCATTTTCAGTCTTGGTTTTATATCATTGTGAACTAACCAGGTGACAGATCTCTAATTGGCTGGAGCTAGTTCAGAAATAATTTTTTAATTAAAGCAGACAGAGAGAATAATTATTGAGGAATAAAGGAAGGACTTTAAGTAGAAAATGTAAGTTACCTAGAAAGAAGCACAGAGCACTGAGTATTTTGAAAGACGAAACAGGAGAAAAGAGAAGACAAAATGTTTCAGAAGAAAAGAAGAATTTGGTGGGAGCTGAAAAAGATCAATTTTTGCCTTTTCTAGGGTTTTGCCTAAGGCTCTGATTGCCGTGTACCCCAGAAGTAATGAAAAATCACTGCTTTGCAAATGTACAGCAATTGGTCAATGACCCAATAAAGAAAGCTTCACAATAGCCTTGTTCAACAGACAAAAGTTAACGTTGGAGTCCAAGTGATAGGGGTTTCATCATTATCATCCTAGCCTCTCTGGGTCAGCCTCATGTCTCCCATCCAATCTCTTCTCTGCTTTAATGAGAAGCCTTGAGAGGAAAAGAGAGGAAGGAAATATCTACATAAACTTCTCTCTATTCTTTGTTATTTCCCTGTTCTTTTCTGGAATTAAGAATGTCAATGGACTCTTATACTTCTGATAATCTCACTTTGGTGTGGCCCTAGAACATTACATGAAAATTAAATTTTACAAAATCACATGGGGTTTTTAAAAATTTTCTTTTCTAATTAATCTTAAATTGTCAAGGCCCATTAACAATTTCACTCAAGGTTCCCACTCCCAGGCCCTCTTTCAAGTTGTTAATAAATCACAAACACTTGGTTTTGATCCCTGAGCAAAATGAAAATCCTTTTTTTAGTCAGAAATTAACATTTCTGATTTTTCATTTAAATATGTTTTCTTTAAAGAAAAATCCCACAACTCTGTGGAAACAAATTTTCCTATAAATGTGGGATTAGGATTTCAGCAAATTAATGAAAATAAATAAATAATTTATGTAAAAATATAGCTATATCCAAGGAACTTAGAGCAAAAAAGAAAAACTATTAGAATCGAAGAATGCAAAGATAAATAAGAAATGACTCTTCACTTCAAATCAATTATACTCTGGATTAAAGAAATACTGACATGGTCAAGACGTGCCTAAGAAGGCCTAGCCTTGATGTTTCCAGTGACTTGAAAGTTCATTGCAACAATGAACAGAGGAAAAACAAAAAGAAACAAACAAAAATACCAACCTATTGTGGGCTCCCAAAGACATAGGTGATTCGGCATCTAAGTTTAAGAGTCATTAACACAAACTAACATTCTGCATGTAGGAAAAAAGATACGGATAGACTCCTTAACCCAAGATCAATAATACATATGTGTGCATGGACAAGGGGAGTAAGAACTGAAAAATAAATATAAATTCTTAAGTAATTAGAATGGGGCAAAAAGGGATAAAAATGAAACTGCAGAAATTATAGGAATACGATTGGCTTCCTTTATCTTCACGAATATGTGAGCTTAAAATGGGCGCTGACATGAGTAGAATTTATTGTAGCACTTAAATTTAATTTAAATAGAAGTTATACATACAGTATGATGACCCTTAAGATGTTAGTATCTTATCGGACCTACATAATGATTGAGTTGAATTCTTAACTTAAAAAAAAAAAAATAACAGGGAGTGAGCCAAGATGGCTGACTAGACATGGCTTGTTGGACTGTCACATCTGAAGGGTAGAAGGTTGGACTGAGGAGGGTGGAGAACAATTGTGGCTCAAGTGTGCATCACAGGGAGAGATAGCAGAGGCGTCCAGGGACCCCACCAAGAAGGGGTGCAGAGCTGAGAAAGAGGAAGAGAGAGGAGAGGAAAGTGGTATGGACCGAATCCAGAGAGGCCCAGAGCCCAGTGAAAGGATAAGAGGGGACTTCCCTCCCCTCCCCCATGTGGGTGACTACAATGAGCAATGGTACACAAAAGTCTCACCACACTGGCGAGTGCCATTGTGAGACCAGAAAGCCATCATTCCTACATTTAGATGCCTCTTCCTCTGCACCTCCTCCTTCCCTGGCACCACAGAAAGTAATTTTAGATCAAGCCAGCTTGTAGCTGTGGCCCCTCTGCCACGATAGCAACCACGAGGGCACTCTATGCTTAGAAGCCTTTTTCTCTGTGGTGGGGGCATGTTCCTGGCTGAGCCTGCCACTGATAGTGGAGCTGCCACAGTGGTGTTTTGCGGGATCTCCCACGGGCAGCTTGGACAGGTGGACAGGAGCTGGTGTCCCTAGGACAAAAGAGCAGTACCAGGAAACCATGGCCCCTCCCTCCACCCCATAGCAATCGCCAAGAGGGCTCTGGGCTGAGAAGCCTATTATTGTGCAGTGGGGTCATTTTCCCAGGGGAACCTACCACTGAGAGCAGAGCCGCTGCATTGGTGTTTTGCGGGATCGCCCACTGGCAGCTTGGACAGCTCAGCAGGACCCGTGCCCCCAGGACATAAGGAGTGGTACAGGGAGACCATGGCCCACTATCGCCACTTCTATTCAACAGAGGGCTGGAAGTCCTAGCCAGAACAATCAGACAAGAAAAGGACATCAACGGTATCCAAATGGGGGCAGAAGAGGTCAAACTATCACTTTTGCTGATGATATGATTTTATATCTAGAAAATCCCAGAGATTCTGTCAAGAGAATCCTGGAATTGACAAACAAATTCAGCAAAATCTCAGGTTACAAAATCAATGTACACAAATGAGTAGCATTCATATACGTCAACAACAGTCAAGCTGGGAATCAAATAAAAGACTCAATACCTTTCACAATAGCTACAAAGAAAATAAAATACCTAGGAATATATCTAACTAAGGAGGTGAAAGACCTCTACAGGGAGAACTACGAAACACGGAGGAAGGAAATAGCAGAGGATGTAAACAGTAGGAAAAACTTGTCATGATCATGGATCTGCAGAATCAATATTGTTAAAATGTCTATATTACCCAAAGTGATCTATAGATTCAATGCAATCCCCACTAAAATACCAACATCATTTTTTCTCAGATCTAGGAAAAATAGTTCTACCCTTTGTATGGAACCAGAAAAGACCCCTAATAACCAAAGCAACCTTAAGCAAAAAGAACAAATTGCGAGGCATCAATTTACCAGACTTCAAGTTATACTACAAGGCGATAGTAACCAAAACAGCATGGTATTGGCACAAGAGCAGAGACATAGACCAATGGAACAGAACTGACAACCCAGATATAAAACCATCCTCATATAGCCATCTGATCCTTGACAAAGCAGACAAAAACCTACACTGGGGAAAAGAATCTCTATTCAATAAATAGTGCTGGGAAAATTGGATAGTTACATGCATAAGACTGAAACAGGATCCTTACCTCTCACCACTCACAAAAATGAATTCATGGAGGATAATAGACATAAAACTATAAGAATTCTAGAAGAAAATGTTGGAAAAACTGTTGTAGATATTGGCCTAGGCAAAGAATTTATAAGAAGACCCCAAAGACAATCACAGCAACAACAAAAATAAATAAATGGGACTTGATTAAATTAAAAATCCTCTGTATAGCCAGTGAAACAATCGATAGAGTGAACAGACAACCCACAGAAGGAAGAAAATATTTGCATGCTATACATCGGATAAAGGGCTAATAACCAGAATCTACAAAGAAGTCAAATCAGCAAAGAAAAACTCAAACAAACCCACAAAAGTGTAGGCAAAAGACATGAACAGAAGCTTTTCCAAAGAAGATAGACTAATGGCCAGTAAATATATGAAAAAATGCTCAAAGTCTCTAATCATCAGGGAAATGCAAATCAAAACTCCCATGAGCTATTGCCTAACTCCATTGAGGATGTCTCTTATCAAAAAGTCCCAAAATAACAGATGCTGGTGTGGATGTGGAGAGAAAGGAGCACTTATACACTGTCCGTGGGACTGCAAACTAGTACAACCTCTATGGAAAATAATATGGAGATACCTCAAAGAATTGAAAGTAGACCTACCATTTGATCCACCAATCCCACTCTTGGGTATTTACACAAAGGAAAAGAAATCATTTTATCAAAAAGACAAGTGCAGCACAATTCACAATCGTAATGATGTGGAACCAAACTAAGTGCCCATCAGTACATGAGTGGATTAATAAAATGTGGTATATGTATAGTATGGAGTACTACTCAGTCATAAACAAAATGGTGAACTAATACCTCTTGTAACAACCTGGATGGAACTGGAGACAATCCTTTTAAGTGGAGTAACACAAGAATGGAAAAACAGATACTACTTGTACTCACTCTTAAGTTGGAACTAATTGATCAACACCCATGTGCACATATATTAGTAAAACTCAACAGAAATCAAGCATGTGGGAGGGGGAAGAAGGGAATGGTAAATTCATACCAAATGGGTACAATGCACACTATCTTGGTGATGGCTACACATACAAGTTTTACTCAAACTGCACAAAAGCAAATCATGTAACCAAAACGTTTATACCTCTGTAATATTCTGAAATAAAAAAAAAAAATAACATAGTGGCACAAAATTTATGCACTCTTCTCTTTAGAGAGAAAATGAGAATTCATTAATTTGAATCAGAAAGGCATCTTAGGTAAAATAAATACCAATCTGAAGGAGACACATGCTGATAAATCTCTCCTGAGATACTCAAATGGGAAAGGCGGTTACATAAGGTGATTGCTATTCACTTGTTCACAGAAACACAATTCTATTACTAAAAAAGAACAGAATGTATAAGGTCTAAAAGGAGTATCAGTAAATATGGCAATTCATTGCTATCTTGCAGAAATGCACAGGAAACCTCCTTTGGATATGAATAACATTATCTCCAACGGTTGCCAGGTATTGACATTTGAAATGATCAAAAGGTAGAGTATGACATCAGTCTACATTTCTGAAATTTCATTATGACATTAATGGGAAAGTAGTATAGATGCTTTTCCAAGTGGTATTTCTTTTAACTTTCAAATAATGTATAACAAAGATGGTTTTATTGTGTTTATTTAGTCATTTTTTATTTTACTGAACTGTTTCTTAAATGTTGCTTCTTTTATAAGAACTGTAAGAAAATTGTTTCAGAGGGGAATGTTGGAGGTGTTTAAGACAAATGTCCAAATGTTCAGTATATAGAGAAATCTAATTATGAAAAAATGGTATCAAATAGTACTCTATTCTGTGATTTAAATAATAAGCATATTTAAGAGTTAAAAAACAAACATAAGTTGCAAGAATATAGAGTTTCTTTCTTACAGATTCCATTGAGGTCCTGTCTTAGAATACTCATATTATTATTTGATGATAGAAACTCTTTCCTAACTTGATGCCAAATTTGGCTAAAAATAGGTATCATTTAATCAGTGCAGAGTTGTTGAATTAAACAATTTAAAGTCATACCAATAGGCACCTGGGCTTTATTATAGCACACTTTTCCCCATTGGCATTTGAAACACATGCCCTAATAAGAATGGGGTTTGAAATCATGCATTTTCACAAATGAATTTCTAACATGACACCAAGATGCACTGCCAAATGCAAATGGCATAAACCCATGTGGCCTGCAATACACACCAACTTTATTTCTCCCCATGAGCCTCTTGCCACACCAATGCGCATACCTACCCTGTGATTTAATAGATAGTGAGTTCCTAACTTCCTTTTATTTCTTCTTATAATATCTTTTTCCTATTATTTTTTAAATTTTCTCCTTTCATGTGGAAGGAGAATTTACAGACAACAAAGCACCCCAAGAGAAACTTCAAATGAAAACTGCCTCCATATGTTAAAAATGAAAATTTAAAACAAAAGTTCTCATCTACTCCAGGAAAGAAAACAAAAACATATGCGTGTGTCTGAGGCATTATTGTTTGTTTAAGTGGTCATATTTCTTAGTTTTATCCTAAAATTCTAACAAAAGATCAACTGTGTTTGAGTAACCACCCTAACTTGTATCTGTATTCCTGTTTCCTGATATGTTCTAAGATTAAGTTGATAAAGGAAACTGTGGAATCATTTAAGTCTTCATCTAGAACTTCTTATAGTATGTCATCTTTGAAATGTTTTATCTTCCTGGTAAGGTGTGTAATAGGTGGCTTAGTCTCTCAAAAAATGAATCAGGATTCATACTTTTTTAAGTCTCAAAACTGGATTAAGTAGTCCTTAGAGAACTTGTGATAAGGATCCTTTTACTATTAAATAAAGATTTAGCATACACACATGTATTAAGAATCTTAAACTCCCTAAGTAGTTCAGTGATAAAATAGACTTACAAAACATTTATGTAGCATCATATTAAAAAATGATAATTCTTTAGAATCTGCATCTTAAGAGTTAATATTCAATTGCAAATTTAATTTTTGTATTTTCCTTAAACTAAACATAATATCACATTTACATTTGTAAGAATTTAGATCATCTCAGACAAGTAAAAAGTAGAAATTTAAACTGAAAAATAAAGTATGGGAAGCAAAGTTTAACAAAAAATTCCCAAACTGTCTAGAAATACATAATATACTGACATAATAACATATGGGAGAAATAAAAAAGACATTGACATTGACCCCATCATTTGAAATATTAAATACCTGTCAGTTTTTTCAACCTGGTAACAACCTTACAAAATTCAGTGGTGAGTTTTACATCCACATGCTATATATTAATAGATAGTAAAGAAAATTTACAAGTGTGTTGCATTATACTATTGTAGGCTATTGTACATAATTAATAAACAAGTATACATTAAACCAGCCCTGTCCAATGGAAATTGATTCACTGATGGAAATTTTAAATCTGTGCTGTCCTATATGGTAGCCCCTAGACCATTCATCTAAGGAACCAAATTTTAAATTTATTTTATTTTCATTAATTTAATTTTTTTTTTTCTCAGAGACAGAATCTCCCTATCTTGCCTAGGCTGGCTTTGAACTCCTGGGCTCAAGGGATCCTCCTGCCTCAGCCTCCTGAGTAGCTGTAATTTAAATTTAAATAGCCACATGTGGCTAGTGTCTATGGTGTCTACCATATCGGACAGGGCAGCTTTGGACGAAGTAGTCTGTGTCAGTACCTGTGCGGTGGTAGGTCCAATGTTGAGGCAGAAACAAAGCCTTTATTCCTATAACTGCCACCAAAAAAGGCAGCCACACTTCCAGACTCAAAGAACATGATAAGCTACTCTTCTTGGAAGCTTAGTGTCATGATGGAAGGATGGGCTTGGTAGCTAGGAGGCTTGGAAACATCCCTTCTTCATGCTACATCTCAATTTGTAAAATATGAGGTTAAATAAGATACTATCTAAGATAACATTCATTCTGAACAATCCACACAGTTCATCTGTATTCTTTCTTCTCACACTCCTGACTCCAGACAGATGACACCATTGACTCTGTCTTTGGACCACAGGCTGAATACATCTGGAAAATGGCCATTTCTAATAAAGGGCAGAAATGTTTCCTGAGCAAGCCAATATTTTGTCTTAGCTTGTCAAGTTTCTCTTCATTACAAGTGTATTAAATAGTTTCTATAATTTCTCTTCTTGCTCTGCTCTAGTTTCTGTAGATGAAGGAACTCTCGACCGACTTGGGTCTCCTGAAGCATTGTGCTCTTCTAACTTTGGCCTGTCTTTTCCTCGGCAAACATCTGTCCTGTTGCTTGTTATTTCCTTGGCTTCAGCCAGAATGCCTAGGTCTCCCCCATTACTTCCCTAACTCTACCTCCTCTATTTCTCTTAGTTCCTACTACCAGACCAGTGTCCTTGGTTTGCTGTTGCCCAATATGGCGGGTACACATGGACCACATGTGTAGTAAGGCCGCAAGAGCAGGGCATGTGTAGTCAAAAGAGCAGAATTTGGGTTGATGGACTGTATCATGCAATGAAAAGAATACAATGTCTAGAGCTGGATATACATATATGAGTTTCAATGTCACCTCCACTAGCCGTTTAACTCTGAACTATTATTTGATTTCTAGTATATCCCCAAATATAAATTGCAAGTAGCAATTCTCTCAATATTATACCAATAAATAAAATAGCTCTTTAAAAGTGCCTAAGGTAGCAGGTAGTAACTAGCAAGGATGCTATATAAAAATAAATTTGAAGAGGAAGAGATGAGAGATAGGGAGATTAGTTAGTAAATAATAAAATAGTGGCAATAAACCAGAGATGAGGTAATGAAGACCTATCGGAAGATAGTGGCCATAGAAAGAACAAGGCCAACAGATATTAAGAAGGAAGCAAATATCCTTAGGGATAGATTAGATAAAGGAGATGCAAGAGAGGAAGGAATCAAAGATAACTCCAAGGTAACTGAGTATATGAAGTTCAGAAAATTAAGATTGATAAAAATCAGGAAATGGGTACTGAAGGACTAATAAAAATCAGGAAATGGGTACTGAATGGGTACCTGTATATATATATATACACGTATATATATTTAAACTCATGAGATTTTATATTTTAGATCCATTTAAAATGAAGGGTCATAAAAAACTTGTAAAAATCTCAAAGCAAGTTAATTACACAATCAAAGCTAAGGCTTAGATATCTTTATTCCCATGTAAAACAATCATTTTTTTCTTTTAATCTGAGATGGAAATGTAAGATGTCCAAATAAATATTTCTTAAGGCCACTTATATATAAAAGAAGGTTGGAAAAATAGTTTTAGGAAACATTGCAACACAGGAAACAGTTGAAACCATGAGGATGGATGAGCTCACAAATTATGAAGTGTAGCAGGAAAGAAGGAAAAGTTGGTCAATAATGTAAAATGCTAAAGAGATGGCACAGAATCACAGGACATTCAGGGGTTTAGTCCCACCCCCTCTCTCTCCTACCTTCAGGAATAATGATGATGATGATCGTAATATTGACACTAATTCAGCTCTTAAAATAGTCCTCAAGGACTTCCCTATATGATCTAATTTACTCCTTATGACACTCTGTGAATAGATATTATTATTAATTGATTCCATATTAATATACAAAGAATTTGAATGCACAGAAAGGTTTGACCAAGGTCACCAATAAGAGATAGTCAAGATTTAAGCACAGATAATTAATTTTCACAGAAACAGAGGTATAATTTTTGTCTAAACTAAAACACTTGTGAGAGTAAAAGGACAACAGAGGTAAACTAGAAATGTCCTGAGAAAACCAGGTCATATGGTCACCTTGGCTTTCTACCACTAAGCAATCTGCCTTGAATGACTTAGAACCATAAATGTGAATTCTTAATCTCCTAATTCTTAGTTATTTGTTTGAATTCAGTTCATTGAAACTTCTTCTAACATGTATCTTTTCTCCTGCCTTTATTTTTTTCCTTTCTACTGGCTGCTTCTCTAATGGCAAAGTCTTCCCAGCATCTAAATCTTCTCTTGAACTCTGCATCATATCTTTGGATTCTTCTATTCACAAACCAATATCTTCTCTCTCAAATATTCTTTGCTGTATATTCTCATGTCCATCTCCATTGCCACTGCCTTTGTTTGTATCTCAGTCTCCAGCTTTCATATAGTGGTCTCTTCTCTCTCTGTATTGATTCTCCTTTAGTCTTCATTTCATGCTATGCCTCTCATGCTATTAAAACATATATTATTTTTTAAATTACCTTAAAAAAACAAACAAAGAACACATGTCGAACTTCCTGATTAAAATGTAAGCTATCAATGGCTCTCCATTGGTTTCAGAATAATATTTACAGCTTTGTAGCCTAATCTCCCATGCTCTCTTTATGCTCCAGGCTGAGCCATGCATTCGTCATCCATGCAATCAGCAGCCTTCCTCTACCTATCTGAGCAGGCCCTTTGGGTAGAATAGCATCCAGTGGGTACTAGGGCCTCAAAAGTTGTTTGTTGAGGGAATGTTAAACCAATTCAAAGGCTTCCTACTTTGTAATTCTATTCATACAGCATTAAGAATATCATCCTAGGCAAATAATAGTTGAATACATATTTCTGATATTTATTATATTAACAATGCTGTGAACTTCTTTTGGAGCATGTCAGAGCTAAGGAAAAAAAATAGAATAATCTTTTAAAAGAGTAGCAATGTGATGATATTTGCCATGCCAAGACTGAAAGTATAAACCTTATACTTTATTTACAAGCCATAAGAATATATTGTTTTACCTAAACAGATATCTAAGCTTTTCTACAGGGGAAATCTATTAAGTTACTCTCAAACCAAATAAATCCAAAAAAAATCTCACTATGCACAAAAATATAGTTTTGCCTTGCATGTGGTAAGGTAATCACATAGTTGGGGGGATTCTATATTTGTTTTTCCTACTAAGAGTACCTGTTATGGATACTATTTTGGCCAATGGAGATCACATTATTGTGTAAACAAATAGATCTGGAGGTTTGGACTAAAGAAATGTTTTAAAAGTGTTTTCCCTTTTGTTTATATTGTTACTGCTTAAATGACACTGACAGATAAAGAGATAGCCCTAGAAATCTCTATCCTGCCCTCCTTCACTAAAGCCCAGTATTTATGGTGGGAATGAGAAACGTTTCACTGCTTAAATAACAGTGCTATGTTGTTCTGCCATACAATGGAATAAAGTCATATGTTAACTAGAAAACCTAAGAAAATCACGATAAAATATGATCTGTTGTAAGGTAGGGGAGGAACTTGTAGTGTTCCTTGGATTAATTAAATAAATACATTTAGAATTTCTTCGATTTTTTGACTGTTTGCTTTTTAAACTCAAAATACTCTATGACTCCTAATTAAAATAGTAATCAAGTTATGTCAATCTTAATATGCTTAAAATTTTTGAGGATCATGTCTCAACCCAAACATAAATTTAGCAACAGAAGTTAGCATTACAATTACCCCTTTTTACTGGGCTAATAGACAGTACATGGCTTAGTCATAAAACACACACCACAGGAGTAAGACTGCCAGCTTGAATCCCAGCTCTGTGACTGACAAATTGTAAGACCTTGACCAAATTACTTAATTTCTCTCTGTTTCAGTTTACTCATCTTTAAAAAGCATAAAATAATAATACATCTCATATGTAACTGTGAATATTAAAATTGTCAATTCAAACATAGAATAATGTAAGGACATAGCACACACTCAATAAATATCAGATGTTACTATACACACAAAGGTTTTAGAAATTTGTCTAACTTAGTGTGGAATTATTTCAAATGTATTTTATAATGTTGAGCTAAACCAATTATCCCAAACACATTTGGGTGAATAATAATGAGCTTCTTATCTGTCCAAAAACAAAGGCAAAACAATCAACACTGAAAAAATTTACTAACCATTGAGCCAGTAGTGCTCTGAAATGTCAGTTCTGATGTAATGGTGATCATGAGTAGGCCCAAGGGACCGTGTGAATGCAGTATCTTTGCCAAGGAAATCAGAAGCTGTTCCAGAGTAGAGGTACTCATCTGAGAGGGAGAAAAATAATACATTGGACTTCTAAGAGTATTGCAATAGATACTATTTAAAATATACAAACTTTACAGAACGACACCAAAGATGCTTATTGCTTAAGATCAGAATATATTGTTTCATAAATTTCACTTTCAGATTTTGAAAAATTAGCTTAGTTGAAGAAAATTTTGGTAAGCTGATGCTAGATGCTTGAATATAAAAGAGTCCAAATTTTTCTGAATTAATAATTGCACATGCTTTAGCTACTTTTTTGAACATGCTCTTCCTCTTTCCCTCCTTCCTACAAATAATTCAAAGAAATATTATAATTAGGAGTTCCTCTTTGTAGCAAGACTAAAAATATTAAAAGTTAAATGCCATAATGAAGGATGAATTGTGTAATTAGTATTTACTTAACCTGACACAACCTCAATGACCACAACTTTTCTTTGCCTAACCTCTGCAGAAAGGGAGCTTTCAGCACTGAAGTCATTCTTTGTAATTATAGCATGTTGCATTCCTTGTGGCTAATCATGTCTCTAACAGTTTTGATAAACAGGAATTCTTGAAAAGCGAATGATGTTACCATTACTGCATACCAAACTTCTTTGTCTTGTTATTTGTGTAAAGTGCATGTCCACGTTTTATCAGAGAGAAAGGAAGGGGAGGGAGAGAGAGAGAGAGAAGGAGAGAGAGAGGAAGGAGGGGAGGAAGGCAAGGAGGGAGAGAAAAAGGAAGACAAAGAATAGGGCAGGAGAAGGAAGAGAAGGGAAAGAAAGGATGGCGAGAAGAGGGAGGAAGGAGTAGGAGGATGGGGGAGAAGTTAAAGGTGAAAAGGAAGGAGAAAGGGGAAAGGGGAGAGTAGAGAAGGAGGAAGAGGAGGGATGGGGAGAGAAAAGGATGAGGGAGGAAAGAAGGGGAGCAGAGACCAGTGTTCCCTAATGCTAGTCAGAGCCCTGGGTGGGGATGAGGCAGGAAGGCAGGAAGAAGGCTGTCCGTGCAGAAGAATACATCGCCCTTCTGCGAGCTAAACCTCTGGTATTTCAGTAAAACGTTTTAGTCAACACTTTTGGATACACTTAATAAAACAATTTAAAAAATGGCTAATCTCTACAGAGCATTTAGAATTTTTAAATGCCTAAATATGAGAACAAAGATATTACTTTATCATTGAAATTTAATTTTACTCAAGAACATATCTTTAAAATTCTGCCTTGGATAAGAAGGGATCCCTGATTAATATCCATAAATACGCCTTTCACTGGGCTATTTGGGACAATTCAACCTTAATAATGACAATAGCTAACTTCTAAAGAAAAAATAAACACACACAAGAGAGAGAAATCCAGCTATGTAAAGTAGATGTGCATATGGTATTGCTTCCGTCCTCATAAGGCATTTCCCTAAAATTTAACGGGTAAATGGCGATATTTCACTGTGGAGCAAATTAAAACAACAACAACAACAACAAAGGCATTATAAAAATGGCAAGAGTAAAGGAAGCAAACCATCACTTTGAAACATATACAAATGCAGGTATTTAAATGTTTTGTTAGAAAAAAGATGTGATGTTTCAATCTAAAAATTAGATCTGAATGTCCAGGCTTTAAAACCGTCTTCTTTGTATAGAAAGTTACTTAAGGATTCCTAAAAGGGTCACCAATGTCTGAAATCTATTGTTTTTTATTAACGCTGTGTCAACCCCACTTGGAAGATCAGAATCACAGACTATCTATCTCATTTTCTGAGAATAATAACTAACCATTAGTCATATAATTTTCAAAAAACACACATATGCTTTCACTTCAAAGCAAAATCACTGGTTCTCACTAAGTGAAAATTAAAATGTCATGGTGCTTCACTCTTATCCTCTATTCAAACACTTGATAGACAAGTTAAATAAAAAGAGACTAAAGTCATGAACCAAACCAAGACAAAAGGAGTCCTTATAATGGCTGAAATTCAGAGGTCTTGCCGACATTCCTCGAACAGACTTCAGACCACATACTACTGCCTTCTTTGAACAAGATTGTCATCTCGTAAGAGAATTTAAGGTGTACATCAAGTGAGAGAAGACTAACTGAGCTAGCAAAAATTTCACATTTCCATTAATATAATAAGGTTACAATGAAATTGGGGAAAAAGTTGTTATTCTATTATCTGTATGCTATAGCTTGATTAATTTGGCTTATTAATTTACCCACTTATGGAATTGCTAAATTTAACTTCTATGCTAAGCCAAATAAGGACATGGCTCAGTATAAAGAAATCCCAGACATCTATATATAAAATTATAGAACAAGTAATTGTGTGCCTGTTGCATTATAAAGAATTCAATCAAAAGTTCATTTAAAAAGTGACTATGCAAATATTAAGGATTACTGGGGCCTCATCTCATCGATAAGAGATAATTGATTGTTCAGTATAGGAAGATCTGACACTAAAATACTGAAATCAAATAGCTGGTGGAAGATTAATCCAAAATTATCTCCAGCTCAATAGGAAAATGTGGTTTAGTCAACACACACCTCTTCAGAAAAATCATTTAAAGGTAAGAACTGCCTGTCATCGATCTTACCTGTCATTACTGAAGCAAAAGGCTGCTGAGGATCAAAAGGACATTTCAGTCTGCCAGACTCCAAATTGTGTGTGTCTAGTTTGAATATAACTTCCTGTTGTGAGAAATGTTAACACAAGTGAGATTTTTAAAAATATCACAATCAGCAAGAACAAAGGTGATAAGACTGAAATTCCAACTCATTAATATGATGAAAATTAATTTAGCATAGAGCATGTGCATTGTGCTGTGCTCCTTAACTCTTTAGCAAACATTGTATCTGGCAAGACCGGATACCCATGTTTTGGTCTCCTTTTGCCCAAAGTGGTAATGGTAACACTGAGTGAATTTATCAGTTGGAAATATTAGTAATATGCACATCAATTCATTTAGTCTGGACCACTACCAATAGCAAAATCACCACCAAGAGCACATTTTTCTTTTTTTTTTTTTTTGAGACAGAGTCTGGCTCTGTTGCCCTGGCTAGAGTGAGTGCTGGGGCGTTAGCCTAACTCACAGCAACCTCAAACTCCTGGGCTCAAGCGATCCTACTGCCTCAGCCTCACGAGTAGCTGGGACTACAGGCATGAGCCACCATGCCCGGCTAATTTTTTCTATATATTTTTAGTTGTCCAATTAATTTCTTTCTATTTTTAGTAGAGACGGGGTCTCGCTCTTGCTCAGGCTGGTCTCAAACTCCTGAGCGCAAACAATCCTCCCGCCTTGGCCTCCTAGAGTGCTAGGATTACAGGCTTGAGCCACCGCGCGCAGCCCATTTTTCTTAAGTTTAACAACAAAGTTATTGAGCTTGATAAAATTAACTTAATCTTTTAAGAAATAAATCTTGCTTTGATAACTATACTTTCAGGATAATGATTATGGTCTATATAACTAAGCATCTTTAAGCAACTTACTTGAGCCTTGTAACATTTTTAAATTTTAGTGACATAAAAGTGTTCTAAGGAAGGCAGTTCATTTTCAGGATGTTGATACATCTGGACAAAAAAAATCCTGTTGTAGTATTTTCACTATTATGAAAACACTGTACACATTAAAGCCACATAGTTATTTTGGCTGCAATATCTATTTTTATAATAGTGGCCACAGACAGAATGACATTGGCAGACTTCTAATATTCAGGAAAAAAAAACCATCTTAAGTTGAACTTTCCAAGAAAAATATGAATGTATAATGAATATGGCCCCATGAGCCATACTGTTTCATAATAATGACAACACTACCATCCAGCAAAAACGGTGATGACTCACTCTGTGCATGCACTAGTTAGAGAAATCCAGCATTTCAGACATTCTCTTTAGATGGAGTATTTACAAAGTTATATCAAAGCACACATATATTAGGAAAGGACCATTCAGTTCTATTTATGCAGAAAGCAAGCAAAAGGCATAGAGGAAATTGGATTATTTGTTGGATTATGTTGTCATTTCAAACTTTTTTTTCTTTTGCACATCATCAGTAATAACTCTTGCCTCATTACAAAATAACAATAGCAATTTAAATAGCCTGATTAACAATTGCTATTCCATAATTTTAAGTAAATATACTTTAATACAAATAATAACGGTACCTGGCAGATAATAGGTACTAAACAAAGGCCAGGAAATTTATGCACATTGTCTCATAGAATTCTCACCACAAGCTTAATGTTGTTCCTACTTTAATCATTCTAGCTTTGCAAATGTGATACTGAAGATAGAAGGCTTTATGCATCTTGCTTAGTGTCACATTGCTAGAAAGAGGCAAAGCAGGAGCTTGAACTCAGGGCTGTCTTCAAAGTTTATCCTCTTAACTAATCTAGTCTCAGAATTTCTAACTTATGGACTTAAAAAAATGTGGAAATAAATTTATAGACCCACCATGACCATGTAACATGATCAAATCCAAGTGTGTTTAGTTTGAACAGGTCAGTTAATGAAAAGTTGTGATAGTGGAGCTTAGGTATGAAAAAAAGTTAAATGAGAACATATTTAGGGCCTGCTTCCTAACTGTGGATGTGGCCAAACATATGTCAGGAAAAAACACCTGTAAATAGTGACTTGTAAGTACATTTAAATATCATTAAGGGTGCATTATTCTCTACGGGTCAAACAGATCTGTTGACTCTAAAACCTCTAATGGGATATTGTAAAGTGAAAATTAAACCAAATCCCAGTGCCCCAGAAAATTATAGTAAAAAGCACAGAGACAGAGAGAGAGAGAGAGAGCACCTGAGAAAATGTCAGAATGTCATAGTGGATCTGAGATACTATACAAACTCAGACAGTTGTACTGACTTCTCTTTTTAAGTAGAACATTTCATTAAATTCTTAAGAGAAGCTCATAAAATTGGCATTTATGGAAGCTAAGGACAAAGTCTCCCTTATAATCTACTGGAGAAAGGTGATAGCAAGAAAGCAACTTTCCTTGGCCTAATCAAGGATACTTATGGGAAAATGATGTTGAAAAATGATGGATGATTCAATGTACTTCTTGAAATAAACTGAATTACACAGCACTCTAAGTTTTGAGATTTCAATTTTATAAGATTTTTCTTATGAAATTCCTTAAACTGAATTAATTATGCAAAAAGCCCCTGTCTGAGCTACACACACACACACACACACACACAGAAATATTGTTAGAGAAGGCAAGAGATAAGTAGACAGAAATGATAGTAAGAAAACATTTAGTCATCATTGTCAACATCATCCCCATTTAAAGATGTGATCTGCAGCAGGAGACGGGAGTAAAGAACCTACTTCCAATCCAATTATGACATAGTTATCAGGCTCTACCAGTACTGCAGGATATAAATGTTATTTTTATATAAACCGTATATGGTATACATACTTTTGAAACTCATGCCTCTGTTCCTTTCTGTCTTTCTGTTGCCTAGTGATGAAAGAATATTAAATGGCTGGAACGAAGCAAGTGCTATGCCAATGAGTATATGATCATTTTCTCATTTTGTCCTCAAAATAAGTCTTTGAAGTAGCTACTATTATTACCATACTCATTTTAGTGAAATAGAAGCTTAGAAGTTTATAGAGCACGCATAAGGCCATGGAGTTGGTAAATGACTTTAGCCTTATTTCACACTCCGGGTGTCTGTTCTCAGACTACTATTACAAGTTGTTGACAGTGGCAGTGACTTCTCTGTTGAGTTTCAGCTACAATTTGCCAACTTTGAATGACCTACTGAAGAGGTTTCAAAGGCAGAAGGTACAAAACTAACTCACCATGGTTTCCTCAAACCTATTAATACTCTCACATCAATAAATAACATCACTCTCCAATTGCTTGCCAAAGTCAGAAATCTGAGGTTTGTCTTTAGCTGTTTCCTCTTTCTTTTCATTGCCCCAGCCACACTGCATAGCAGTCCCCGGAGTGTGCCTTTCTCCACCCCTTTTGTATATTGTTGTTCTCTCTTCCCAGCCACCTTAGGAGCAACCTTATTTGTTTGAAAACGGAAGGACCTTCTAAACTCCCTCTAGAAGTACAATGATTTCTTAGGACTACATGATTCATAAAAAGAGTTAACAATCTTCAAGCAGGGCTGCCATACAATTACCTGTACTCACAACCAGCTGAAAACTGGCAAGCTCAATACCCCTGTTCACTTATAATTCTCTTATTCACAGAACTTGTAAATTTGACTGCCCCAGGGCTTCTTGACAGTCCTCAAATAAGTAATTAGCTCCATCTAAATTCCCTTTCAGCACTTGTGACTTTTAAGGAACTACAGAACACTATTTGCCTTCCTCATCAGGTTGTGAGTTTGGCCTTTAGCCTCAGGCCTCAAAACACATCCAAGCTGTGGGGCTATATCATATAATTACACCCTATGCTATGAGCTACTGTTATATATTACCCTTCATCAAAGCTAGGCAGGAGAACATTTCGCCAGCAACAAAAATGATGGATTCACGTTGCCAAGTCTCCTAGTGATTCAAAGATTTAACTACCAGGGTTGTTTTATTTTCAAACAGTTGAGAATGGGTTGGTTAGACAAGTTGGTTAGAGAGGAAAATCTATCCAGCCCCAGCTGTGAGTTTGATCTCTGTGTGAATCAGCTAAGTCAACGTAAAACACACAGCCAATTATCCTGCAAATATGTGTGGTTATTCACAAGAAGTACAGTTATGTGTTGCTTAACAATGGGATATGTTCTAAGAGATATGTTGTTAGACAATTTCAACATTGTATGAACACTGTAGAGTGTGCTTACACAAACCTAGATGGTATAGCCTACTGTATACCTAGGCTATATGGTACTATTGCTCCTAGGCTACAAACTTGTACAACATGTTACTATATTGAATACTGTAGGTAAATGTAACACAATGGTATTTGTGTATCTAAACATATGTAAACATAGAAAAGATAGAGTAAAAATGTGTTGTTGTTGTTTTTTTGAGACAGAGTCTCCCTCTGTCACCCTGGCTAGAGTGCAGTAGCATCATCAAAGCTCATAGCAATCTTAAACTCCTGGGCTCGAGCGATCCTCTTGCCTCAGCCTCCCAAATAGCTGGGACTATAGGCGTGTGCCATCACGCCTGGCTAATTTTTCTATTTTTGGTAGAGATGGAGTCTCACTCTTGCTCATTCTGCTCTTGAACACCTGGCCTCAAGCAATCCTCCTGCCTCAGCCTCCCAGAGTGTTAGGATTACAGGTGCTCCACAGTGCCTGGCAAAATGTGGTATTTCATCTTACAGGGCCAATATCATATGCGTGGTCCATTGTTGACTGAAAAGTTGTAATGAAACACATGACACACATAAACATAAGGATAATACTGCATACAAAGAAATAATTTGGAGCACATATTCTAAAACTGAGTTGGGCATGCTTGCTCCAGGGATGGGCCACCTTGATTCAATTTGTTGCTAGACCATTTATTAGTTGGATGATTTTAGCATGTTATTTATTCCATTGAGACTCCATTTTTGCTAACCTCTAAATTGGGAATTACAATGGTACTAACTTCATTATGAGTGTTATAAAATTTTAAAGAAATAATCCATGGAAAGTGCATGACAGTTCATAACAGAGTCCTCTAAAGTATGTTACTGAAATCTGCATATTTTTCATTTATTAAAATGCTCAATGATATCTGGAATACATTACTTCTAATTAATACATCCTTTATTTCCACTATGTCAATTTGCTCCAGCAGGAACAATGAGTTCAGTGTGCCAATAGTCATTAGCACACTGACTATTCATGAAAATTATTTTTACTTAGTCTCCACTGTTGTAAACAAACATAACAGGTCAACTTTATTGGATGGGAAAAAGGAAATGATTTATACGGTTCATTTCCATTGCAAGATCCATGGGAAATGGATTTTTACCAACAGGAACATACTATTTCTCTCTATATATAGTTATGAAGGGGATTCAAGAGAAAATGAAGACATACATGTACCCCGTAGAAGACAAGCCCTTTTGACATTTTGAACTATTAATTTTAATTATCTCACTAAAAACAATTTTTTATAGAAAAAAATTTATTAGGTTGATAAAATCTATGGTGAAAATGACATTCCATAAAATGGTTAGGAACATGAGTTCTTACACAGTTCGTAAACTATATGTTTCAATCTTTATATTCAAATCTGCCTGCTTTATGTCATAGGCATTAAGTAGCAAGATATTACAATAAATTATGTTTTTCATGCTATTTTATTACATTACCTCCTTGTAGACTCCAAGATCAATATATCCACATATTGGATGAAATGCTCCAGTTCCACACACATAAATGTGAGTTTTGTTATAGGGTTGAAGTACTCTGATGAAATTTGCACATTCTGTCTATTGGACATAAAAATTAAGAGCATTAGCACACAATTTAGGTTTCTGAAATATTACTTTTCATACCATCTATTTTCTAAGTAGGTAGATAAATAATCAAAAATAAGATGGCCAATAAAAAAGATTTATGGGCAATGTCTAAATTAAATATTTGACTTAGCAAAAAGGTAAGACATAGAAACTGTGGGTTACCAGAGTGACTTTTAAGTTTTTTGAAGTTACAAAACTTTTGAACTAATCAGAATTAGGTTAATTAGAAGGCAAATCTCTGTAGTGGTACTCAATGAGGCCTAGAAAATGCATATAAACAGAATATGAAATGGACAGCCATACCTTTTTTTTGTAAAGACTGGGTCTTTCTTTCAAGAATTACATAGAAAACAAAATCCATCATGTTCTTATTATATTGCTACATAATCTATCCCATATAGCTACTACTATTTGCCAACATCATCTGTCCCTGCTACACTCAACAAAACACTGAACACAGATGTGTATTCTTATACATGTCCTCCATTCTTACTGACAAGAATGTCCTACCACTTATTTCCATTTATTTTCAAATGTTATACAGCCTTTAAGATTTAGATTACTTCCTGCTGATTCCAATAGACTCTTCTGTTTTTTCCATGGAAATTTTTTTATACCAAGTCAAATTTTTTGGTGAGATTTTCATATTTCTTCTTTTGAATATGCTTACACCTAAAATATTCATTTATATCCTCATTATCTTTAGAACTTAATTATTTTCTATCTTTGGATGCAATTTTTGAACCATAGCTTCATGGCCCAAAGACTCCTGAGAAAACACTCAGCTATAGCACACTTATTCTAGGTTGACTCTGTCCAGGAGATAGGCAAGTGTTTACTAAGTTGGTAACCTATGAAACTACTGGAAAAAGTCCAGATTCTCCCTGCCCAAGTGGCCATGGTTTCCTCACCAGTCACACATTGACCTAATGGTCACTGTTGTTTTTAGGATTCTTAGGAGGATTAAAAAAAAAAAAAAAAGATAATGATCTAACTGGTAGGGTGGTTCTTAGAATGAAATAAAATTTTTAAAAAGTCCAACAATGATTTAACTGACAGGATTGTTATTATTGTTACACAGATTAAATGAGATAAAATAACATTTAATAATTGTTTATTCCTTACCCAGATTTTGGCCTACACAAAATACAACATACTAGCAGCTCCTCTGATTTTAGAGTGAACGGCTATGTCTGCAAATCTGTGCTACAGATTTTCTAGTTTCTAGTTCTTCCTTCACCTAGCTGGCTTGGAATTTTATGTCTCAGAATTTTTAGATCCCAGTTAATAAAATCTGCATAATCTATCACAGAGTAATGTTATACTTAACTCATTGAGTCTTCCGCTCTCTGTTTCCTTATAAAAAAAGTATGTAGCTATTGATGATGGTATGAAATGTCAGTGCTGGTCCCTCGGTAAACCACACAGGTAAAGAACGTTTCCTTATCAGGTAGGAAGATTCAGCACTGTAACAGCAGCCTGCATATATTTGCTTAGGTTATTGTAGTGTTTAACAGAATCATATTAGATCATTCTATGAAGGAAAGTCTTCCACCTTTCCATCAAATTGTCCGATAACGAGAACTTATTTTCTATTTGCACTAAGGCACCATACAGAACTAGCTTCATGTTATTTAACATTATGTTAGGAAAACTCAAATGAAAACCTGACTCAGAGGTAAATATACCATACTAATGGTTTTGGACAAACAGTGGAGACATAGTAATATGAGAAAAGCTAAGACAAATAGTGTAAAAATGTACATAATCACCATATAAATTTAAATGATGGCCTCGTGGCTAGAGTAGGAGGTTTTAATATTATTCAGCCTACACTTTGCTCACTCATACTCACTAAAAAGACATTTCTTGGTCCTTCTCCTACAAAGAGATTCATGACAGGACAGAAGCTATGCAAGGGATAGTATGCAGGGCAGGAAGAGTAAAATTACATGGCTACAGTGATGTGGGACTGGCTCACTGCCAGTTATTTCATCATTTTTTCAAAAGCTTAGTTTTACCAAATAGCCACAGAATTTAGAAAGTAATTTTGCATATTACAAAATACTTGCCAAAAGAAATAAAATAACTCCCTTTCCAGATTATAAATTACGGAGTCAGGTAGATTGGAAACTATGAGTGACACAGCACCGTTTAAAATGGCAAGTAAGTCCCAAGGTGAAGTTTTATACACATAGGAGATGTAATTTTAGTGATTATTTTTAAAAAAGTTTTGAATCACACCTAAAACATTTCATATCCTTTAACTTTTCTATGAATACTTTATTAAAATACAGTTAGCCCTGGAAAGTAACCTATTATGCAAGTTCCCTGACTTGATGAGACATGACCTAGGATGGATTTGTGAAATTCCTCCCTTCTCTCTGATTGGACTAACATGGAATAGAACAAAATATGGACGAATCTTAAATTATCTGACACAATATAAAAAAAGTCAGTTCAGCTCAGTCAATTGACCCACAATTCAACCTCTAAGAATTTATTCTCCAGATATTCTTGTGCATGTGTACAAAGACATGTATGCAAAGATATGTATTCAGCACTCTCTGTAATAGCAAAAGACTAGAAGCAACCTCACTGTCAATCAACAGAAGACTGGCTACAGGAAAAAAAAAAAATAGAAAGTTGATAGAGGGTATTCTCTAAGCGGCCTAGAGGCGATGGTTGCCTGTGGGAAAGAAACCTGTGAACAGAAGTAAAAGATAAGGTCTCCTACTTTAAATATTGCCTGAGGTGGATTTTTAAAGCCAAACAATTCTTGCTGCAAAAACTTTACAATGACTTCCCTTGTAATGCATAACTTCATTTTCAAAGCCTTAAAAGATTCTGTGCCATTTTCTTTTCATGCACAAAGTGTCAAGGTTTTGCTTAAATAGCAAGATCAATAATTAACTTGATTTAATTCACTTAGGGACCTGCATGGCTATTAATGGTAGTGTAATTCCATGAGGCATGAAGAAAGATAACTTTGAGAAGCAGCTTTTTTAAACTTTCCCTGAAAGCTGGCTAATTTGTCAGCCATTGTCCACAATGGCAATTGTTGCATGTGACCAAACAATCAGGTAATATATTCAACTTAGGAAAAGTATTGAATTTCTCCTTCCTTTCCTTATTCCACCTACCCACTCCCCTTCCCACTTGCCTGACCTCACTCCCATTGAATGAGAAAAAAAAGAGAGAGAAGAAGGGGAGGGGGCGAGAGAGAACCAAAAACAAGCAACAACTTTTTAATTCTCCCCAAGTAACATTAGATGTTTCAATATTTTATGTATCATATATATCCATCCATAGATAAATAATTGAATAAGACAAATATAAAGCTAAATTCATACTTGGAGAAAGGACAAATATGTATTAGTCTATGCATTAACACTTAGAATTTTAGTTTTCCCCCAGATACCTGGAGAGGTATCAGCAAAACATAAGTATTTGTAATTTTCAAGACGTAGAGTCCAATGAAATCCAGTTCAGCTTTATATGTAATTCTGATAATTGACTTGCAATTGCCAATTATTATTTATTTAGGTTAAATATGGGAAGACACTGATGATTTAGTAATCTGGTCTGTTTTTATTTTTAGCGTATTTTGTAGAATGTTGTGATCATCAAACATTTTTTGAGCATTTACCAGATG
>NW_012155040.1:91739-92114 GCF_000956105.1 Propithecus coquereli | reverse complement strand
CACAATGTTGTGCCATTCATTCTCTTTCTGTTATCTCTACAATGTCACCATATAAAAGAATTCTTCTAGGTACTGTAAGTTTTATTTAAATTCAAATGAAATTAAATATCAATTATATTTTTGTGATGGTGAAATAACTGATGGTTTTATGCACCTTTACAAAATACAGATACATAAACAAAAAATATACATTCCTAGAAATAGAATATTTTCAGATGGTTTATTTTTGAATATTCTAATGTGTCCCTAATCATTTTTTGTGAAGAAAATAATGATATTCGGAATTAATACATTAGAAAGTACAGTATTTCTAAATTTCTAGATTTTTTGTGAATAATACCACTGCTTTTGGCAAGATAGAAATATTTTATATAC
>NW_012155040.1:86232-91689 GCF_000956105.1 Propithecus coquereli | reverse complement strand
GTAAACACTAACTGCATGTTGGATCTGAGATTAGTAAGGGAATGGGGAAATATACCCTCTCATTATCTTGTACTGCTATTTAGAGCATATGAGGCATAAACTTTTTGGAGGGCAATTTGGCAATATGTGTATAAAAATTTTTATGTCCTTAACCAGTGAAAGTCTACTTAATAAACAGAGAGGTTCACAATGTTTTTATATAAGTCTTTTCATGTACAGCATCATTTTCAATAGTAAAAACTGGATATGTACCAAACTTCTAACAATAGGGGATTGACGAAATAATGTGTAAGGGAATTCACTGTAGCTATTAAAAGTAGTGTTATAAAAAGAAATTTAATGACATGGGAAAATGCTGGTGGCAATCTGCGAAGCAAAAAAAAAATGTTTTAAGGGATTATATATACAATGATTTCATTCTGAAAAATAGTAAATAGATAAGATAGAAGAATAAACATCAAAATGTCACCAACTGTCTCTGGGTAGTGATCATGAGGGAGGAGGTATTTACAAATGACTTGTTTTCCTTTTTTTCTTATATATAATTTACAAAATTTCTACAATGAACACTTTGTTTTAGACTTTCTTAAAAAGTAAAAAAAAAAAAAAAAGAATATAGTCATAGAACTCTATAGCTGGAAGATCCTTTAACTTTTCACCATCTCTACTGACAAGGCTGTGCACCTCTGCGGTTAACCTGACAAACAGCTCAGGCTGCCCTCACCCTGTGCTGTCTTTTGCCAGAACTAAGCTGTTTAACCCACACTTACATACTCAGGACTAAAGGCATTTCTTTTGTGACTTTCTTTTGAATATCTTTCTTCTAAAGAGAAGGAAAATACTACCAAATATCTTCCTGTCACCTCTTACCTTCCTTGGATTAAAATGGGGACTGTGTTCAAAAAGGGGAATAGTTTCCTTTTGTTTCCTAATCTTCCACTGCCTCTCCACCCCAATTAGGTAACTTTCATTAGGGTAAATAATTCACTATTTTGCAGTTATATAGTACCTTTGTGTAAAGAGACAGTCTTTCTAAACACTTGTTAATCCTAAACACACTCTTGGGAAGTAGGTAAAAATTACTAGAGAGAAGGGAGGCAGGAGGGTAATGCCAAAGGTAATAAACGATGTCAATAAAACCACAGAGTATGTTGAACAAAATCTATGCAATGTTGTTCACAATGGGGATCTACATTATGGTGATACTAAAGAGAGAAATGATTTGAGGGATATAGCTTTTAGACCTTATATGTAGATTTTATAGAGTTATGTAAGAGCACAGACAGTGGGGCAAGACTTCTGGATTCAATTCTTGGTTTCACTATTTACCAGATGTGTGATATGGGGCAAGTCATTTAATTTTTCTAGCTTTAATTTTCTCATCCAGAAACTAGGGAATAATAATAAAATCTAGCATATAGTGTTGTAAGAATTAAATGAGATTATAAATGTAAAGCATTGAAAGCAGTCCCTTGAATGTGGTAACTGCTGTGAAAATATTAGCCATAATTAGTGACTCTAAAATAGAACATTATCTTAAAAACACAAAACAAAAATGAAGAGATGAAGACTTGTATTATCCCTACATGATTCAACATGAAACTTTATAGTGTTCAGTAAAAAGAGAAAAGCTCCTCAAATCTCTAATCCTGGGTTAGCTGCAGATGTGTTTAAAAGTTAGAGGTGGTTACTAGCTCACAAATATAACTGAATTGGAAAAATATGTTCAATATACAGTGTCCTACATGCTCAAATACAACTTCCAGAATAGTTTATCACCCTTAGCTTTAATAAGAAGAGCAATTAAGTTACTATATAACTAGAATTAGTAAACATAGCGAAGTGAGAACACTGTCACAATTTAAACCTTCACTGATTGTTTGACCTTGAGTGTTTATCTCTCATCTGTCTACTCCATGAGAAAATTGACAATAATTTATTGGAGTCATTTGAAAACATCCTTTTCCTTCTTGCCTCCTTATCATACACTTAATACTGGTGCAACACACATATAAAAATGTTCATATGGTTATGCCATGCTTCTACTGTTCATTCAACAAAATACTTTTGAAAACTCTCATAACGAAAACATTTTTTCCCCATGAGTTCAATAAAGTATTGATGCTTTTACAGCACCTTTTCAGCGTTGGAATACTGAATAGGGTGAAGATATTAAAGCCACATGAGGAAGAAGAATGTGTTCTAGAAAAGTTTAATCTCTCTTATTTCTAATGAAATAAATGTAAAAACTGTTTCCCACTGCATTTGATATTAACACTTCATAATATATTTCTACTAACATAAATGTGCCTGAAAGGATCATGTTTAACACTAACTGAATACAAAATCAAGAATGACCACAAGCTTTTGTTTCATTTTGATTATTTTGTTTTGTGGTACTATAACTATGTATGCCATCATTTGAGTAATATCTGTAGCCCCGATTAGATTGAAAACTCTATAAGCACAGACACCTTATCAGTTTCATATATATATTTATGCACTTATTTAGGTTCTCTAAAAATATTTGTTGAGTAAATTAATGAACTAACCTGTTGTTTCAGATTCTTAGTCTTCTGAGCATCACGTGTCATATTGTTTTACTTCTATCACATTGATAGAGAGGTTTTTAAATCTAATTATGCTTTCATATAATAACCATTTGTTATTATTAAACATAAAGGTAGTTCTCAGCTTAATATTCATGTGTTATTGTGGTTAGAGGTAACATTAGAAGATGTTGCAAAAGAAGCCTCAAGATATCCATGTTTCTGCCCAAGGTTTAACGAACTTCTTTTCTTCTTGAGTTACACACAAGATGTGACTTATTTTGCCGAAAAACAGCAATTCTCCACATTATCGCAGTGCAAGAAGTCAAGGCAGAACACAGAGCATGTGGCCTAAATTAGAGTACTCAGATGAGTAGAGAAGGCAGTCAGGGCCACAGCACTCTTCTGTCATTGTTGGAAACAAATCAGGTAACAATTTTGGGAAGCATTCAGGACAACTTGGACAGTTAGTGCAAATGCAATCTAGACAGGACCACGCCAAAGAAAAATGGTTTAGTCATACCTAAGGGTTTTTGCTGTTCCTTAAGGTAGCTTAAACTAGTTTATATTAGGAATTTATCTTGTTATTTCATGTAACTATTATTGACTTTTATAGTAAATTATTTCTGATTGTTGTGCCACAATGTTGTGCCATTCATTCTCTTTCTGTTATCTCTACAATGTCACCATATAAAAGAATTCTTCTAGGTACTGTAAGTTTTATTTAAATTCAAATGAAATTAAATATCAATTATATTTTTGTGATGGTGAAATAACTGATGGTTTTATGCACCTTTACAAAATACAGATACATAAACAAAAAATATACATTCCTAGAAATAGAATATTTTCAGATGGTTTATTTTTGAATATTCTAATGTGTCCCTAATCATTTTTTGTGAAGAAAATAATGATATTCGGAATTAATACATTAGAAAGTACAGTATTTCTAAATTTCTAGATTTTTTGTGAATAATACCACTGCTTTTGGCAAGATAGAAATATTTTATATACATTAATCTTTACAGAGAATGTGTTAATTTACTCTTAAAAATAATACACTAATGCCATTAAGTCAAAAAAATTTAATACAAATTTTTACTATTATATCAGTACCAGTTTCATAAAGATAATTTTTAAAGTTTCATACTTACATTGGGATCCTTCCCAGCTAATTTACATAATTCGACCCGTTCCTTTGCAGCAGGCCAAAAAATCTGTAAAACATTTCAAGGTATATTATATTCTGGATATCTAAAACATTTTGACATCCTGCAATCCTGATTAGAGGAGTATACGTGTTAAATTGAAAAAGAGATATTAAGCATGTCATTAGAGTTATTGTGGGAATTTTTAGATTTAAATATTTTCCAAAGCCACCCTGAAAAGTTTCTGAAAGAAAATTATAGAAGACCATCCATTTTTATGTTAATCTTCTAGTATCTGTTTTAATGTATGTAATAATAGATAAATTATGTTCAAAGGACCATAAATTCTATTGAGATGTCAATAGAATCTCAGATTAGCATTTGCCTAAATAAGAGGCTCTATTTGCCCTGATTTTCTGTGTTTACTCAGAGTGGTGGTGCATCATAAACATGTGAGATGAGGTGTTGGAAACAGTACTCTGTCACATGCCTAAGTTATCACTCCGAGCCAAAGATCATTGTGAATTTGTTGCCAATATTTAATATGCATGAAGCTCAGATGTATCTGTCAGCTAAATATTTTATAAGCCTTATCTTATTTAAATTTCACAATAACCCTATGAGATGGCTCTATTTACTCTCCTCATTTTCAAGTCAGAAAACTTAGTTATGCAGCATTTTAATACCATGTCAAGGACCACAAAACTAGTTCATGGCAGAACCACAATTTTACCCCAAGTCTATCTATCTCCTGAACTGGGGGTCTCAAGCACTACCTAATAAATGTTATTTGGACAAATGGTTAAAGTCAAACACACCAAACTCTTTGATTGGTAGCTTTTAATTATGATTAACAGTTTTGAATTAATCAGAAAGTTGTTTTTTTTTTTTTTTAACAGAGTTTAGGAATTCCATCAGGAAGTTTTTACAAAACAAGGTTTAAGCAGTTATGTTACTCCATTAGCTTACAGAAAGAAATACTCTATTAAGCTACAGGCAAGAAGAAACAAGAAAAGCAAGTTCTGAGTTGCTTATAATGTGTACTCCAGGAGTTCCTGACAGACTTTCATTATGTTTCTCACCAATCTTAGCAGAAAACGTTTTAATGGATGAGGAAAAAAGAAAATATCCTGAGGGAATACATTGAAAAAGACTTGTTAAACCCGGAATTAACAAAGGATTTAGAAGTCACCGATGTTTATATGATACGATCTTTATAGTGAAATTTTAGGGTTTTATGTCTCTGAATAAAGAAGAACAGAGAGAAGCACTCAAAACTCTCATATGAGACAGACACAATGGAATTATTGAAATTTTAAAATGGAGCAAGGTTGTTCATTTAGAGAACCCACAATTACAATTCAAATTTATATATAGACAGGGTGGTTAAGCCAGCAGTAGGCTCAAGTGTTGAGCTAACCTGGATGTGGTTCATGATTAGGATCTAAAAATGCTATCTATTCAGAAATGGTTTAAATCACTATTTTCATACTTGCACATAATTTTAAATAATAGCCAGCAGTCATATATCAATGAACTACAATAATGAAAAGCAATATGGAGGGATCTTAGCAATTTCATTATTAGGGAAAAAGGAATACCTCCCCAAATTAAAAAACAGCATGATCCCCTTAGAATAAAGTTAAAAGAAGTACAGTTAAGTAGATATATTCTATATATATGTATAAATAAAAGTAGATGGATTTAGAATAATTGTTACTCAACATGGGGTAGGAGGTGAGGATGAGTTGGTGATAAGA
>NW_012155040.1:82799-85770 GCF_000956105.1 Propithecus coquereli | reverse complement strand
TTTTTTTTTAATTCAGGATAATATGGGGGTATAAACATTTTTTCATCTTGTAAAACTGAAATTCTGTACTTGCTGATTCTGAACTATTATAGTGATTTCACATAGGAAAAATTTATATCATTAGACTGAAAATAGTACAAGGAATACATATCCAAGACTCGTCAATTGGTTAAATCTTTAATTCAATTTATTTGATCTCTAGTCTAGATTAATATTTTTTTGAGTTATGTCAATATGTCAGATCCTGTTCTTTTTGTTTTAGATGATAGATTTAATCACATTTTAGAAAAAAATTTAGGACACATATTTATAGATTTGTTCAGAGCTTCATATCTTATTGGTATTAATACTATAAAAAAGAAAATAATAGAACTTTTTCATATTTAGTAAAAATGAGTCTTAAAGAGGGGAGAGATCATCACAGGCTTTTTTACTTTTTTCTTTTTAGCCTCAAACCAGGGTACTGGGAGATTGAGTTAAAGTAAATTGTGGGATAAATTATGTCTCCAAAATTGAGTTTGAACGTATTCATTGATGTTTCTGAAAGGAAGGAGATATTTAAGGACGGACAAAATATAAAATCAATCTTTATATCATTTTTGAAGTTAAATGAAAGTTTCAAAGTCAGCACTGATAGTTACTGTTCTTTAATCATTTGTTCATTAGACACATAATTATGAGGGGCCATCTGTAAGCCAGGCAAGGTGTGGAACTGAGGTGCTCAGATCTGAGTTGGGAAGACAGCTCGAGAAACAACAGAGTAAGGGCATATCCCTGGGAGAGCAGTGGGGAGGGGAGAAGGGGGATGAGGGGACGGGTATATGCATACACAAAGAGTGCAATGCGTGCCATCCCAGGAATGGACACACTTGAAGCTCGGACTTGGGGACGAAGGGGGGCAAGGGCATCATATGTAACCTAATCATCTGCACCCCCATAATATGCTGAAATAAAAAAAAAAAAAAAAGCATACAAGATGCAGCCACTGTGTCCAGGGAGCATTAAGGAGCACTTAGTGCTAAACAAAGTCTTTACCAGTCTCTACTTTTGATCCATTGTTTTAAATAACCTGCTGTTAATAGTTTCAACTCTAATATAATAGTTTAGCACTTTCTACTCTAATTCCGTCTTAAGGACTCGACACTAAAATAGCAATTGAACATTTTCCCCTCTTTGCAAAGGAATACAGATCTCTAAAAGATATTTTAACGGTTTTGTTGTACATTTTGGTTATTAATTATAAGTCATATAATTATAATTTGAGTTGTATCATCCTACCTAGTTGATGAAACAATACAACTAATCATAAGCTTCAGAAAACTGGCTTTATTGTGAGAAGGTAAATGCTATAAAAAGTGTATAAGCAATGAGAATTTGCTGGACTTCAGAAGCTGATTTTTATAAATCTTCTAATCTCTGTTTATATAACAGATTTTTCCCTGAAATGTTCTCTCTCTTTTCTTCATTCACTTTTAATATAATGTCTAGAATCCGAAAAAAATATAAATTATCCTTGGATAATTTGTATTAGAGCAAAGGGATTCTAAGGTAATATCACAAAGAAAATTTTACTTCTTAAAGTTAACATTTAAACCTTCAAAATAAAGAATTATTGAGATTATATATTGGCTTATTTTGACACAATGCTGTCATGAATTCAGGAAGCACAAACAGAATTACCTTAAATAAAAGCAATCTACGAGATATCTGATTGTCTTCCAGACTCTAAACATTTACTTAGAAGAGAAAAAGTATCATTGTAGTTGTGCCAATATTTAAAAGATGTCATTTTAATTATGATTTATGGTGGGATTTTCTTTTACAAGCCACCTAGTCATTAGAATAAAGCACTTATTTTTTAAAAATATTCCTTTTGATTCTTAATTGGTAAAGAATTTAAAGAAACAGAATTTTCCTTAGTTCAATCCAAACACACAAAAAAAGCAAGACAAAAAAGTTTTTAAAATACAACTTATTTTTACTTAGAGTTGGCAAAAATACATTCAAGTGACAATTTTTTTCAATAAACTTTTGAAGTGACATATATAATGTACAATATACACACACATACACACACGCATACATATAGTAGCATTCCACTGCTTCCATATTTTTCTATTGTGTGTGTGGGTGGGTAGACGTGGAGGGGGAAAAGTAAGGGACAGATAGAGACAGAGACACATACAGATACATAAAGGGAAAGATAGAGATGTTAACTCTAATTATTGGGTATGGAATAATGTATATTTCATACATAGTTTCTAGTTTCAGCATGGTTTGTACAAAAGTCCAAGAGGTACCTGTGAATTATTTCAGTGGCCCAGTCAGGACACTTTGAGATTACATAATTTTTAGACAGAAATCATACCATACACCTAAAAATACAATGTCCACAATATCTATAAAAAGTCAACTATCTTGATGACTAGGTAATGTGAACAGTTTTGTGGTAGTGATTATTAGCATTCTTGCTGCTTTCTGAATTTATCAGCAATAAATTGCCATATAAATTTTCATGCACTTAGTGTCTTACATACACAGGGTACCGGCCATATATTAAAAGTTGCTCTAAGCAGGATAACAAAGCAAATATCCCTGTTTCTAAAAGTCAATGCAATTTTACTATTCCCTTAGGAAGTCACACACAGATACTTTCACTTCGCTTATCAAAAAGTCACATCAAAAGCAGAGATGCCACTTGCATAATTGCCCTATTTTAATTGTTCTGAAATATTCCCAAGGAACACGAGTTCTTAACTAACCTTGTATCATGTACAGATTTTAAGGCTATCATTTTTTTTTTTATTTCAACATATTATGGGGGTACAGATGTTTAGGTTACGTATGTTGCCCTTGGTCCCTTCCCCGCAAGTCCGAGTTTCAAATATGTCCATCCTTTAAGGCTATCATTTTGATGGAGAGTGGTCTTTGGGACCTTAGAGTTTTCATATCAAGGATTATAAAAACATAG
>NW_012155040.1:74849-76494 GCF_000956105.1 Propithecus coquereli | reverse complement strand
AATCCATCAGAAATACTACTGAAAAGCATGGCAAACAAAGTGTAAATCAGAAATTGTTTGGATTAATGCTATTAATATCCCAAAGGTAAATAATATGAATAAGAGTATTAACATTCTTCATTTGTTTACTTCTATGATCCTAATGTGAATACTAAAGAATGATATACAATGAGCTTGCCCAAGATAGTTGTAGGTAAAACAACATTCTTTTGAGATCTTATTTTATGGCTTTGATAGTACAGCAGAATTTTAAAAGAGAAGTTAAACTAGGCAAAAAATTAAGTGATAGCTCAAGACGCAAAAACTTTCAAAAGTAGGTGGACAAGAATCATTTAGACTATTTTAGCCATATCTAAGCTATAAAATAGTTGGAAACTGGAGATTAGAAAGTTGTTTCTTCCCCTTGAGAAAAATATTGTCTTCTGAGACAGTCGTATCATGACTCCTACAACCCTCAGTAGTAAAGAGCAGGTACAAGGGCTTTGATGGAAACTCAAGAAACACTTGCCCTTGCTCATGCTTTTTGTGGGACATTGTAGATGGTGATATCTAAAGGGTGAGAGATTGACAAGCAGCAATGAAAGCATACAACAGGCTTAATGTCTAAATTGGTATCAGCCTGCACTTCTAGAGTGTGTCCAGGAAAAAGTACATAATGGCTTTCCATGTAACAGATGTGAGCCATGCTCAAAAATGGGATGTCATGAGGTCATCTTAGGTCCTGTTCAAGAGGGTTGAGTAAAAAGACTTAAGAAGCTAACACCTGGTGCTACTGCAATCTGTCTCAGGATAAAAAATGAGACCATACCAGTCAGGGGAGAAATGCAGTCACCCTTATCCAAAGAACTGCAAGAGAAAGAACTCCAGAAAGGGGAAATTCCAAAAACTCACAAAGGTGCCCATAAAAGAAAAGTCAACTTTAAGTGTCTAGTAAGACCAGAAAAGTGAGAAGTGATATCCCCCTGACAATGTCAGTAGAGAAGACACTTCTCTAAACCCCTCATCTTTCTTCCCTTTTTTTTCTGATTTGACTCTGCAGGGATAATACAGTGTGTTTAACAAGCTTAGGGGAAAGAAAGCTCTAGGTGGGGTCAACAGAGAAGCCACCTCTGAGTATGTTCCTATGGCAAGCCCCTCCCTTACATGGCAGGCCCAAGCAGAGACAGGGAGAGGGAGGAGGAGTTTTATTTTAAATGAAATGGAAAATTTTATAACATTAGATTGGCATTTTACTCTCTACATAGCAATTGTTTGCACTATCTAAGTGATCTTGAAAGCCATGGGCCTGCTAGAGTTATCAAACAGGCCCAGGAGAAGAACTAGTCTCATAGGGCAGATGGAAAGGGATTGTAGAAAGTAAAATAAAGTTGTATTATTATACTGCATGAGTTCACATGCCAGTTACTGTTAGATTTGCAGATAAAATAAATAATAATTGTGGTCTCAGAGAAAGCTTATATCTTATTAGTCCACTCGCCTGACTTTATGACACACTTTAAAAAAAAAAGGGAGGTTACTTAATTTAATTAAGTCCTATTTATTTATTTTTATTGTTGTTAATATTTGCCTTTGGGGTCTTAGTCATAAATTCTTTGCCTAGACTGATGTCTAAAAGTTTTTCCTATATATTATTCTAGAATTTGTA
>NW_012155040.1:71752-74799 GCF_000956105.1 Propithecus coquereli | reverse complement strand
ATCTGTTTTTTGAAGCAATTTTACTTCACTTTGAAAAAAATATTCAGGAGGAACTCACAAATAAAATGCAACAATGTCCCTAACAAGTATTGTTTCAGTCATAATTTATATAATTCATTACCAGTTATCATTTAGTAAGGTGAAAATGTCAGACAATTTATTTTTAATTATTTAATGTTAGGCAAGTTACAGAAACATTCAAATAATGATAAGACCTTATAACAACATCCGAAGGAAATTCTAATTATATCTGCTCTTTGTTTCATCTTTAGAGAAGCAAGTTAATTGACTCAAGTTAGCAAGTGCAAGGTCAGTCAAATTCCCTTTGGCCTAATTCAGAGATGTCAAAACAACTGAGTGGGACACACAAGAGGAAGCTGCAACTTGTTCATAAAACCTAATTAAAGACAAAAATTCAGAACCCTAGAGATAGTGGCCATCTCTATCAAAGAACAGGATACCAGTTTTTGAATGGTTGTAAAGAAATTGGGAAAAATGTCACTCTAACTGCTATATGGTACAAAGATTTGAACAACTGAAGGGACAATGGCTAGTCTGGGTTCCAAGGACAGGGAGAGGCAGGAGATCTGAGCTTGAAGAATGAGGTATTGTAAAATAAGGACAGGAGCACAAAATGGAAAACTTCCATAACTGGAAATGGCCCAGACAGAAATTGTTACAGAAAAGAAGTTTAAGTTCTCAAAAAATAAATTTCTTTTTATATTAACATATAAGGACAGGGCTACAAGTTTTCCAAGAAAATATCATTTCAATACAGCGGACGAAGTTCCAGGCATAGAGTCTAATGTGTTTTTCCTGCCATCTGCCTATGTAGCCTCCTTTATGAAGCCATGGGTAATAACTGTCTCCCCCTTTTCTTTTTCCAGACTCAGCTCAAAACCCTCTTTTGCATTTTAGCCTTCTTCCACCCCAAACTTCTCTATCTTCTATTATACTTGTGTTTATCACATCCATCTGGAACTTTCTTTTTTGCAAGTAGATTTAGTTTGGGATCTTTTTCTGGGTGTAAAGATCAATGAAATGCAGTGGAATTAGAAGACATGAGTCTGAGTCTCTACCACACCACTCGCTGGCTTGTGACCTTAAGTAGCTGTGAGTCTCAGTAGCCCAGCCTTAACACACAGATCATCACAGGTACCCAGTGAACACTCATGTGAACAAAACTTATAGTTAACATTTATTGAGTTCTTACTATATGTCGACATTAGACTCTTTTTCAAATATTATGTCATTATTATCCTTCAGGTAGAGCTTGCTTTACCTGAAATATATCTGACCTCTTCTGAATGATCCCTTCTTATAAGTAGTGTCAATTTTATTATCATCTCCCCAGAAAGGCTTTCTCTGATAACCAATCTGAAGTGGTTTCGCAGGAATACTACCCCATTTTAAAAATGACATTTAACAATAAATGATATTTCATGTGTTTGTTTTTCTTCTCTATCAACTCCCTCCCCCAAAATTAGAGGCACTGTGAGAACAGAGGCCTAACCTATTTTATTCCCCACTATATTCCCAGCATTTAAAAGAGTTGCAAGAATACAGTGGAACCTCAATCGTCATACATTGCATGAAAGAGATAGAAATGCTAATATATCATACAAATTAAAATAAATTCTAAGAACTACACTAACGAGTCAGTAATTTAGAACTTGTAGTCCAATCATTCTTATGGATGGATTTCAAACTTTTGAAAGGAATACTGTTCAGAGCCTTCACGATATACTTAAAGGAGTTTATGACTCACTGAAGTTTAGTGATTACTGGTGTCCAGTATCAAGGGATATTGCTGCTTCTTCCTACCTTTTTTAGCAGCTGACACAGTACCATATATGTAGTAAGCACTCAATAAGTGTTTATTGAAAAGTGACCTACAGAGAGTTTCCCTTAGAACTGAAGACAAAGAAGTAGTTCTTGTCAGATTCTGGCAGGAGTCTGAAGAGTCTGACAACATCCTGACCGTCCTTTACAGTGACCAGATGGGACCTGCACATCAGCACCCAGGCTGGGAAGCCAGCACATCCATGAAGGAGCTGATTGTTTTACCTCTGTGATTACTAGACAGCATGTGCTTGGCAGGCAATAGGAACAGATTAATCACCATGAAACTAAGCAGGGTGCCTTATACCAAAAGTTAATTTATTAGATTGTCCACATGGTTTTCAACTGTTTATATTTTCTTAATTTCAGTATTACATAAAAATAAAAAGGATCACAATTTTTTATCAATAACTTGATTTTAAATGAGAGGTTATTTATTCTGATTCTTTTCCCCCTAAATAATAGACTTACAGGCTAGAGCATTAAACAGAAATGTCTTATTCAGTCATGGAGCAAGTTAATAGAACTGGAATCAGAAGGTCATTCTGATTTATGAAAGTATTTCTGCTTATACTCAAAATAAAACAAGCAAGTGCAGAATCCTCATGTATGAAAACCCACTTGTTTTAGACTTCCTTAAAGGAAAGGAAATAACAAAGCCCTTTTCATGTTAGGCAAAGAAATGTGTTTAAATATTCAATTGAAAATTATTATATTTAAAACTACAAATTCATTTAGCTTAGTTCTTTTCATGATGTAAAGGCTCAAAAATAAAGCCATAGTTTAATGAATTTCAAGTAATATGAGTAATTTTATAATTACATACCTAATTTTCATGTTAAATATAGAGAAATATAAAACTTGAATTACTATTCCCAAGTAGAAGGAAAAAACTCCTATTTATATTAATAAATCCCAAACTATTTCATATTCTAATTTAAAATTCAATCTTAGAGTGTCCAAGTTCTAGCTTAAGTAGTTTACCTTTAAGTTTTATTTAATGTTTCCTTTTAAATAATTCTGATTACTCTCTGGTTTAATAATCAAAAGAGTAAAGTTCTTAAATAGATGTGGGGACCTAAATGTTATTTTAGCAAGGTGAAATGAAATTATCTCAGGTCATTCAATAAAAATATTCAGTTGTTTTAGGTAGGCTATGAAATTTATATATTGTGTTGATAAATTATTTTCTTTTTTAAACCCAT
>NW_012155040.1:68173-69837 GCF_000956105.1 Propithecus coquereli | reverse complement strand
AGTCATAAATTCTTTGCCTAGACTGATGTCTAAAATTTTTTCCTATATATTATTGTAGAATTTGTATGGTTTCATGCCTTATAGTTAATTCTTTAATCCATCTTAAATTAATTTTTGTATATGGCAAGAGATAGAGGTCCTGATTCATTCTTCTGTATGTGGGTATCCAATTTACCCAGCACCATTTATTGAATAGGGCTACCTTTCTCTAGGGTATGTTGTCTGCTTTGTTGAAGATCTGTGGTTGTAGGTAGATGGTTTTATATCTTGGTTCTCTATTCTGTTCCATTGGTCTACATCTACTTTTATAGCAGTGCCATGCTGCTTTGGTTACTATTGTAGTATAACTTGAAGTCATGTAATGTAATGCCTTCAGATTTGCTCTTTTTACTTATGATCACTTTGGCTATTTGGACTCTTTTTTGGTTTCAAATGCAGCTAAGGATTATTGTTTTCTAGATCTGTGAAATATGATGCTGGTATTTTGGTGGATTGCATTGAATCTATAAATCACTTTTGGCAGTACGGACATTTTAATGATGATGATTCTACCAATCCATGAGCAGGGGATGTTATTGCATTTGTTTGTGTTATCTGTGATTTCTTTGATCAGTGTTTCGTAGTTCTCCTTGTAGAGATCTTTTACCTCTTTTATTAAGTATAGTACAAGGTATTTTATTTTTTTGTAGCTATTGTGAATTGTATTGAGTCCTTGATTTGACTCTACTTGGCTGTTATTAGTACATAGAAATGCTATTGATTTGTGTACATTGATTTTATAACCTGAGACTTTGCTGAATTTATTTATCAATTCCAGGAGTCTTTTGGTGGAGTCTTTAGAGTTCTCTAGATACAAGATCATATTGTTAACAAACAGGGATAGTTTGACCTCCTCTTTCTCAATTTGGATATCCTATGTTTCTTTCTGTTGTCTGATTGCTCTGGCTAGAACTTCCAATATTATGTTGAGTAGAAGTGGTGACGGTGGGCACCTTTGTCTTGAACCAGTTCTTAGGGAGAATGCTTTCAACTTTTCCCCATTCTATATGATGTTGGCTGTGGGTTTGTTATATATGGCCTTTATAATTTTGAATTATGTTCCTTCTATGCCTAGCTTGTTGAGGGTTTTTATCATGAATGCATGCTGGATTTTACTGAATGCTTTTTCTGCATCTATTGAGATAATCATACAGTTTTTGTTTTTGTTTATGTTTATGTGGCAAATCACAATTATTGATTTGCACAAAAGCTTCTGCACAGCAAAGGAAATAATCAACAGTGTGAATAGACAACCTACAAAATGGGAGAAAATATTCACAATCTACACATTTAACAAAGGACTAAAATGCAGAATCTCCAAAGAACTCACACAAATCAGCAAGAAAAAACAAACAACCCCATCAAAGCTTGGGCAAAAGACATGAACAGAAATTTTTCAAACCAAGACAGACAAATGGCCAACAAACATGAGAAAATGCTCGCCATCACTAATCATCAGAGAAATTAAAATTAAAAAACAATGAGATACACTTTATTCCTATCAGAATGGCCATTATTAAAAAGCAAAGAAAAAAAAAACTAATAGGTGCTGGCATGAATTCAGAGAGAAAAGAATGCTTATATACATTGGTATCAGCCTGCACTTCTAGAGTGTGTCCAGGAAA
>NW_012155040.1:44608-67864 GCF_000956105.1 Propithecus coquereli | reverse complement strand
TACTACTCAGCCATAAAAGGAGTGAAATAATGTCATTTGCAGCAACTTAGATGGAAGCAGAGATCATTATCCAAGGTGAAGTATCTCAGGAATGGAAAACCAACCACCATAAGTTCTCACTAATAAGTGGGTGCTAATAGATGGTTATATACAGGCATAAAGCAATACAAAGGACATGAGAAACCAAGAAGCAGTGAGGGGGAGAGAAGGGGTGTAAGATAAAAACTTACCTATTGGGTACAATGAACAATATTTGGTGATGGGCACACCAAAAGCCCCTACTTAAGCATTATACAAGATATCCAGGTAATAAAAACACTTGTACCCCCTTAATTAATATTTTGAAATAAAAAAAAAATAGGAAGGAAGAAAAGAAGGAAGGGAGAACACCAAGAAACAAATGCTTAATAACATGGATACAAAAGCAGTACTCAATTTAATAACTTATTCCCTTTGTGACTTGTTGCTTGTGTCTTCATTTGGAGACTCATTTCACCCATGTAGGTTTGAACTGCTTCCAAAATAAGTAACATTTTCAGATGGAAGGATCCCAACAATTCATTAACTCAGAAATCCAACTAAGTAACATAACTAAACAGAACGTATTGGATATTATTTTTACTGTCAACTATGACTTCATTAAAAAAAAAGAGCGAGAAAAAAGGAGAGAGACGTTTAGTTTGTATATATTTCTCCTGAAGTTTATATAGAAAGGGCTCTGGATTTTATGAATTATTGCCAAGATTACTTAAGTCTGGCTTTGGTAGAAAATGTTCACTTGTAGTCAAAGTGACAGCTACTATGTAGTTTAGAATCATTTGTTTAGAAATCATAGGTTCTTAAACCATATTGTACAAATGTCAAACACTTGCATTATTATAATGTCTACACTGAACAGGTATCTAACACATTACTTATAAAATGAATGATAAATGGATATAAATGTCCATTCACAGCCACCTTTCTCAAAGACTATTAGAGTTCTTCTTTTAGGTACTTCCTCTGACTGGAGAGATGGGGTAAGATATTCAGAGATGGGCAAGAAAATCCAGATCTATTAATTGGAACTTTGAGAAATCTACACATAGAAGAGAAAAAAAGACTCTTCTGCTCCAATTCTCAAACATGTTTTTCCCCATCCTAACTGAACAGCAAGGAAACAATAAACCACAAGTTCCAAATTTAGATGCAAATTATTTTATATTAACCAATTAACACCAAACCAAATTTTACTCATCTATCTCGAACTAGTTCAAAGCCACACAAAGCATGTTATTATTTTCCCCTCATTGGATTCCTAACATTGTGAGGAATTATTTTGGACATTTTAACATATTCTGACTTGTCTTATAATTATGTTAGGCCTTGTCTCCCTAATTAGGGTATGAGCAGTGACAAGACGTGAGTTTTATATTCTATTACAACATTCTTAGTGCTGGTAGTAGACACTCAATGGATTTTTGCTGAAAAAATGAAAAAGAAATAATAACATACAAAGACAAAAGAAAAAAAATTACTCAAAGTACAGTCTTATAAAGTATCCCATTTTCTTCTATAATGCATATCATCGGTTTCAACCCCAGAGACTGACAAAACCAAACCAATAAAAGCAGCATTATTTTTTATATAATTCTACTAAGAAATATATTCAATGATGCTTAAGTCATATTTAAGTATTTGATTTTTTTAAAAAATATTTTCTCTGCACATTAAATATTTAGTAGATAATGCTAAATATTATGACTAAAGAACAATGATGCATACTTTAATTCTTTGAACTAAATGATAAACTACACTTTCACAGAAATGTCACCCTCCCAAAAGTTGCAATATTAAAGGGAGAAAACTTACCCGGTAACACCAAATTGAAGAGAACAGCAGTAGATTAGATTTCATAAAGCTTAAATTAAATTAAGCATCGGAGAGAACTTTTGCAGAATCAAATGAACTCTTACATAAGCCAAGAGAAGTATTGTAAAAGTTAGCAGATTTTTCAATTTTTACCATGAAGGGTGAATAAAATACATTATTTCAAGGATGTTTTTACTAGCAATAAATACTTTCTAAGGCTATCTCCTGAAAGAAAAATAAATTCTTCCATACGATTTCCTTGTAGAACTAGCTAATCTTTATAAATCTTTCCAAATAGGCAAATATATTAATACTCTTCTTTTTGATGGGCTGAGAAAACTTTTGTTTTCCTTGGGATACCTATGTTAAACTGAAAAAAAAAATCAGTCTTCTAAGTAAATTACTTTTAAAGAAAGATTGTTCTCTACTCCCTGTCTGTAAGCGTAGTGATCAATATGATTACTTTCTGCTGACTGATATAAGCAAATCATAGTTACCCTTTCCCTCTTACAAGTTTGGGAACTGGTTGATGCATTTCTGGCCAATGAAATGTAAGGGAGGGTTCTGCAAAAATTTTTCTTACTTTTATGAAAGAAACATAACAAGTGATTATTTTTTTCCCTTTACATTTCTTTGGACATGAGCCATGAAAACTGTTGCAGCCATCTTGCTACCAACTGAAGGATAATGCCAACACCAAGAATGGCAGACAAAGGCAAAAAGAACTGGGTCCTCTATAACTTCATTAGGCAGATGATATTTTCATCTCTGTAGCCACTCAAACTCTGGACATTATTCTTGTTGCATGATATAATAAATAAGATAGGTGTCTTTTATACTAAGCCGACAGCATGCTAACTGGTAAGAGGAATATGGTGCTTCCTCACTCAAAAGAAGAAAACTAACAAAATCACCAATTAAAAAAATTAAAGAAACACAGTATTTAGTGTCTTTTATGTGTAAGACATTGTGCTATGTGCTAAAGGAGAACCAGAAGTACATGAAAAATCATCCCCTTATTCAAGGAACATATCCTGTGAATGGGAATATACTGACACAAATGAATAATGATAATGCTATCAGCTAGGACATCTGACATTGGCATAAATATATAAAATGCTCCAGTAAACACACACAAAAAGTAGTTAAGTCTCCTCAGGGTGAGGTGGAGCTTTGGAGAGCAAAAGGTGACAGAGCAAACTTAGATAAATGCCTTCAAGAATGAAGAATGAGATGAGCTAGAAAGTAAAATCCCAGGAAGCTTTAACAAAGGAACTGAACTTGAAAGTAAAATATTTATTTTGAAAAAAATTAACTGGATAATTTGAGTAAAGAAGAAAGAGAAGGATGGGGAAAAGGGAAGCAGAAAATAGAGTGCAAGTGAGGGAACAGTGAAGAATAGATTAAAACGAGACTGTAAACATAGACTGGAAATGGGCTGGGAAGAGCTTTAGGACTCCGCGCTAAGAAGCCTGGAGTTTATTCAAGTTCCTAGGAAAAGCTGCCAGAGTTGTCTAAATGAGAGATACATAATCAGACTTTTAATTTTTTAAAGATAAGTCTGATGGTTGTGGTGAATGGATTAGATAGGAGTAAAAGATAAACTCAGTGGAATTATGGTATTATCACTCACGCTAGAAAAATACATTGAAATGTTTGCCATCTTATCAGCTTGGCCTGACAGCTGAGACTTTTGCTGGGACTGCATCACAGGTTAATTCTCCCTTTGCCTAATCCTATTTCCTAGCTTTCCCTCCCACAGGGTTGATCCCAAGAACATTCTCTTAAAACAAATATTCTGCAAGCTACTTTTCATCTCAGAGTTGGCTTCTGAGGCAACTCAACCTACAACACAAGTGTTGGAAGTGGTAAGTACAGTTCAGATCCATCTTCTTCCCTCAGAATTTGATCACGTATGACTGGTTCCGATTGCTGCATTTTGATCTAGTGCTGGAGGAAGGCAATGTCAAATCAACGTATGTTTTCAGTCCAGAACCTGTCCCAGAGAGGAGTCCACAGGGTATTTCCCAACTGAAGAGAGGCCTTATGGACCAACTTTAGAAAAGTCTAGTTAAATTGTGAAGTGTCACATACTTGCAATGTGCAATTACACTTGCTGTTGTCTAAAGAAGTCCCTGTAAAAATAGTCCTTCCCTCAACGTAAAGGAAAAAAAAAGAGAAAAACAAGACCAGACCAGAATGTCATCCCTCTTATTTAGGTGCCAGAGAGTTTAAAACGAAAAAGCTAGTCTGCTTAATTTTTATTTTCTAGAAAGTGGAAATGTTTCCAACAAATTTAATTTTGACTTTCTTCTGTAGTCATTTGTCAAATTATTAAACATATGCCTGCACCATTCACTGTACTAGACTCAAAGTCTAGTCTGAACAGGAGTAAATATAATAAGAAAGGTATTATTAAATATTTATTACCTAACTCATTTTGTAAATGATTCTCCTATAATTTCTGGTGATTCCACAATAAATGCCCATGGCAGATATGAATGATAAGATAGGCACAGCAGTGTTTGTACAAAAACTCCTAGTACACATATATCCTCAATTTTGCTTACTTCAATTAAGTATTTTCTAATGGATTTTTTTTTTTAATTTCCAAGGGAAAATAATACCCAACCAGTCACTCATAACTCTATTATGTGTTGTAGATTGCTTTAACTCTATGGAGTACAAAGGACACCCTTCAGCCCCTCAGAGTCCCAACACGTGTGGTTTTCTCCACAGAGGAGTTTGGATCTTTGCCGAAGGGCACTGAGCCAAGGCAAACCCCGTAGGTCTAAACACTGCTAAAGTACTACATCTTGACACTTACTTGCTACTGTGGAGTATCTTTTAGCACTGGAGTGATTTATATGAATTGGAATGGTGGATACCTACATAAACATAAATTGTTACTTTTGCATACATAATGCCCTTATCAATTATACATTTTATAGAGAGATAAAGAAATATCAGTTATGTAGAAAGTATCTAATTTTATAATATATTCAAATAACCATTTATTTCAATAACATCATAAGAGAAATTGGTATTGCATAAACATTTACTTTATTAAATATTAGCACATTTCAAGCATGGAATATGGCCAAGGAGAGATTTGCTTAAAATAGTCAAAGAAGGAAGTTATTTTATCAGTATTTATTTTAAGCTATGATCTAATACATTCAGTTCAGATAAATAGACTTTTTCTTCCAATCCCTGAAGGCAGAGAACAGAACATGAACAAATTCCCTTAAAAGTATGAATTGCTTTTTGCAGTTATATTAAAACTGAGACATATTTGGGAAAATACCTTTTATACTATGTAGTATCTCTTAAAGTGAAACTGCAAGGATTAACTAAGATTTTTCTTTGGCATCTTTCGTAAAAACTGTCATCTCCTGCTAAGATATTTACTGACAATTGAGATATTACTTGATAACATCAATTGACTCTCCTAGGAATATGAGTACTTTAAAAGAAATTCCTGAAGAAAAAAAATACAGCCTTAAGAAAAAATGCAATGGAGCTACAAAGTTAGAATAGAGGGCAAACTTTAAATTCTAGTACATAATCAACTGTTTATTTTATCTTACTCAACAATGTCCAGGCTACAGGATAACTTTATTTTTTTTTTAAAGATAATCTTATGGGTTTCTAAGTGTGAAATTAAGAACAATTACTGACAATATTTTGGCCCTCACTCTTTCTTCTAGAAACACAGATTACATGAAATGCATGCAAATACATTTGTACTCAAAGATTATTTCCTTATCAAGTCTAAATATTCATAAGAAATGACTCCTGTTCTTTGATGGGACTCAAAAACGTATAGAAGAACTACTTAAAAATTGAATGATTAAAAAGCAAAAACTATTGTTGTAATGCAGGGATTAATTTAGCGATATCAACACACATGAAGATAAATATTTTGCCTATGCAGACTAAAGCTCTCAGAACAAATAACACATATAACTGAGCATCTGATATTTGTTTATTAAATACATCTCATGATTAGAGGGTTAAGTTAAATTTGTCATTATAGATGAATGCTATATATAAAGCTTCAAGGTCTTAGAATGACCTATAAACTCTTTTTGAATAGGAAGAACTCAATATTGGGAACTATTGACCTGAAGTTATTGGAATAGCTCCTTGTGTTTCTTTTGCAATGCTTCTGAAAAAGATAGTTAAAAAATAACAATAGAAGATGCCTCATAGATCCAGGTAGGTCATATATTTTGACTTCTTTTCAATCACTCAATCACTGCCAATCTTAGTATCTATCTCTGCTTGCATAGATATTGATATTTGCTAAAATACTAGTAATAATAATTGATAAAATCTAAAGTGTGGCACTCTTTCCTCTGGGTTTCATACTGCTAGTTGAAAATGTAGGGAAGAGTAGCAACTGCCTTTTGGATTTTAAATAACTAGTGTATATTTCTTTCTAGTGGTAATATTGTTCTTATAGAGCCCATTGTGGGGCATTATTAATCTCTAGCTGAGAGCAATTGAGCCATAAAAGAAATCTGTTCAGATGTGAAATAAGAGTGTGGAAAAAGGAGTATGAGCAATATGATATTAAAACATCACCAGAGTCAAACTGTCAGTTGAAGGTATGGTTAATTGTTAAATGAAAGTTAATAAAATTTTAATTTTACAACAATTATTATATTTATAAATGTTCATTCTTGTTGAATAAGTCACTTGCCATTTGCTCAGTTCAAAATTTTGCATTTCTATTGCACAGCCTAGTACATATTTACTAATTTTTGAAATTTTTCATTTATATTTTCAAAGCTTTTAATATTATACTCACTCGTAATAAAGAACATGCATATGTACTTAAATCTGTAAAAATCTAAAATGTATATGAGGCAATCTGTTCTTTTAATGTTTTTTGACATGTAAATGATTTACTACATTTAATATTGAGTCACTTAAAACAAAACAGAACACAAATGAAAATAAATGAATCCAATTAACTGTATATATAAATAAACTGACCTTCTTAAAATTTTTGTTTAAGTCAACCAGACTGAGCAGAAAGATGTGGTCCTTGGCTCCCAGGAGCAGCTTGCCCCTCTCTTCATCTAACAGAAGGGTTTGGAAATCCAGTCCTTCTGATGAACCCAAAAATGGAATACAGCTATTTGAAAGCAACAAGTCTATGGGAAAGAAAAAGAAGGAGGGAAAGGAAGAAAAAATTCTTAATAAGCAAAATATTTGCTTGCTTCAATATACATATTATACCACCTTGTAAGTGCCTATGTACAGCAGGAAGGCTCCAATTCAGATATATGCAAACAATTACAGTTTACATATACTCATTTAGAAATAGATGTATTATATTTGTACTTTATTAACACAATATTTTATGTATAAAAATACATGATATTTAAAAGAATATAAATATGTAAACACCTAATTAAATACAAAATATTTTACAACCCTGTGTTCATATTCTTAAATTATAACTTAAAGCATCTATTTATGGTAATATTTCCAAACTTATAAAAATTAATTCATGTATATAACGTAGACATCAAACTAAGTGTGTCATAAATCTCTTAGCATTTCTTCTTCGCCTGCTTTTTTTTTTTATAGACTTCATTTTTTGGAGTGTTTTTACATTCACAGAAAAATTGAAAGGGAGATAGAGATTTCCTATACGCCCCCATCCCCCATAAATACATAGCCTCCCCCATTATCAACAGCCCCCACCTCAGCGGTACATTTGTTACAATCAATGAATGTATATTGATATATCATCGCCCAAAGTCTATCGTTTACCTTAGGGTTTAATCTTGGTGTTGTACATTTTATGGGTTTAGACAAAGGTATAATGATACGTATTACATAGTATCACATAGAGTAGTTTCACTGCCCTAAAAATCCCCGTACTCCACCTACTCATCTTTCTCCCCTGCCCCTCACCCCGGCAAACACTGTATTTTTCCATGTCTCCATAGGTTTCCCTGTTACAGAATGTCATACAGATGAACTCATACAGTATGAAGCCGCTTCAGACTGGCTTCTTTCACTTAGTAATGTGCATTTAAGTTTCCTCTTGTCTTCATGGCTGGGTAGCTCATTTATTTTTAGCGCTAACTACTGTCTTGATATACTGAAATTTATTTATACATTCATCTACTGAAGGATATCTTGATTGCTTCTAAGTTTTGGCAATTTTGAATAAAGCTGCTATGAACATCTGTGTGCAGGTTTTTGTGTGGACATAGATTTTAACTTCTTTGGGTAACTACTAAGGAGCACGATTGCTGGATCTCATATTTAGATTTATAAGAAACTTCCAAATGGCCTTCCAAATTGTACCATTTTGTATTCTCGAAATGTCTATACCATTTGTATTCCCACTAGCAATGAATGAGAGTTTCTATTGCTACATGCCCTTGTTAACATTTGGTGTTGTCAGTGTTCTGGATTTTGGCCATTATAAGAGGTATATCATTTCAATTTGTATTTCTCTGATGACATATGATGTGGAGCATCACTTCATATGCTTATTTACCATCTATATATCTTATTTGGTGAGATGTCTGATAAGGGTTTTGGTCCATTTTTTAAATTGAGCTGTTTGCTTTTTTTATTGTTGAGTTTTAATAGTCTTTGTATGTTTTAGATAACAGTCTTTTTATCAGGTATGTCTTTTGTGAATATTTTCTCCAGTCTTTGGCTTGTCTTTTACCTTTCCTACTCTTGACAGTATTTAGATCGATGCCTGTGTTTGAAGGATTACACTGTATCTGTTTCACACATGTGACAAGAGACGCAAACAAAGAAGCTAAATCCAAGCAAATGGATTCTGAAAGAGATATGACCCTGAACTAGTAATGAAATCAGAATTTTAAAGCTGGAAAATCAATTACCACAAATTCAAAATTTTATAAATGAAGATATTTAATTCCTTTGAGGTGAAGTTACATGCCCTAAAGTCAAAATCATTTAGTGGCAAAGTTGATAATTGAATCAGAGTTCCCAGTCTCCATTTCTCTTTGATACTTTTATGTAGATCCCAATTCTTTGTTTCATTTATAGCTGTGACTCCTATAAGGAACCCAAATCTTTTCAATAAGATTTTACCCAAGTACTTACAATACCATCTCACTTTCTAAAATCCTAGAGTACTGAGCACCAATATGGTAATAATATCATTCACCACTTATAAAGTCCATTATATGTTACTAGACTTTGAAACCAATTCATCATTTTAAGGTAATTTATTATTAATTGATGAGAAAGGTAAAAAGAGATAATGTCTTATAAATAGGCATCAAAATACTTCTAAAAAGTATCATGGCAGTTTCAACATCTGTAAACTGCCATGAGTCTCTTAAATTTAAAGGCTATATATTTCATCCATCAGCTGTGGACTTTATTATTATTTCATATTTTGAGCATTCCCTTCATTTCTTTTTTTTGCTTTACAATGGGTAAATGTATTTCTCTTAGTTTCTAAGCTGGATCCCTGCCTTAGTTTTGACAAAGCAAAAGGCAGAATGCTAAAGAAGATAAGATACTACCTGAAATCTCAAGTGAGTATGGCTTTCCCAAACATAAATGTATTATTAATATTTATTGGTCACACTTTGTGTACATGGGATGGAAGTCTGAACTCTACACTAATTATTTTTCTATTAAGCTAAATATAACTTTAATTGCTTTTTAGACCAGAGACCCAATGGTATAATATTTCTTAGCAGTTACAAATGCAGTAAACTTATTTTTGCAGGGCTAATATCCAACAAACTTATCATACTGATCATAAAGTAGAACTGAGAAGAGAATAATGGAACCAAGAGAAGAGCTAAAACAGATATAATCTAAAGCTTTAACAAGAAAATGCATTTCACACAAACCTTAATTCAATTAGGCAATTCTGTATTTTCCATGGGATTTCTCTTATTTAACAAAGATTGAAATGGGCAAAATCAAAAGTATAGGAGGGACCAGGTGTGGTGGCTCACGTCTGTAATCCTAGCACTCTGGGAGGCCAAGGCGGGAGGATTGCTTGAGCTCAGGAGTTCGAGACCAGCCTGAGCAAGAGCAAGACCCCGTCTCTACTAAAAATAGAAAGAGATTAATCGGACAACTATAATTATATAGAAAAAATTAGCTGGGTATGGTGGCACATGCCTGTAGTCCCAGCTACTTGGGAAGCTGAGGCAGAAGGATCGCTTGAGTCCAGGAGTTTGAGGTTGCTGTGAGCTAGGCTGACGCCAGGGCACTCTAGCCGAGGCAAAAGAGTGAGACTCTGTCTCGAAAAAAAAAAAAAAAAGTATAAAAGGAAATTCCCAGGAGTATATTTTGATTGAACTGGTAGAGGAAAATAGTTTATATGATCTAAATCCTTGTTATTTCAAGTGCCTATGGATAATAATCCATTATTTTGAATAATGCATTGCAGTACTAATTACAAAATGAAACATTATTTAGCATAATGAGTAAAAGTATGAGCTGTAGGTACAGATTCCAGGTCATACCCTGGCCTCACAACTCACAACCTGTGCCTCGGTTTCCTCATATATAAAATGAGGATAATAGTAGAAACTATGTAATGAACCATGCTGGTGTGAGAAATAAATGAGTTAATATATAATCAGTAATAGAACAGTGCCTAGCACTTAGTAAGAGCTATGTATCTATCAGCAGTTATAGTGATGATGATGTGTTTTTTTTGAAGTCTATACAAAAGTTATAAAAAGGAAATCATAATATTTCCCAACTCATACAGTTCTCATGATGATCAAAGTGGATAATTTATATAAAGTGCTTAGAACAATATCTGGTAGATAGGAAAATATTATTATTTTGAATGTGATTATTAAACTGTCCTTTGGGCCAAATAAGTTACATTTTAAAAACATATTATCTCATCTTCCATTAAATCAGAGTTAGGAAGATGAGAACATCTCTATGTTTTTTATGATACTAGAATAATACTGAAATGCTATTCATTCCACAAATATTCATTAGCATTTTTTGTGTGTTGAGTACCGACTATGGTGTTAAGGTTCTGGGATTAGTGAGCCTTGCGTGTAAGCGGCTCACAGACCAGTGTGGAAACCGATATGTATACAAAACACAACATATGTGAAATAAATTATAACAGAAGTCTACATAAAATGTTAACAAATGTTTCAAGTAATTAATTGTGTATTGCCTTCTAAAAGGAGGTGATATTTGAGCACAGTCTTCGCGGACAGATAGAATTTCGACAGGAAATATATAAAGGAAAGTTCATTCCAGGCAGAAGAACCACTAGAATGCACAGGGGCACATATCACATGCTGCACTTACACATTGCAGTTTAACGTGTCTCCGACTGGAGCGTGAGCTCCTTCAGGGCAGAGACCATGTCTTAATTATCATCGAATTCCCAGCCCCTAGCTAAGAGTCTGAGACAAATAAGTATCTGTAGAACTGAATACATGTGGTATGCTGGAACATAAAGGATACGTGGAGGCAGTGAGAAGTGAGAGTAGACATAAAGGCAGCATCTAGATGATCAGAGGCTAAGGAGGCAGGCTGGGGAGTTTGGTTATTACACAGGTGACTGGAAGCCACTAAAAATTTTTATTCAGAAATCTGACAAAGACCATAGCTGAGTGTTACAAAGGTAAGCCTGGCTGAAGTGCTCTGGATGGATGAGAATAGGGAAAGCTGAGATCAGGAAGACTGTCCAGAATTTACTCAAATACATGGAGTCTTTGAATTGTGTCAATGAGAGGAGGATGTTTAAGAACTATGTATTTCATTTTTTTGTTTCTACTTATACAGGAAGGAAAATAAATATAAAGTTGACATAGTCATTTGCTTTCTTTTCTTTCACCATAACCAATCCTATTGGGTCTAGTTTCAAACAAACTTGACAAGGAAAAACAGCTGCAAAAATAACCTAGGGTGTTATCATTCCAAATGATTTAATGTTGCCTTGTGACAATGCTAGCATCAAAAGGATTAAAGCATATAGCCAAACTAAATAATTAGACTTAGGCATTACATACGAAAATTTCTCAGGCTGACACACACATTATGAAAAGACCTTGGGACAGATATTGGAACAGGTTCCCTCTTCCCCAATCAGCTTATCTTTCTTGCATTTCTGCCAAATCAAGCAAAGTCATTTTTGTTTTCACAGAATCATCAACCGAAATCCAGGGGAAAAAAAAAGATAATTCCAGAGAATGTCTCTTAACACCTAAAGCAAAGATCCCTGGATTTTGAGAATCAGAAACGGATGCTGGCACTTCTGGGTGCAAACTCATAAAAGTTGAAGACTAATATTTTTGCAATATACTTCAGAGTTTTATTTTTTTTCCTCCTGAAGTGGAAATTCTCAGGTATGTGATTGTTCATAGTTTTTAAGCTTTTTGGACAGAAACATTAGTTTTTTCCTTGGGTAGAAGGGTGAGTGTGTTGCTTCACATGTGCCAATCAGAGGAGGCCTGCTCTGTGCTTGGTTAACCGACCCCAACCTTCCTTGGGATCTCTAGGTCATAAATGACTTTGTTCTAACTACTTAAACCTTTGACCTAATCCACTATAATCACTCCTTCTAACCGTTCCTTTTAGGGGTGCATTCTTTACTACCTTGTTTCCAGTTTGTAATCTCACTCAATCATACAGGCATTCAAATTTCCACTTTTCTTCTAGCAACATACTCTTAGAAAATGTACAATCTGATTATTTTCAAAAGTAATGAAGACAAGATATTATTTTTCATTTATTCTACTTGTTTGAATATAATAATTTCATAATATGGATTTTGATGGAAGGATGACATAGAGAAGGTATCTTGACCCTTCATCAATAAACCATATGGGGCAACAGGATGGTTCTGAGGATCCCAGTTCCTATAAACAACATGAAATTTTCAAGTTTGTATGTATGTGTGTATTTTTCTGAAGAGTGTGTGCGTAGTCTTCATCAACATCTCTAGATGTCTTACCAAAAGTAACATGGAAAATTGTATGTTTTCTACATGTAGTCAATAACCATATTTAAAATAATTTTTCATTTCTAGCACCAACAAAGTGAGTGCTAGAAACTTTCCTAAAACTTGACCTTTGCAGGCAATGACTGACTCATCTAAGAGTACCAGTACTTTGCAGATGTTGAAAATACACTAACAAGTTTGACACACGCCTGCCCTGATAGAGCTTGCAGTCTAGTGGAGAAGAAATACTCATCCACAACACAAATGAAAATATACTGATAACAAAGGACAATAGTACTTAAAGTAGTAGCCCATTCAGTATCTCTCGTAGGAAAATGGAAAGAACTTATCTATACTTCCTTTAGCAAGCCTAACAATGATACTTCCATTTTTTTAATCTCTAAGGTGGGTAGAGAAACCAAATGAGTCTATAACATTAGAACCCTGGTTTTTCATTTTGTTAAAATTGAGGACCTAAATAACAAACTATCATTCATTTATCTTCTGTCGATTGCAGCTCTGGTTCCTAGTAGCATGTGGTCTCTAACCTTTGAGAAAAACAGAAACATAGTACAAAACGATTAGAGCTATTAATTTAAAAAAATGTTATCAATAATCTTGTTTGACTCACAAGTTATCAATTCAGTGAGGTCTAGAATGGTTAAGCGGGCTTCACGTAACCAATTTGCTCTTAGTGGTGGAGTCCAGCAACAGTGAATCTCCTCACTCACACCCAGATACTCCCCCATTTAAGGGGAAGGCTAAGGACCAGGTATTCCCTCCTCCTACCTGAAATAAAATTTTCCTCTAAAAAGAATTCTTTGTATCTCTCTTTTAGTATCCCTTAATACAATTGGTCATTCAGCCTGAAGAAACATTTGACCTGATGGTCTACATTCTTCCTTTTCATCCCAGAAAGGAAAGGAGTGGTTAGTCATATTGAATCTAATAAATTTAGGATTAGGCAACACAGACTTCCTCAGTGTTTGACTGTTAAATGAACAAGATCCCATACCCTTGAAATACTGCATTTATTGCCAGAGATCCTGAACTGGGTGGAGCTGTCAGTTTCTCTCACGAGAAGACTACATAGCTAAAAAATGGATTCCCACATCCTTTAAAAAAAAAAAAAAAAAAAAAAACTTAAATGTAAAGATTATTTTTAATAAAAAAATCCTTAAGGTTATTAAAGGAAGAAATTCATAGGGTAAAAAGAAAATCAGCTTTAGATAAAGTCAAATTCTAACCTACTCCATTCTAAGGAATAAAATTCCTCAGCAGGGAATGCTGACAACTAAAAATAGATCCAGATCAAAACCCAGTCACCTTTCCCTGCCATTTCAGGATGTTCAGCACAAATTCTTGCCCCACCTACTCTTCTTTTTCCTCCAGGAAATAGCAGTTATATCAGTTGGGCTATTCTAAGATTTCTTGAGTATGGTTGGCTCTCCAATATGTTCTCTGCAAAGCTGTCTAAGTAAAATTTGTCTTTAACACTATCAGTCTCCTTTCTATTGCTGCCTTCTCCCTAAATTCAGCTCCCTCCCCATCTCGGAATTCCCAGGGCTTTTCATTCTGGTTTAGTATCCTAAGATTCCCTCTACAGAGTTTCTTCAAAGCTTCTTCCTATCGTTTCCAGAAATGTTTTGGCTACAGCTTTTTGTCCAAGGCAAGGCATGTGGATTTTCCCTTGGATCTAACCTTGGGAAAATTCACTCATCTTAAATTGGCCCCACCTGATTTCCAACAGGTTTTCTAAGGCTTGAGATCATGTAAAAAGATTTTTGTTATCAAATTAGCTCACCTCCACCCACACAAAAATACCAGCTATTCTCTACTTCTATACATTTAGTGTCCCTAGCTAACTGCTGAGATAATACAAAGCATATAAAGAAACATTAGTCAAACCTAAAATCTCTACAAAAGATTACTTCAAAATTACAGCTGTGCACTATATTATCACTATGCTTTCCTAGGTTAAATTTCCAAGCCTAATAATTTTCTTGCAAATCCAAGTCCAAATCAGAAAGAACAATGACAGCCAAAATCAAATTCTCATTTGCTCTTCTCCAGTGGAATATTGGAGATCATCCTGTTCATTAGGTCTTAGAACATTATCTATTTCAATAATAAATCAGATGATATCACATAGGGTATCATAAATTAGAAACAAATAAAGCCTATTATATCATCTATTTCTTGCCAGGACAGGATGTGGAGCAAAGTGTGGCAATTTAACACTGTCACATTTCCACCCACATCCATACTTTTAAATCACAGGTTTAATCTTACTTGGCTAGCTTTCAACAGTGGATGCTTTACATAATCCATCACTGTGAGACTCATAATTTTTAGTTATGAGTCCTTTCAAATTCATACTTTGAGTAGAACTGAGCCCTTTTAAATTTCAAAAGCTTTGCTGTGATAATTTTTCCTATTGATCTATAAAAAAGGTTAGTTTTATAAATATCTAGTACCTTTCTAAAAGAGCAATGTCAGGACAGAATAAACTTCCTCAGAAGAAAGAGTTTACAGTATAATTCTGAAGAGGATTGATTCTATTTTGACAATTATTTTCTTAACTCCCTTCAAGGTATTCAGAATTTCTCCTTTTTTCAAATTTCAAGGAAATTTAAAATTAAAACATCATGTCACAAATCAATGAGGATTTTTTCAATCAAGCACATAAATTTAATGTAAGAAAAACCTCAGAAATTCACAGCTTAATATCTACTCTTTACTCTAAATAGCAGGAAAAATATAATAAGAGTAAATAATTCCTCAAACTAAGATCACTATAAAGTGAGGTGAGATAATTCTTTGCTTTATATTTTAAGTGTAACTCTTAAATAGTGTAATTCTATTTTTTTTTTTTTTCCTGAGGCAGGGTCTTGCTTTTTCTCTCAGGCAGTGGCGTCATCCTAGCTCACTACAACCTCAAACTCCTGGGCTCAAGCGATTCTCCTGCCTCAGTCTGCCAAGCAGCTGGGACTACAGGCACCACCCACACCTGGCTAATTTTTATATTTTTAGTAGAGATGGGGCTCTCCTTCCTGCTCAGGCTGGTTTTGAACTCCTGGCCTCAAGTGATCCTCCTGCTTCGGGCTCACAAATTGCTAGAATTACAGGCATGAGCCACTGCACCAGGCCAGCAGTGTAACTCTTAAGTATAACTTAAAAGATAACCTTTTATAATAATATTACTCTTCAAAATTATTTATATTAATCAAAGGCAAGTATATGCATATCAAAAATAATGTTAAAAGGCATATGTGAGACTTCTCAACTGTGAACAAAGTGACGGCTGAGAAGTCTCACGCCATCCGTATTCCCAAGCATTTGAATGTGCCTTCTATTTTTCCTGGGAGTTGTTCACGTCATATTTCTCTTGCTATTATGAAGTTTAAAATAATTTGTCACAACACGGTCTTTTGAAATTTATCATTCTGGGCATTCAATATGAGATTTGATCTGAAATTTAATTTCTATTGATTCAGAAAAATTCAGTTTGGCTTTTCATTCAGAACAAACAGTTGCTAATCATCCGTTAAGCGTTTCTCTAGGTTTTCTCCACATGAGGGTCCTCTGATCACTTGCCCAAGGAGCAAAGTCCTGGTAGAGGTGGGCAGAAAATTTGCCTCAGAATTTGTACATATACTTCCAAGAGGGAGATTTAGAAAATACCATCATTGAATATTGTTCTCCTCAATTTCAGGTGGTAATTAATGGGTGTAAGCAATGAAATAATATTTTACATTTATACATTATCTCACATAAACTGTGTCTCTCATAAATTGTTAGTTCTCTGATAATGACTTCAGCAAAGACAACTACAACCCCATTATCTCCCCCAAGTGTCCCAGTTCAGAATTTCCCACAGCCTGCTAGGTATTGCCATTTTTCTCTCCAATATTCTCATCCTACTGACTTTAATGACTTCAATGATATGACCTATTCCTCAGGTTCAACATTTCAGAATCACTTTTAGTTTTGCTTCCTTATTCCCTTCATTTTTCTTTCTCCTGTTTAAATAATTGATCTTCATTAAACTTCCCTCACACTAAAAGCCAGCTAAATTTAAAAACTTATAGATTCTGTCATGCACACTCTCTATTCTCATTCGTCAAATATTTATTCCTATTGCCAGCCAGGCTAGGGTTCATATTACCACTTCTCTAAATTACTGAACAGGGTCATAAGCTACTTGTTCCCTGCCCCTCTCCCACCAATCCCCCCACATGATGCTCCCTATACTGTTTTTTCCCCAATCACAAGTAAATTAGGTCAATTTCATGATTAAAATACTCCAATGTCAACATGCACTTCATTCAATAAATTTTAAGCTTCCCCCAATGCCCAAGGTTCAATATCATAACCAAATTCTTCTAAATTCTTTTATGTGTTTGGTTTTATTTACACTATAGCCCTAATCTTTTATTAGTTACTGTGTGTACTTACTTTGTTCCTTAAAAAGATCTTGCGCATAAGAATAATGTCTAAATCATTGCTGTATCTCAGCACCACTTCTTGCACATAAGAAGTCTAATAAAGATTTAACTAATGATTTTTCAAACTACTGATTCTTGCTTGCTTTGGTTTATCTACCTTTCGTCTAAACCAGGATTTATTACAGCCTTATTAATAATTCAGAGAAGTTAATGTGCGATTTGGAGACCCAATTGTGCTAATGCTCTGCAGTCACAAGGGGTTCCTGTTGTGATCTCTACATGCTCATATGTATGGGGGGTGGAGCCCAGAGCATTGCTTCTCAGGATTTATTAATAACATGCATTTGAAGACTTTGTTAGAATACAGATTTTTGTTTTGTTTGAAGTCACGGAGCAGACCCAAGATTCAGTATTTCAAACAAGCTCCCAGATTTTGCTGATACTACTGGAGCTCAAACCAAACTTAGAATAGAAAGGCGAAAGGCTAAAGTACACTGTGGCCCCATTATCCTCAGCTCGCTTGCATTAAAGAGCTGGATTCTTTCGTTCTTCCTCACACTAGAATCTTTCTCAAATCCTTAAATCATGGCATATGTTAATTTATGCAAGGTGGTCAAATTATTACTTTTTTCCTTTACAATTCTAGACTGGTCAAATCTGTACATCTTGAACTAACTTATTCCTTAATTGCCAGATGTGGTAAATGTCTTGCTTAGTGTAAGCAATGATACAAAACTTTTTCACCTTGGTTTTCTCAGACAAAGAAAGGAAGTACATTCATTTAATATACATTAATTTGGAAAAAAGAGGCCAAGATGAGAATTTATAGTAGACTTCATTTCAAGTATCTCTGCTGTTATCTATGGCAGCAAAAATTCTACCTAAGATGCCTTATACAATTATATTTTTAAAGATTTTAAATTTTCTTTATATCTTACTTGAATAAATTTAAAAATATATTATGTTTGGCCTCTCTTTGAAGTCTCTCGCAACATCCATTTTGTGTTTTATAACATCTGAGGAGCTTTCTCATATATTAATACTATGTACATTGTTCCTCAAGGAGTACCTAATTTCCAGATGAGACGAAACCCTAAACTTAGAAAGAGGAGTAATTATTCTAATGGTGCATAGATAGTACATGTAAAAGAGCTCAAATCTATTTACCCCCATCATCAATTACAGCTATATTTTATATTAATATTTTAATGTTAAGCATTACTTAGAAAAACAAGATTCTTTTTCAAAAGAGCTCTATTTACATTCCACTGAATGCACCAACAGACAAGTTCACTTCTGTTGCTTCTTCTAGTTCACCACTCCATTGGGATTACTGAAGTATTTATCTTATTTTCTAGACTATGTATGGCTCACTATGGCTTTAGTCAAATAAACCTCTTTATGACCATCTTTATAAGTAAAAAGCACTTTAGTTCTAATTTATGCCTCTTTTGAATTAATAGGATTAAAGAAGCATGTTTAAAGGACTTTACAAAATGCAAACTGTATATTATTGGTTCTTAAGAAACCAGAGAGGCATTTGTCAAAAGATCCAATGACATTCTATTTAAAATTGTCATTAAATTTATATTTATACACATGTACTGAATCCATCTCACTGTGAAAATTCCTTTAACAAGACCCAAGGAATGCGAGCCAAATTTTAGGTAAGTGAAGTTATAAAACAAGCAGTTGCACATAAAACCTTTTATCTCCTCAATCATTTATAGAATAATAAATCAATTGCATATAAGATCCAAAAAGAATTTTTTCAACCAAAAAATAGTTGACTTGGTTTAATTCCAGTAAAAATTGCCTTCACTTAAGCTATGCCCCTTCTAAAGTCCTTCCACATTTATGTAAAACCAAAGACACAATTGAAGTGTCTCAAGGCCTCACTCTCTTTTGCCCTGCCAGGAGGACATGGATGACCACTGTAGACCTCAGTGATTTTTATCTATCTTAATTCCAGAAAGGCTCCTTATACAACACTTGCATGGCAATATTACATCATATGTTACTTTATAATATGTGTAACTTCCACCATTCTGTGAACCTCCATAGATCAGTAATGTTTAGAACAGTGCTAAATAGATTTAATATATAGTGGTAGATAGATTTTAATTATAATTAAACAACAGGGTTGAAACAGTGAAGTTGTAACACAAACACTACTGAATTGAAAATCAGTAGGCTTAGATCTGATCATCAGTTTTTTTCAGATTACCTATTTTTGTGACCTCATATAGTTTGGATCTTTGCTCCCTCCAAATCTCACATTGAAATTTGATCCCCAATGTTGGAGGTGAGGCCTGGTGGTGAGTTTGGGTCATGGGGCATATCTTTCATGAAGGTCTTTTGCCCTCCCTGTAGTAATGAGTAAGTTCTCACTCTATTAGTTCATGCGAGAGCTGGTTGTTTAAAAGAGTGTGGGCACCCCCTCCTCCCTCTTCGCTCCTCTCATCATGTGACACGCCTGCTCTCCCTTTGTCTTATGCCTTGATTGGAAGCTCCCTGAAGCCCTCACCAGATGCAGATGCAGATACTAGCATCATGTTTCTTGTACAGATTGCAGAGCTGTGAGCCAGATAAAATTCTTTTCTTTATAAATTACCCTGTCTCGGGTATTCCTTGCATTGCAAAATGGGCCAAGATATGACCCTAAAGTTATTATTTAATTTTTCTAGAGTTTTGTTTCCAAATCATTATATACGAATCTTCTAAACATATATAGTTCTTACAATGTGTATCACTATCTCACACGTGAACACATTCCTCCTTGGACGTATTTTTAAATTTATTTAACCTCTATTTCCATCTAGATATCAATTGCCATTGATAATGAAAAAATGCAGTTTATTATACAAAGAGAAGGAAACACTTTATTAATATATGTTCTAAAATAACCCGGTTTTTGGGGAAAATTGTTTCCTCAATACTTTCTTCAATAAGATATATATTATCCCACATCTCTCCTGCATCATCAATCATTCCTCTCCTAGATTATTTCAATTAGCACGTAAATATGCTGTTATTTCTCTCATTAAAAAAAACAAGTCTCTTGATCTTATCATCACTCCAGCTACTGTCCATGTCACAATTATAGAAAAATTCCTTAAAATAAGTATCTACAGTCATTGTCTCCAGTCCCATTTGCTCAAGAATCCATCCTAGTTGGACTTTGGCTCCCATGCTCAACTACTGCTCTTATCAAGGGCCACAGTGACCCTTTGTTATTAAATTTAATGGTAATTTTTAGTTGTCATTTCTCTCGACATATTGGCTGAATTTGACACTGTTGATCATCCCTTTGTCTTTACTTTCTTCATTTAGCTTCTTCTATACTACAACTCCTGAGTTTTCTCCTATATACCTGGGAATTCCTTTTTAGTTCACTTTACTGTTAATTCCTTCTTTCTCCAATTCCGTGACTTGAGAGTATCCCAGAACTCAACCCACTGAATTCTGCTCCAACCTTCAGTTATTTCACAGAGTCTTAGAGATTTAAAAATTTCTATATACTTACGGCTAAATTCATATCTCCAATGGACATCTCCAAGAACTCCAGACTTATATATGTATTCAAATGCCTTCTTAGAAGCTCACTTAGATATCTAACAGTCTTCTCAAACAAAATATGTCCATTTGATTTCCCCCCCAAATTTACTTCTTTCACAGTATTCCCCACTTGAACCAATGGTAACTCTGTCTTTAGACCAAAAAAACATGGAGTCATATTTGATTTCTCGCTCTCATTTTGCATTCAGCCCATCAGCAAATCCCGCTGGCTCTACCTTCATATCCTCTTCTATCTCCACTCCTGCCATGTTGGCACACAGACCAACATATCTCACCTGGGTTATTACAATAGCCTCAAAGTTTGCTTTCTATTTGTCTGATTTCTCTGTTTCAGTGTATTCTCAGCACAGAAAACAGAGCGATCCTACTATACTGAGAGTCAGATCATGTCAGACCATGCTCAAAATTCTCCATTCCAATACCACTCAGACTAAATGCCAGCAGTAGAAGATCTGATCCCTTCTCCCTCATGTTAACTTTCTATTTAATCAGTTGTCTTCTTTTTCCCATTCCACTGTTTTTTAGTCATACTGTCTTCTTTAGGATCCTTAAACATGCCAGACATGTTCTCAACCTAGGGCTTTTGTACCTGGTGTTCTTCCTGCCAGAAATAGTCCAGATACCTGCATGACTTGCCACAGTAATCTCTTTAAATATTCAAGAAAACATCATTCTCTCAGTGAGCACTTTCTTAACCACCATATTTGACTACTCCACTCCCACCATTCCTTAGCTTTGTTTCTTGATTCACTTTTCTATGTAGTACTTATCACTTTCTATCTTGTTAAATAATTTACTTAAGTATGGTCTAGTTTCCTTACCATAACATAACCTACATAATGGTAAGGACTATTATCTCTTTTCTTTGCTGATATATTCACTAGTTCCCAGAATAATGTCAGAAACACAGTAGGCACATTGAAAAACTATTGTTATGAACTGTTGATGGTTGAATATCACAGGCACAATGAAACTATCCTCAAACTCTTACCCCTATGTAAGCTTCAGCCTCCTACGTAGCTGGGACAATAGTTGCACACCACTACGTCAGGCTCCTTACTGAGGTTTTATATTTATCTCATCTTCTGGAGTTTTCCAAATGAATAACATTACAGACACTAATGATTCCTGGGTATAAATATCCCTAACACATACAAGGTCCTTAGTGATTATTGTGAGATAGAAAATGTGTACATTATTATAAGATTTAAGTACATCATTTCCAAAAGTTATTTTTACACTGCAGCATAAACTGCAGATGTCACTGTGAGGAGCCTAGTTTGTAGGGCAAAATATATTAAATAATCACATAATATAAGATCTGGAAATATAGAACATCCTGACATAATATTTAGAATCACTCTTCTATGAAATTTTGATTATGAAGACAAATTATCACAATGACAATCTACTTTTTTTTTTAAATAAGTTTAGCTAAGGGCATAAAATCCTACAAAAGTCAGTAAATGTCTTTTGGCCACTCAAAAAGTACATGTGGTCTTCTTCAACTCCACTTAATTTTGACAACTGAAAATCACATAATCAGGTTTAGTCAAATATTAACATGATGCTTCTGTAAGTTTGTTCACTCTGATAGGTAAGTGCCTCAGGGAAGAAATATTTATGTCTATAGTCAGAGAGATAGAATTAGGAGCCAAGGCTCTATATAGCCTGGGGTTGACCCAGGAGTTGAACCATGAACTACTTTGTGACCTGGGCAAATTGTTCAATCTCTCAGTATCTCAGTATCCACAAATATATAGAAAGGGGATGATCGTCCCCACTTCACAAGGTGGTGGTGAGGGTAAAATGACATAGTTCACACACAGTCATTATTCTAATGCTTTACTCATAATGAATCTCCATGAATATTATCTGTTATTAAAGTTTATTTGCAAGTGTGATTCTTTTTTGCATTGTCCCCATTTATCAATGCAATGTTTTTGTGATATTAACATTATAGAAACCAGATAGAGTTTCCTTTTTTTATTTCTTCAACCTCATTGTTTTAAACTTTCCTTATCCTTTTTTAAAATTATTGTTTGGTTTTTAATATTTGTTTTCTATTCTTTTATTTTTGAAGGTAAATTTTGTATATAGGCTATTACATGTGCAATCTGATGACTTGTGACAAATCTGTACAATTCAGTAATCCACATCCCTATGAAGACAGGGAACATTTTTATAACCCCGGAAAGTTTCCTCTCATACCCTTCCCAGTTAATCCTACCTGACTCCCCACAAAGGTAACTATTCTATTTTTTTTAAACCATTGATTAGTTTCGTCTGTTTTAGAACTTCAGATAAATAGCAAGTGTATATTTAATACTATAAGAACAAAAAACTACTCAAAATTTTCCAGTTATACTCTCCCATCAGCAATGTTTGCAAGCTCAAATTGGTTCACAGATTTGCCAATAT
>NW_012155040.1:31297-34003 GCF_000956105.1 Propithecus coquereli | reverse complement strand
GCATAATCTGTTAAGGTGGAAGAGAGAAGACACTAAAGACGAACTTGAGCTAAATCTTAAATTTGCTTCATACCTGTTCTGGTACCTAATATATTATGACTCAAAACAATGCATCACTCCATACTGCCTTTGATATTCGATCATGTGTACTGGTCCCACCTACATTCATCAGTGCTTCTCTAATCCATTTCCCTGTTCCTTTCACTTTTCTTCGTATCCACGTTAGCGAAACACTGGTATCTGATTGCAGCAGTCCCACAGCCTCAACATACAAACATGTATTCTTCCTCCTACCCATACCCTCTGAAAAAAGTGAAAGGTAAATTGAATGTAAAGACAGAGTATATTAAATTTCTCACTAGGCTTAGTTTTTCTGAGCTTCTGGACATGTGAAATACTACTTTTTTAAAATGACATATAACAATGCATATAATAGAATGCATGTTTATGTACATAAGCAAAAGAGAGAGAACTTTCCATCTGTGCATTTTATTAGCAATAATGACCTCAGTACAGGACATTTCCTGGGAATTAATGACTAGTTGGGGTTAATGGCCCTTGGCTATGTATTGAGATATCTACTCCTCCAACTGGTCATTAATCGCTAAGACATGCCCTGTGCCTCCAACATCGTAAGTTAAGAAGATTAATGTTTTGGTTTTCAATGAACAGTAGTCATACTGTTCCTTGTAACCCAACTCATTAATATTGTTAAATAAGTTAAAAATCAAAGCACTGCTTTCTTTACTAGTACAACATTCTGATAAGTGCCTACACGTGCTGCAACATATACTAAGGGGGAGGAAATAAAACAAAGCAAAAATCCTAAAACTGCTATAACTTCTTTTTAAAACCTTGAATATTTTTCTACTATAAAACAGTCACTCCCTACAATCTGCTTCTCCTGATTCTTTGTTTTTCTTCCCAACTATCCTTTGAATTCAATAGTTAATCTTTTAATTGAGATAATTTATGGGTTAAATGTCTTGCCAACAACCTCTGCACTAAACTATTGATATTTTGCTATCTTCCAGTGTGTTTGTGTGTGTGTTTTTTGTGCACATATAAGTGTGTGTGTCCTACATCTGGGAGGAATTATGGAGAGAAGTAGGTGTGATTTAACCCAAAGTGGGTGGATTTAGTGGATTGCATAGGTTGTACTGCATGCTACTGTCTGTAACAAGCTCGACCTGGAGCCAATTAACTGCATATAATCTACTCCAGATGTTCTCTGGGACAAACGGCACTCTTGGGGATCTTCAGATGTGGAGCCAATAGGGAGTGTTCTGATTATGAGAGATTTTTACACACTGTTCTACTAAATCAGAGATCCCAATGCATAATCTAACACTCAAGAAGGCCTTGTGCCATTTCCCTAAAGAGCACAAAGAGTCCAGAACTTAGTAGATAGATGGTAACTCGTCAAAAAATTTATTTGAAGAGCAAGAGATATAAAATTTTATATGTGAACTTCATTTATATGCTTTATTTATTTATATCCATTTGTTCCAAAAGCCATTAGTGTGGAAAAATAGCTTCTGTGCATGGGACAATAATCAGAATACTATATAAGGCTTCACACATGAAAACCTAGAACTCTTAGATTTAGAATGCGCGTGTGTGTGTGTGCACACGTGTGTAAACTGGGGAAGGGAGAAAAAGAATCCTAGATGTTTTGATTTCATAAGGAACTATTTGTTCTTCACATTTTAGTGGTGCATATAAACTCATTTGATTTTTTTTTTTTTACCTACTCAAGAGACACAAGGAGCTATGACTACCCCCAGATTAAAACCAACATATGTATAAACTCACTTTGGCTATTGGTTGATTAGACGATTTTCCTGTAGGATGCACAAGACCGAATAATTATTGATAACACTACTTCATGGCATGGCTGTGAAACAGCAAACCAAATAGTAATTATAGAAAAAACCTGAAAGCCAAAGAGGCAATATCGATAAATAAATGAGAAGCTTTCTGGTTACAGAGGACTATTGTATATGCCATTGATCAAGTGCAGTAATATCAAAGCAGGATGCAAGTGATACATAGAACTTAGAATCTTAGAATTTTCACTTAAATGTATTTTATTTCATACTTTGTAAATTCCTCTTTTGTGTATTTTCTAATACACATACATAATATTCTACAACTTTAGTAACAAACAGGAGTATGCAATCACTGCTTAAGTGTATGGTACTATTAGTAATTAGTTGAATTTATAGGGCAGCAATTTTTTGTTGAAAGACTTAATTATCCATTAAAGGAATTCATTGTCTTAGAATATCATAAATTCGCCATCAACTGATATATTCCAATGGATTCCAGAAGACCATCTGACTTTTCAGAGATCATGAAGAAGAGTCTTATATTTGATTAAATGTTAATCAACTTCCTAACATCTTTATGATCATAGCCAGCAATATTTCCCCACACACTAAACTAAGTATAAATATCATCAATAATTAGTTGTAGAGCCGTGCTAAACCATTTGTCAGTAAAGATAAGTTACGGTAGTTACATTTTTTATTTTATAGCACTTTAAAAACAATGTTTACCCTTCTAAAATACATTGAAAGTATATTGTTATATAAATACTTGCTCAACAAAGAACCACTGTTAACATTTACTTGGGTTCGCTTAACTTATTGCTGTGTACTTATGGCCAGGTCAAATCCTTTAGGCTCTTGTCCCTAATGAATT
>NW_012155040.1:29503-31247 GCF_000956105.1 Propithecus coquereli | reverse complement strand
CTTGTTTTGCTCTTCAAAATTATTGCAGAGGAAATGAATCAGAACTGAGTAATAAATTCAGGACTGGCATTACTCAGATGTAGAAATAAATACACCACTAGAAATTCAACTATTTTGTTAATTAACATCTCTTCCTCTACTAAAGTTGTTTTTGGTTTTTGTTTTTAATGTAAATGTCTGAAGAACCAACTTTTACATAATTTGATGAATTTCTTAATCAGATAAGAGCACTAGTAAAAGCCTACTCTTGCCCCACATCATCCCCAAAGAGAATGATCCCCCAACAGAAACAGACAAAAGCTATCATTTTGAGGAAGTTCTCTTGTTTTTGACTTTAAAGACATTTTAAAAGTCCACTTAAATTGGGGAAATTAGATAAGAACAGGTCAGGGTCCCCAATATGTTAGGACTGGAACAATACAATCTTACTTGCACCTTATACTATTTCACACTAGGCAGCACTGATAAAAAAACAAATTGTAAAATAGAGTCTATAAGGGGGAGGAAGTGGTTATTAACTAGGCTGCCATAAATAAGCTGACTTGCTTGTTTTCCTTAAGGTATGGAGTAAATCAAAACACATAATTCAAACTAATACTAGTAATAAAAATTAGAAATAATACTGAGTATTTATATGTGCCAGATATTTTTTAAAAAATGCTTTACATAGATCAAATGATTTAATTCTAATGACAACGGAAGGGTAGGTAATTATTTATCTCATTTCAAAGATGAGGACACAGAGGTACAGAATTAAATAGTTCTTCTAAGGTCACATGGCAAGGAGGAGACGGATCAAAACATATAGTCAGGACTTTAGCTAGAGTTGTCTGCTTCTTCACACCCAAGTCTTTGGGTGCTTTTCATTATGGTATAATCAAGTGACCTTCAACTCCTAATGGAGTCTTTGACTTCTCTTCCTTCTCCATTGACTTCGTGCTGTCTTTCTAGGAAATAGCCCACAGCACTAGATATGTTGGCCTTCAGGGAGGATTCTGGATGTGGTACCTGCTTTAACTGTCATTTGAATAATTTCAATACTTTCTTGGTGATAGCTTTAGCCATAATAAAAAAGTATTAGACTTCAAGGAATTTTCTAATTATTTAATATTCAAAATAAACATTTTATGCTGATACAGTGTAATTTTAAGAAAAGATCTAATAAAAGGTGCATTTTTCTTAAGCAAATTCAGCTCTTCACTGTACTAAAATGCCTCACAGACTTTGCATATCAAGGTACCAATTACCTCAAATCTCAGAAGTTAAGATCAATCTGTGAAAGTGAAATCAGATCAAATTTGATATTAATTTATGTTTACGCATGATAAGCATTTAAAGACAGACTTCAAATTTTGTTAATTTTCTTCATGAAATGTTGGACATGAATGCTTAATAAATTATATTTTCAGAATTACTTTCATTACTTTCAAAGATACCTATAGAGATTACCAAATTATTCTTTGTGTGTAATCTGTGAATATTTAATTCTTCTTGTAGAAGGTTACTGCATATGCAAATAATCAAGTTGATTAAAAAATATTGTATTATTAATGGCACATATCACATATTTTATTCACATTTACTTGACATTTCTTGACTGTTTTACCTAATTAGAAATAATTTGAGAGACAACAGGACCATCCTTTTGATCAAAGATACCTATAGAGATTACCAAATTATTCTTTGTGTGTAATCTGTGAATATTTAATTCTTCTTGTAGAAGGTTACTGCATATGCAAATAAT
>NW_012155040.1:17292-18503 GCF_000956105.1 Propithecus coquereli | reverse complement strand
AAAATTGAAAATATTTTTTAAATTACATAATGCATACCCTATCAAACTATGAGACAAGGATTTCATCATATCCTCAAAAACAGTATACAGAGGTTATTAGTTGCCAATTTTTCAACCTACTTATACAAAACCACATATGTATAGGAAATAGTATTCAAATAAATTCCTACATTAACTTAATTTAGCATCTTAAGGTTGTAACTATTAGAAACTAGTAAATAATGAAGAATTAATTAAAATATGTTTTTAATGCATATGATGTAGAATTATAAGGAATTTCCATAAAAATCCTAACACTTTTAAGTAAATGGATCAAGAAATGCCATCAAATTTATGAGCAACTCCCATATTGAACAGCAAACTTTTTAATCTAAAAAACAGTATGTAGCAGGAAAAATATGACCTTGAATTTCATATTCACATCAATTCTCCAGGAATGCATGTACTTTTGAGACCAAAATACTTCTGATAATTTAAATGAATCCTATATAGTCTTCTTTTAAAAGAAAAAAAAAGATGTGCTAATAAACACATTAACACTATTTGTTGCTTTCTTCACTACTTAATGAAACACCTCAGGGAAATAAACAGTTCTAGCAACTGAAGTATTCCATCAGCATAGGAGAAAAAATTTGGATAATTCACTTCATAAACATAACACTATCTGAGAATAAAAATAGGCAGTGTGTGAAAGGAACTTAGCATCACATGTGGACTTTAGGAACCAAGTCTTCGTATTATATTTGAATGTCATGATGTTTCACCCAATTCAGCTACTAATTAACATTTTGAATTCAACAATTCATGACTATGCAAACAAAAAGGCAGCTTTTTTCAGCAAATAAAAGAATTGTCCAGCACTCTTAGCAGTAATAGTTCTTTAATGATCATTGTTTATATTTCTAGTGATGATGACATATGTTCATGGATTTCATCTTGGTTTAAAATGCTTCAAATGAAATTTTTCCAATCCATTTGTATTTCTAATTCGCCTATTTCTTAGGTGAATATTATAGAGTAAGTTTGCACATGCTCATTGTTGGGGATGCCGGGTGGATCTCTGGAAGACACTTATTCATAATAGAAATACGAAATTTGCTACAAATGATGTACTAGCTATTACCAGAAATTCAGAAGTTCCCAAGACCCTGACCCAGTAAATATTCCTGCATTTGGTTTGGCTCTGCTATTGAAAAAATCTAAAAATAATT
>NW_012155040.1:13063-15112 GCF_000956105.1 Propithecus coquereli | reverse complement strand
TGTCTGGACTGTTGAAGTTACATGTTGAATATCTGTGTTGAATATCTACTTCCCCTCCACCCTCATTGCCCTCCTTATCTAGTTCCCTATCTATGTACTAGTTTCAGTTTCTGAGCAGTGTTTAATCTCATCTTTACATTCTAAACTATTAATACAGCATAACAACTGAACTTTAAAATGCCTCAGTTAGGATACGCAGGGGATTCCTGGGTTGAGCACACAGATACTGATGGAATTTCCCCATTTTTATTTTTTCACATCTTTCCCTCTTAGAGAAAATTTCACATTACCTTTTATAACATGACCTCTGAAGTTGACTCAAAAGTGGAACCAGAACTATAGTCTGGATTTTAAAATACAGAATTCAACTCCAATAATCTCTCAAAATCCTCAGTAATTAAACTAATTTATTTTTACCTTGAGTTATAGCAACTGAGATAGTCTTCGAATATTCCAGGGACAGCTCAGCCTACTGATTGAGTTCAGGCTCTGGCCATATGATGATTTGGGTCACAATTTCTGTTTTGCTACATATCAACTTTATCCCCTGAGAGAATTCACTTTATTTCTCTAAATCCAGTCTCCTCATCTACAAAAAAGGATGGTCAGTTCTTATCAAAAATGATTGTTGCAAGAATAAAATGAAATATCCCATGGGAAGGACTTAGTAACTTGTCTGGCACATGGCTAGCTCTCAACAAACGTTAACTAACACTCTCACATTTTTTACATGAACCATAATGGCAACAATTTTCTAAAGATGTTAAGTGAATATGAAACTTAAAAGGAAGCCTGGAAACTCCTATGTTCTCCTATCAAGCTTGCAAATGTATTTGTATAATTTGGCATTAAAGTTCCCAACCCTTATTCCACAATGTAAATGTTTTCAACACACGATTAGATAACATCCCTATTGTAGTAACAGTAATACATTATTTTTCTGCAAACTTATAATTTGTTGAGCCCATATGCACTGCCAAATTGAAATCCTAACAAAAAGAACACACTTAATTGCTTTATTGGATGTGGAAATTGTTAAGATAATAAAAAGTCAAAGGCAGACTGGAAAAGAAATTTTTTTAGAATATTCAATTTAGGATTACTAGATATGTTTGAAGAAAAAGTCTATGAGGTCAGTCTTGGGACTGATATAAATATATAGAAATGGTTACTAATGTTACTTTTAAAGGCTTATTTGGATATTATAATAGCCAAAAGAGTGCATACAAATAGAGAAATTTAGTTTTCATTGTAACTGCTGTACTTTTTTGGAGTATTCAAAACACTGAGTTGTCACAGCTAGTGAAAACACAGTTTAAAAAAATCTTTCCAAATGATATTTAGTTTATTCCCTACCTCTTGCAAGATATGCATTTGTACTTTCCAGAACAAGCATAAACTCCATCTACAGACACATGTACTTCTTTTAAACCACAGGACGTCTATTGCATTCATCACTATATCCCCAAAGTCTAGCAGAGTGCCTAGCACAGAGTAGAAATGAGTATTTATTTGTGAAATAAGTGAAAGAAGCAATCGATCTTCTCTTTCTTTCACCAACCCACTTCTAAGATGTATGGTGGAGAAACAGCTCAAACCTCTACATCATCCTTATGTCTGATATCATGTAAACTCAAAAACCTCAAAGATTCATATCCAAAGAAAAATAGGAGGAATAACTGAGTGGTTCAGGAACATTCTTGGTAATCTGTGTATCTTTTGTCAAGATTTTTCAGAACCACATTTTTTTCTAACATCACTCATGAATGTCTCAGAAAAGCCCATGTATAGAGAGGGACCATGAAATAATGGAAAGAGTTTGAACATTGGAGTCTGGTGGGCTTGATTATAAATTCCAGTTTTAGAACTTCCTAGATAAGATTTTCTTTGAAAATTGTGAAGTAATGACAATTTTGCTATGTTATTGAATTTCAATTAATATACATTAAAGTCTATGTCCACATAGTACTTACAAAATAAACAATAGCCATTATGATGATTATTCTTATGATATATTAAGATAGTCCCGCTTCCCCAACTGGTTATGAA
>NW_012155040.1:0-1203 GCF_000956105.1 Propithecus coquereli | reverse complement strand
TGGAAAGTCTGTTAGACTGTAAGATGAGCAGAGATAATCCAAAAGTAGTTTTTTATAAAGAGTTGTCACAAGCTTTGAGTGCCAAGCTAACTTAAAGTATGCAGTCTATAAGCCACATGTAAGAAACATAAGCCAAGTAATACATTTTACTGGAAGCAAGGAAGAAAAGAAGGTATAGAAAGAGGATGGGAAAGACAGAATCAAAAAACATTTTCTATGGTAGTAATGATGGTAGTTTTAAATGCATTCAACTATTATTTACAGAGCATTTACAATGTGATAGAGACTCTTCTTCATGTTGAGGATAAAACACGGAAACAGATAGATAGTTCCTGCCTCTAATGAAGCTTACCTTCTATTACATATGGGTGCAGGGGCAGGGGAGCACATACTAGTCAAAACACATATCAGAGAGATTGTGACAAGTCCTATGAAAAAAAGTTATGAATAAAAGGAGGATAAAGAATGCTTCTGGTTGGGTTTCCATTTAAAGAGGGTGCTAGAGAGGGCTTCAATGAAAAGTTAAGTTGGAGTAAAGATCTGGAAAAGGTTAATATTCAGTGGATGAAACACCCAGAAGTTCTAGCTATGGAGATGGCAAAAAAAGTGATGGTCAGATTCTGCTTGTGTTCTGAATATAATGCTAACACCATTAACTGAGAGACTGAATATGGGGTATGAGTGACAGTGCTCAAGAGGAGGTCACTGGAAGATCAGGATTTGGCTTTTGGATATGTGCTATCTGTCTACCGGACACCCACCTGGGAACACTGAGAAAGTAGCTGAGATAAAGTTACAAGACGGAGGTAGCAGGTTGGGGTAGCAGTCAGGGTAGCAGTCAGACATACAACTTTTGCAGTCGTTAGAATATGCATGGCATTTATGAGAGGTAAGATTGCCAAGGGAGGGAATTCAGGCAGAGGAAAGGATAGATACGAGGATATCCCTGGCACCTTCCATTACTCAACGTCAGGGGGATGAGGCAGAACCAGTGACTGAGACTGAGAAAAGCTGCTAGTGAAGGAGGAGGAGAACCATGAGTATATAGGGCTCTGGATTCATGTGAGATATTCAGAGAAAGATGAAGCGATCCACAGAGCCACTGTGTGAAATGTTACTAAAATGTCAGTAAGATGAGATCTGAGTATTGACTATTGGATATAACCAGTACTAAAGAGTTATGCAATACTTAAAAAATACCCA
>NW_012155039.1:5327-5700 GCF_000956105.1 Propithecus coquereli | reverse complement strand
ACCTTCTAAATTAGTGGTTGTTATTAGATGAAGTATCAACCTCCCAAATCCATACATTGAAGTCCTATGAGCAGTTCCTCAGAATGTGATTGTGTTTGGAGATGGGGGTCTTCAAAGAGGTTAAATGAGGTAAGTAGGGTAGGTCCTAATTCAATATGACTGGTCTCCTTATAAGAAGAGAAGGTTAGGACATGGACACACAGAGGGAAAACCACGTGAGGATACAGGTGGAAGGTGGTTATCTACAAGGGAAGGAGAGGATTCAGAAGAAAGCAATCTTGCTGATGCCTTTGACTTCTAGCCTCAGAAATTTTGAGAAGTGTAAATTTCTGTTATTTAAGCTACTTGTCCTGTGGTACTTTGATATGGCAAC
>NW_012155039.1:1847-2317 GCF_000956105.1 Propithecus coquereli | reverse complement strand
ATATATTGCTAGAATGTACTGTGCTATTAATTTGGCTGCCCACTAATTACATGTGCAAAGAAATATTCCTTGTTGTGCTTGATCTCATTAAATGACGTAATATAATAGGAGCATGTTTCTTACATAGTTAGTAATTTCATATTTGCTTTTTAAATTTCTTTTTGTTCCATTGCCTGCTTGTCTTGAATAATAAGGGTAGGCATGCATGAAAATATGACTGCATAGGTAAAGGGTTGCCTATTGACTATAAGCTCCACTGGGTGATTCATTACTTACTTTACATTCCTTTCATAAAACTGGAGGCATGTCATAATATGTGATTTCTTAAAAGTAATAAAATATCATGATATAGAAAGAAAGCAAATTTTTCTTTTTGGGGAAAGCTAAATTAACATTCTTTGATTGCAAGCCACAATTATTATATTAACTATTCCAGTGTGTTAATTGTTATTTTCTATTCTAATTTTCAC
>NW_012155039.1:0-262 GCF_000956105.1 Propithecus coquereli | reverse complement strand
TTAGTCAAAATGCAGCAAAACTAATAGATAGAAATTAAAGTTACAACAATAAAAATCATTCCACAGACAAATTCTTAAAGTCCTCTATTAAACAATTCTTAATTGTAAGGGGAAATACAACCAAAATAATCTTATTCTAAAGATATGTATTCTAAAGGATTTAGGAATGAAGTATCATGCTTTCTGAAACTTATTTTAAATAGTTCACAAAAAAGATATTTAAGTCTATACATGTGTAGCAAGAAGAGAAAGAGAAAATATA
>NW_012155038.1:7901-8423 GCF_000956105.1 Propithecus coquereli | reverse complement strand
CTGAGCTCAAACAATCCGCCCGCCTCGGCCTCCCAGAGTGCTAGGATTACAGGCGTGAGCCACCACGCCCGGCCCCTTGAGGTATTCGTTGGATAAACCATATTTATTTAGCCAGTCCCCTACTGATGGACATTTATATTGTTTCCAATCTTTTGTTATTCAAAGCAATGCTGTGGGTAACCTTGTAGATACGGCATTCTTCACATGGGCATGTATGTATACCTGTGGGATAAATTTACAAAAGAGAGGCTGTAGTATCAAATTATGTGTGTGTATGTGTATGGCAGAGAGATTTTCATAGATATCACCAAAGCCCCTCCATAAAAACTGAAATCGATTTACAGTCCCATGAGCAATGTATGAGAGACCGTTTCCCCAAAGTCTCACCGGTAGTGTTATCAAACATTTGGATTTCTGCTAATCCAGAAGATGAAAACTGGCATCAGGGAGTTTTAATTTGAAATTTTTATTTCTATTCATGAAGCTGAGCATCTTTCCATATGTCTAAGAGCCATTTGCCTA
>NW_012155038.1:2372-2808 GCF_000956105.1 Propithecus coquereli | reverse complement strand
TAAGAGACAGAGTCTCACTATATTGCCCAGGTTGGTCTTGAACTCCTGGCCTCAAGGAATCCTCCCACCTCAGTCTTCCAAGCTGCTAGGATTACGGGCATGAGCCACAATGCCTGGCCTGGCTAATCACTTTTAACGCAAGTATAATTACATGAGTTATCTCACTGTAGAGCCGACAGATAATTTCTTGCTTAAGATAAGTATGTATACATAAATACTTAAAATAGGTGCCTATTTTACCTCATTTTACTCTAGTTTGCTTTATTGCATTTCACTTCATTGCATTTTTTACAAATTGAAGGTTTATGGCAACCCTACGTTGAGTAAGTCTATTGGTGTCATTTTTCCAACGGCGTGTGCTCACTTCGTGTCTTTGTGTCACATTTTGGTAATTCTTGCAATATTTCAGACTTTTTCGTCATTATTATATGTTATA
>NW_012155038.1:0-502 GCF_000956105.1 Propithecus coquereli | reverse complement strand
ATCAAAATCAACTTGTAGTTCCAACCTGTATCTTGATTGTTTTTTTATGTATCAAGTATCTATTCCAAGTTGTAGTCTTTGAGCTATTGCTTTTAAGTGACTCCATATTAGTTCATTAAATTGATGAACTATAATTTACTTTACTGCCCCTATTGCTGAACATTTATGTTTTTCCAGATATTTCTGTATTTTAAATAACAATAAGCATTTCAGCTTTTTCTTTATTTCATTTCTTTTCCCACGAGAAAGATTGTTCTGCCAAAGGGCAATATGGACATTGTAAAATCTCTGTAAACATTCTAAATTAGTTGAAGGTACTGTATTGATTTCATTACCCTCAAGAACATGAGTGTTTGTTTCATCATCTCCATTCCTGTATTTTTAATGTTTTCTAATGTAGTAGCAATAAAATACTACCTTGGGGTTTTAACTCATACTTCTTTTTCAAGCTATTGAGCCCTTGTTTCATTGTTGGGACAGAGATCACTAATTACCCTGTGCA
>NW_012155037.1:13917-14255 GCF_000956105.1 Propithecus coquereli | reverse complement strand
AATTATCTATCATCTAATCTTTTCTCTCCTTCAAAACACTAATTAAGGGATGGGAATAGTGGCTCACGCCTGTAATCCTAGCAACCTGGGAGGCCGAGGCTGGAGGATCACTTGAGGTCAGGAGTTTGAGACCAGCCTGAACAAGAGTGAGACCCTGTCTCTACTAAAAATAGAAATAATTAGCCAGGAACTACTAAAAATAGAAAAAATTAGCCAGGCGTGGTGGTGCTCACATGTAGTCCCAGCTACTGGGAGGCTGAGGCAAGAGGATCGCTTGAGCCCAGAAGTTTGAGGTTGCAGTGAGCTAGGCTGAAGCCATGGCACTTTAGCCCAGGCAA
>NW_012155037.1:2588-3044 GCF_000956105.1 Propithecus coquereli | reverse complement strand
TAAACTTTATTTCTTAACATAAACTCCATCAAGTTTAAAACAATTTTGTAAGCAATGATACCAGCCATTTAGTCCATTACTAAATAACTGAGGGTTCTGGGAATTGAACCATGTCAATGCGGTCTTTTCTTTTTTTATTTATTTCAGGATATTATGGGGGTACAAACATTTTGGTTACACGTTATGACTTTGCCACACCCAAACCATGATTTGAGGTGTGCCTTTTCCCCCTAAATGCAGTCTGTTTTTACATTATTAACTGAACAAAAACGGGTGCTCTTTAGAGGATTTTTAGGGTTAGGGAAAAAAAAAAAAGTCAGAAGGAACCAAATCAGGACTGTATGGTGGATGCCTAATGATTTCCCATTGAAATTCTCACAAAATTGCCCTTGTTTGATCCAGGGAATGAGCAAGAACATTGTCACGGTAGAGAAGGACTCTCTGGTGAAGATTTCC
>NW_012155037.1:0-1070 GCF_000956105.1 Propithecus coquereli | reverse complement strand
AAACCTGGTGAAAATACTACTTGAAGGAACTGCAAAATGGCCAAAATTGAACAAAAACTGGAGGAAAGTGAAGTTCTTTGAGTAAAATGCCTGGATAATAAGGATCCTTGCCTGAGGGTACTCCCCAATTTTTGTGAGGCTTCTAGAACCAAAAGAGAATGCTGTAGTTAGATACTGGCTTTAGGAGTCAGAAGACAGAATTTGGGGGTTCCACAGCAGCTGAAAAGTGATGGGGAAATCCTAGGAGTGAGCCACATACAGAGGCATTTCCAAATATGCATACAAATTCCGCCTACATTCTTGGACAGTCCCTGAATTTGGCATGATTTGGGAAAATTAAAACAGCTGGAAGGCTGAAAGTATTGAATAATTTCAGCTGCCACCCATCATGGAGGTAGGGGTAGAGGGTTGTTGTGTGGGTAGGTATAGCGCTGGGATTTAATTCATTCACATTAATTTGCAGCTAGGACAAAAATGAGAGAGAGGGAAAGAGAGAGAGGGATGTCAGAATCTAGAATGTACATCTCATTTACAGTGTGTACTCTATAATAAAATTTTGCTAATTATGTGTGGAAACAGAAGTGCGACTCATACTCAAGAGAAAAAGCCTACATGTACTAAAAAGCTACAACTAACATTATACTTAATGAGGAAATATTGAATACTTTCCCCCTATGATTGGGAAGAAGACAGAGTCTGCTCTCTATTCAATTTGCACTGAAGTTACTAAGTAGTAGTAAACAAACAGAAAAAGAAATAGAAGGCATAAAGACTAGAAAAGAAGTGAAACTGTATTTATTCACGTATGACATCATTATTTATGGAGAAAATGCTAAGGAATCCATTAAAAAGTATCACAAAAATTAAGTGATTTTAGTAAGGTCACAAGATTCAGGATTGACATGCAAATGTGATTTGTGATTTTATATGCTAACAATAAAAATTTGAAAAAAATTAAAGCAATTTACAATAAAATGGAAATACTTACAATGATGATATATTTAATAAAAGACATTCAAGATCTTTGCCATAAAAACAACAAAACTTTGAGGAAAAAAATTAATGAAGAC
>NW_012155036.1:18605-18929 GCF_000956105.1 Propithecus coquereli | reverse complement strand
TCTAAGTATACGCATATTAAATCTCTATGCTCCTATTCTGTTCCATCAGTAGGCCTGACAATCTTTCTTGCATTATTATCAGTCTGTGCGAACTGCTGCAGTTTTATGGCACCACTGGTATTAAGTGAAAGATTATTTTCTCATAGTTCTATGCTTTAAAATGTATAGGTTTTATTTTTCCATTTTCCCACCAAAAAAAATAAAGCTCATGAGGGTTGTATTTTTTCAATGTTACAGCCCTCCCTCTGTTTACCTCCAGTAATGCTGATTGCATTTTTATGGGATTTTTGATAATTTGGACATTAATTTGGGAAGAATTGACAC
>NW_012155036.1:5975-6760 GCF_000956105.1 Propithecus coquereli | reverse complement strand
ACCCATAATTAGGACATGTTTCCCCCTTTCATCCTTCTAAGTGTCTTACCTCAAGAAAATGATACCCAGCATTCTCATATAGAACTATAATAACTTTGGGGACTTTCATATCCAATGTGTTATAGACCGTAAATTAGGTTTTATGAGCAATCCGAGAAACTTATTTTTCCTTGAACTAAAATCAGACTGCTAATCTCTAATCTAGTACACAGAAAAAAATGTGGACATAGTCAATAATATAAATAGAAGAGATAAAATCATTCATTCTTTTCTAAAAGCATTTAGAGGGACATGGTCTATATTCTGGTTTACCTCTTATAATCTGTGTGAATTTGGGCAAACCACCTAAGCTCTCAGTTTTCTCAAGCAAAAAAAAAAAAAAAACCCTGAGTATGTTAATTATTCTTCCTTCAAAGTTTATTATAAGCATAAATGTGGATCATCATGTACATGATTCAAGGGCTGAAGCAGTATTAACTGGGACTACTTAATCTTGTGACCCTATCTTCAAAGAACGGGGGATGTGACACTGCGTGTATATGCTATGTGGTCCTAAAACGATGTGGCCATCGCTCGAGCACTCCCCCAACAGAAGGGCTTGAGGGAGATAACACTGTGTGTGCAGTGTGGTCAGAAGCAGAGGCACAGAAGGAGAGGAGAGTTGGCATCAACTGGAAATAATCCCTAAGTGTTGAGTGACATAGTGCTTCAGATTATTTTAGTTTGCACATTTTGGGGAGAGGTCAAAGTTATGATTTTGGAATGGACCCACAGATTACCTGTGT
>NW_012155036.1:0-573 GCF_000956105.1 Propithecus coquereli | reverse complement strand
TATAATTTTTTCATGTTTTATCATCTGCTTTTAAAAATTAAAGACATACTAACATCATGTTTCCCATATGTACACACACACACACACATTTGTGTAAGCGATTATATGTGTGTACATATAAGCAAGTCAATCTCTACGTAATGATTGAGCAATGTTTATGTCTGGGGAGCCAAATGGAGGAAAAGTATACTTTCTCTTAATCATTGCACTTTAGTAAAATTACTACGTCTTCAGCTGGAGGATAAACTACTTTTGTGTAATATTTTAAGACATTTTTATGAGCAATAAGAATTATTGCAACTACTTTCTCGTTGTGTACATGGTTAGCAATGCTATTTCACATTAAATGTCTTCACTCACAGGTTAATTCATTCAGCAAGTATTTATTGAGTCCCTCCAATGCATCAGATACAATGTACAGGGGACACAACCTTAATCACAGGAGACGTGGTGGGTATTAATCCAGTGCTCATTTTTCATCCTTCAGTGCCACAGATTCCACAACAACGAGGGATTCTTTGGTTACCATTGGTTGATTTTGTCCAGCAATCTATTTATCAGACATATTTATTT
>NW_012155035.1:13063-13373 GCF_000956105.1 Propithecus coquereli | reverse complement strand
CTAAGTGGAATAGATCTCCATGGAATACAAGTATATCTCTTTTATAACATTCAAATTTGGAGGCTTAATTATCCCATGAAAAATTGTCACTTTAGTACTTTAGTCCATTTGGCTATATATTGACATTATTAAAATGCTTTCCTGGTCTTTATGCAAATTGCTTTTTTAAAAAAACCAATTTATCTCCTAGCAACCTAAAATGAAATATGCACTGAAAAATGGCATCTCAAGAAGACTCTGGGCTTTTTTTTTTTTTTTTTTGAGACAGAGTCTCACTCTTTTGCCCGGGCTAGAGTGAGTGCCGTGGCGT
>NW_012155035.1:700-1173 GCF_000956105.1 Propithecus coquereli | reverse complement strand
ATAATATTATGAAGAGCAAGCAGCAATACATATCAAACAACCATGGGTAATGCAAATTCAAAATTAATGTTATTTTCTACCCATTCACTTTTTTTGTGTGGATCTTCTGTTGTTTTGCTAACTCTTCTTATATCGTGGTTAGATTAAATCTAATTGTCTGAACAGCATGTAGTTGGCATTCTCACAGTATGCTGAGATAGGTTGCAAGGTCAAATTTGGTGTATGTTTCAGTAAGATGTTCCCTTTTGGGTCAGATCCAGAAAATACCCTTCATGCTTGCTTAATTGTTCTGAAGGGTCATCACTGTGGGTCAAGTTGAGACCATGTGTCCTAGCAACAAATTCTAACTATGAGCTGTCTGTGAGTATCTGGGAAATTTCTCCTTTTTCTGCAGTGGGCTGTGGCAGGAGAACACCGTCCTCCCCTGGCATGCAAGACTGTCCAGTGGACTCGGTTACTTAAAAGATCTGGAA
>NW_012155035.1:0-650 GCF_000956105.1 Propithecus coquereli | reverse complement strand
ATCACTGTGGGTCAAGTTGAGACCATGTGTCCTAGCAACAAATTCTAACTATGAGCTGTCTGTGAGAGGCTTCTGAATTTTTAGCAAAAATTCTGGCCCAGACGCTGCTTCCTTTACCAACTATGTTCATGACATTTTCATAGACTTTCCCTCAACAATCTTTCAAATCAACACCTAAAATTGAAAGTTATCTTTCCAGTACTTCACTTAAATCAAAACCTGTACTTCTATGTGTGAAAACAATGGAACATGTTCTTGTTTTCTTCTTCAACAATACATATAATAAATGTTAGTTGTTCAACGTAACTTTTGTCCCTGGTACCATCTAGTTGCACTAAATAACATTTAATGTTTGTATATTATGTATGATTTATTCTCTCACTTTATTACCTGCTAAATTAATAATCTCATTTTGAATTATTCATCCTAGATAGTGATTTTTTTTAATTACTTTTATCCATCTTACATTTTTGGTCATTCCAGCATAAAAATTGGAATTATTTCTATTAAACCTAGATTTTTTTTTATTGCTTTCTGTAAATATTGTGCTTGTTAGTACTGTGAAAAGCACCATTACTCTTGGCTAAATATTGGCCCAAAAATATTTTTTAAGAGCATCACAACAGTGTTCTAAACTGATATTTAATTAT
>NW_012155034.1:5959-6229 GCF_000956105.1 Propithecus coquereli | reverse complement strand
ATGTCAATATAAAATAATCAGTTTTATTTCTATTTCTAACAATAGACATTATATTACAGATACCTAGGAATAGAACTAAAGATAGATGAGCAAGATCTCTATAAGACATTTCCACTTTAAGACAAGAGTCTAACATCTTGTTTTCAACATCAGTCAATCATTAAATACAGGCTGTCCTCTCCCCTTATCATCAGGTGGTGCTCTGAAGGCATATCCTCCTCATATGGTCATATTCGAAGGCAATTCCCTCGATAAGCAGCCGCTGTGAGC
>NW_012155034.1:2916-3369 GCF_000956105.1 Propithecus coquereli | reverse complement strand
ATATAAACTACTAGTTTAACAGGTATATAGATTAATTTGAATTTTACACTTCAAACAGAAATTTGTTTTTATTAATGAGGAATAAAAGTGTTCATATCACAGAAGTATTCTGGGAGTGATATTCCAATAAATAAAATTACATTTAAATGAAAATTAGAGTAAAAATTCTTTGATAGTTAAAATAATTCTGTTATGTAAAAATCTAAAGCATTTAAGTCATATCTTCTTTTTGGAGCTTTCTATAGCAGAATTCTTGGAGACTCTCAGGATCTCCTAGTAGATGTAAAATTTACTTCCTCAAAAATTGTAAATGAAGGCTGAGTATGAAGAAGACTGTATGTGTGTGTGTTTAATAAGTGCAACACACACTCTCTGAATCTTTTTGTTAGCAATTGACTGTTACTTTTTTATAATAAATCTCCATTATCAAGTTATGTGTTACTTGTTTATAAC
>NW_012155034.1:0-1115 GCF_000956105.1 Propithecus coquereli | reverse complement strand
AGATTTAAAAATATATATAATGATTCTTACTTAATTTGCATGTTTAAGAGCTCTTATGGTGATTTAATGTGCAGCCAGGGTTGAGAGCCACCACTCAGGAAGCTTGTTGATTTGGGGACTAAACTCAAGTGCTGTTAAGAGTTTGCTCAGTGATGTCTAGGTTCATTTTTGTCAATTTTATAGCTTGTAATGACAAAGTAAACACATCTGCTTTAAAAAAGAGAACGTTTGTTACAAATTGAAATTTTTGCCAAAAGACCCCACAACTTTGGCTTTGCAAGTCTGACATTTTTTAGTTCCCTGAAACCATTGTATTCATAATGTGGTTTTTGATGATGTGAGATTTCTTTTTTTTTTCTTTTCTTAATAATATTTTTTACTTATACTTAACTGTGGTTCCGACACTGGACAAGGTGAATTACAAACATAAAAAAATGGGAAAATGATCGATACTAACAGTTGACATTAGACTTGAAGAGAATATTGTTAGGAGAAAATACATTGGCAAGCTCCTGGGAATAGAAAGTGGGGATGTGGGAGCTTGGGCTTGGGAGATCTGTTGCAATTGAGAAAGAACTAATATTCCATTTATTCCAGATAGCAATGGAAAAGACAGTGAGTGTCTATGTGACTCTCAATGTGACCCCATCCCTTGAACCTCCAAATCCTCTGCAGGGTTATTTAACTCATGAAATGTTTAGAGTGTGTGTATGTACATATATAAATATATATGAATGTGTGTGTGTATATGTATATATGTGTGTGCGTGTGTGTGTGTGTGTGTGTGTGTGTGTGTGTGTGTGTGTATATATATGAAGAGAGAGAGAAAGAGAGACTAGCGAAGAGACTGGGGGCCTTATACTTGACTCACTTGGGGAAGACCTTAAGTATTATGCCAAGATCTTAGAGTGTGAAGACAAAGAAAATCATAAAAATGTAGATAATGTGAGATTTCTTAAGATCACAAACTTCCTGTTGGTAAGAGTGGACTGTTTTGCTTTTGTTTCCAGGACTTTACCATTTTTCTAGTAAAATTACCCTGGAATTGCATTTGAAGAGCCACTTTTCTTTAAAAAAATATTATACAGGATGCCTGCAATCATTGCTTCTATTCA
>NW_012155033.1:12164-13416 GCF_000956105.1 Propithecus coquereli | reverse complement strand
TTTCATTTTTTATATTGAAATTTTTGATCTATCTGGAATTTACTCTCATGTAAGGTATGAGGAAAGAATCCAACTTTGTATTTTTAAGATGGCTGCCAGTTGTGCTCATTGATCTAAAATGCTCCCCCCAAAATGTAGACTAATTTTATTTTCATATTTTAGTCAATTTCTAGGTTTCTGACTCAGGTCCACTGATTGCCCATCTATTCATGCGCCAATAACAAATGTGTTGGTGATAAAGAGTGTGGTGATGAAGAGCATGTACTCTGGAGCTAGCACCTGAGTTCAAATCTGAGCTCTGCCACTTACTGGCAGTGTGAGTTTGAGCAAGTTAATCTCAATGGGTTGTTGTAAGAATTGAATAAATTGTTATATCTAAAGTGCTTGGAACAATGCCTGGCACACAGTGTTTTGTGTTAGCAACTATTATAGCCTGATAATAGATTCTAATATCTGGTAGGGCTAGTATCCCATTATTTCTTTTCTTTCTCAGAATATTTCAGGTTATTCTAGTCTACTTAGTTTTTCTGTGTGAGCTTTACAATCAGCTTGTCTGACTGCAAATAAAACAAAATCCTGCTGGTATTTTTTACTGAGATCATGTTAATTTACAGTTTAATTAAGGAGCACTGACAGCTTTATGGTTTGCACTGACACCTTTCCATATGGCCAACTCTTCTTTCAGGTTCTTCAGTAGTGTTTTAAAGCTCTCTTCATATAGGTCTTGCATATTCTTGTTAGGTTTATTCCTAGGTATTTTATCTTCTTTTGCCACTAAAAACAAGGTCTTTTCTTCTTGTTTGAATAGCTCTTATAAGGCTCTTCTTTTTAAAACAAATTATTGATTTTAGTATAGCCACCCACCTTGCTGAATTTTCATAATGTTTATAATAGATTTCAATTTAATTATCTTGGGCTTTCTAGTAATCATATCACTTGCAATAATGTAATTTTTCCTTCTCCTTTAAAATTTTTATGCCTCTTATTTCTTTTTCCTGCTCAGTACAGTAGCATTGACTGGTATCTTCAGAAAAAATGGAAATAATAGTAGCAAATAGTAAATAGTGAAATTGTTTTTATAATTTTATCTAGAACTCTTATATTTCTTCCTTCTGAAAGATGAACATAGCATAAAACAAATCAAAGATTTAAAATGTCAAAAGAATTTCAGATGGCCAGGCGCGGTGGCTCACATCTGTAATCCCAGCACTCTGGGAGGCCGAGGCGGGCGGATTGTTTGAGCTCAGGAGTT
>NW_012155033.1:11784-12114 GCF_000956105.1 Propithecus coquereli | reverse complement strand
GATTCACAATAAAAATTCTCAGCAAACTAAAAGTAAACTTCCTCAACCTAATAAAGAGCATCCATGAAAAGTATAAGGTAATTTGAAGGCTGAAAATTTTTCTGCCATGATTGGGAACAAGGCAAGGATATCTGCTCTCACCACTTCTTTTTAATATTGTAATGGAAGTCCAATAAAGAAAGAAAAAGAAAAAAACACCCCACAGAGATTAGAAAGAAATAAAACTGTCTTTATTTGCATATGACATGATTTTGTTTGTAGAATATTCTAAGTAATCTATAAAGAAACTACTAAAACTAAGAAGTGAGTTTAGCAATGTCATGGGATACA
>NW_012155033.1:0-438 GCF_000956105.1 Propithecus coquereli | reverse complement strand
TCCAGCAATTATCCCCCTTATACTTGCATCTCTGATCTTGCCTTCTCCATTAACTCCTTGCTATCTACCCACACATGTTTAAGTGGTCCCTTAATCTAAGAAATCTTTCATAGACTCTACTTACTAAAGCTACTAGTTTCTCAGAAGAGTGTACTATATTCATTTTCTACTCTTTCTTATCACCCATTCATTCACTCAGTAACTCCTTCAATGTTGCTTCCATCACTCAACAAAAACTGTTCTCTTGAAAGTCATGGTGACCTCCTAATAACTACATATTCAAAGGACCTTTTCTTAGTTCTTCACCTGCAACAACTGATGCTGTTGCTCATCCTTTCTTTGAAACTCTCCTCCCTTGGCTTCTGTAATGTCACATTATGCTGCTATTTCTCTTCCTTATATTCAGCTTTACAATCAGCTTGTCTGACTGCAAATAAA
>NW_012155032.1:21644-23472 GCF_000956105.1 Propithecus coquereli | reverse complement strand
TTTTTTTTGTGCTTTGATTTTTTTTTTTATTTCAGCATATTATGGGGGTACAGATGTTTAGGTTACGTATGTTGCCCTTCCCCTCCCCTGCCCCCCATGCAGTGTTTTTTAAAAGCAAGCTCCACATTGGGAGGAAGAGATCATATACTCCCTCTACCCTCAGAGAGGTGTTCTCGTTCTCCCTTTGAGCAAGGATATAAAAGCTTATGAGAAGTCAGACCACCAGAACAGGGCATGTGATATATTTGGTGTAGCCTCCCTTGGCTTTAGAATCCCTGATGGAGACAGAGGCCAGTGACAATGTCCACTCAAAGCAAGGACTCCTTGCATCAGGAAAAACTTGATTCTCCTTACACTACTGCCTTTGCATACTCAGAGCTTATCTTACTGCTACACTGGAACTGAAAATCTATGCATTTTCATTCCAGGAAATATTTTCAAACATCATGGTCCCTGAGTCTAGAACAAAGCCTAGCATTAGCAAGTCCATGTCCCCATCCCAGGGGAGAAGTGAAGAGTTTGTATGTAGGCATCCCGATATTTTGGAAAGATCGCGTCTCCATAGTCCAGCCCTCTCAACTCTGATTTACTGCCTCATTCTCTGAGTGATTTCTGGTACTGAGTTTGATCTGAGGACTCCAGCCTTAAATCGATTTGCTAGCAGTATATCACATCCCAGTGGGTAAGAAAACACTTTCTTATCGATTCTCTAACAGCCTGGGGGGGTGGATGGTTAACCTCTGTTGGCTGTATTCTGAGCAGGCCTCTCCCCGGGGTTCCACCCATAGAATTCTCCCTACTTATTACTTCCCTTCCTCTAAAGGAGCTGCCTCCTGAGCAAAGTCTTTGCCTCCCAGTCCTCACAGTTCCTCCCGAGGGCCAGCTCCAGAATGGAGGAAGCGTTCTACAGCCCCAGGCGGTTACCACCATAGCCCCTGGGCACAGACCCTCTGTGGCCCTAGACAGTCTGGCTTGGAACCAGGTGGAGACAGCAAGATCTGGCTGGAGGTGGTTCTCAGTGTCCTCCTAGGGTCTAGGGAGCTTCCGTTCTGGAGTCCACCCCAGGGTCCTGGGTGCTTAGAACCAGAGAGCCCCGGAATCCCCTTGCTCCAGGCTCTTACTCAGGCCTTTATTCATTCTCTCAACAAGCATGCACTGAGCCCTACACCGTACAAGGTCACAGACTAAGGCCTGGAAATATAACATGAACAAAACACAGTCACTCCGGGTGGGGGAGCAGTTTAGGAGACAGACAGTATGGCCAGTACAGTGATGGGGCGAGCACTGGGCAGCCCCGCTCAGATGGAGCACAGCCGGGGGAGGCTTCCCTGCTTATAACGTAGGAGCCAGGGGACACGGGCAAGGAAAGGGCATTCCAGGCCAAAGGAACAGCAGGCGCAAAGACAGGAAAGCAAGAGGTATCTCCCATTAGTATTCCTTAGGCACGTGTCATACATCGCTGCCCTGAGCCTTTCTTGACACCACTAGATGGCCCAATCCAGAGTTTCCTTTCTTCATTTTCTCCAGCTGCTTAGCACCCCTGCTGTCCCGTGTTTACTGTAAATGAACAGAACCGTGGCTGGGAACATTTGTTGTTGCCGTCCTCCCGGGCTCATCCCATTATACAGAGTCCCTTGTCACCCTGCTTTGCCTCTCATGGGTGAACTCACTGCACGGTGCCCCCAGCCCTGCAGGCACCTTGCCCTAGCATTTTCCTGCTTCTCCTTATCTGTAGGTAACCTTGTTGTAACAGGCAGCCTGTGCTTTCCCCACCCCAGTAGCACTGGTTTCTTTCCTTCTTAAATGTGATTTTCTTTTCTTTTCTTTT
>NW_012155032.1:11663-12174 GCF_000956105.1 Propithecus coquereli | reverse complement strand
AGATATATACTACATTTGAAGAAATAAGGAGAAATTTAAAAATTATATATTTACTTATTTTTTCAGAAAGGACATATCAGAAACTAATGAAAATGGTTAAATGCAAAGTGTGGAGGGAGAAAGATGAGAAGTAGAGCTTCTCTGGTGCAACTTTTTATCTGGCTTTGACTTTGAGACCCTGTAAATGCTTTATATATTCAAAACTGTAAATTAAAAAAAAGGGATTTAAAAAATCAATCCCTAAAATTAAATACAAATAAAAATAAGCTGAGTATAAAATTGATAACCACAGAGAGTAACTTTCTTATCAATAACCCTTAAACTCGCTGCCCAAGTTTTGAGTTCTTCCTGGAATCTTCTGGCACGATGAAGGAGGGGAAAAAAAATCATGAAAAAAAGCAGGAATCAGCAGCTGAGCCCTGGAAGAGCTGCAGTTTGCTCTTGTCCCCCAGGCCAGTTTTCCACCTCTCTGTTCCCCCACAAACGCCGGGCTGTCCCCGCTTTGTATGCG
>NW_012155032.1:0-373 GCF_000956105.1 Propithecus coquereli | reverse complement strand
CTAGAAGAAATATTTTAGAACCGTTTAAAAATCAGGGCTGACTACCTTCCCCAGGCTACGACTTTAAAATGTGAAGACAGGAGAAAATTTTAAAATGTGGCAAAGATGGGAAATTGAGAACACTAAACGACAGAGACCAGTCAGCGGGTTCCTACTATTTCTTTGTTCCCAATCCAGGACAGCACACAGCTATATATTTAGCTGTTACCCACGCTGCTTTCAGCCAGGTGCCTACAGAGGAGTTTGTTTTTTGATTGTTAAAGCATTCCTGGACTCTCGCGTTGCCTTAGTTCTGTGGGCATATTTGGGCAGCTGCTTCAAAGAAAGGAGGTGTTCCAGCCTTTTGTATTCCCCCCAACATGCCTCCCCACAT
>NW_012155031.1:14170-14588 GCF_000956105.1 Propithecus coquereli | reverse complement strand
TTTTAATGACATAAAATAGGATAGAAAATATCAGAGCCCTTGGCAAAAACTGCATATTGTAGCAAAATCTGCAGCCTATTGTCAAGAAGAGCGTGAGAGACAGTGGAGAGGGTATAATCAAAACACATTTTTTTCCAGGAATTTATTGTACTTCTGTCTGCATATCTTAGGTATTTGCATGGAATTTATTTCCTTCAATGGGTCATGATTAAAAATTTGGAAAACACTAGTTTTGATGTCCTGAAGGGGATGAAGTAAGAGCAACAATTTTTAGTAATTTTGGCCTCTAATGTAGTGATTATATGTCCTTGCTTTCTCACAGCGCACCCGTCCTTCAAACCAGATGGTATTTCCCAGTTAGAGAGAGAAGAAAAGCTCTGGATGATGAAGACAGCTACCCAGAGTGATAACTCCTCAG
>NW_012155031.1:11765-12400 GCF_000956105.1 Propithecus coquereli | reverse complement strand
GTGTACATGTCCCTGCCTTTATTCTGTACAAACTTAGTCACTAAACAAATAAATGTTACAGAAGATAGCCATTAAAGAAACACATGTTAAAGAAGATAGGTTTTAGACAATTTTCCCTTCATTCTAATAAAGGCCTGACATATTTTCAATTAGAAACATTATATTAATAATTGAATGGGCAGACTTAGGAAATTGCCCTCCTTAAATTGACACTCCTCAGGAAGACACGAAAAAATCACATTTAAAAGTGATAACTTGCAAAATGTGTGCAGAAACAACAAATTATGTAGGTATGAACTTAAGAGAAACACATTTATCTATTCTATTTTCCAAGTTTCCATCATTAAAACATAACTTTCCATTTGAACAATTTAATTGTTTGATTGAGGAATTAATGCCTTTCTTAATCATTTAGGGTAGTGACTTCCAAACTTTTTTGAGTATGAGTCACAGTAAGAAATACATTTTATATCATAAACAATACAAACATTCATGTACAAGGGCTGTCCGGAAAGTATCCAGCCATGTAATATGTTCCCATATTAACAATGGTTGGATACTTTCCGGACAGCGCTCATATGTATAGAGTGTGTGTGTGGTCTTAATGGTCTTAAGCATTTATGCAAAGAGATGCC
>NW_012155031.1:0-340 GCF_000956105.1 Propithecus coquereli | reverse complement strand
TGAGTCTTCCAACTCCACTTGTCTTTTTCAAAATTATTTTGGCTAATTTGTTTGCCTTTCCATAATTTTTAGAATCGGCTTTGTGATTTCTAAAAATAAATTGTTGGGATTTGTATTGGGATTGCATTGAATTTTTAGATGAGTTTGGGGACACTTGACATCTCAGTATTTTATATTCTAAACTATAGACATGGTATATCTGCCTATTTGTTTAGGACTCCTTTGGTTTCTTTTATCAGTAATTGGTAGTTTTTAGCATATAGATCCTGCACATATTTTATTAGATTTACTCCTAAGTATTCTGTGGTTTTTGATGCTAAATTAAATGGTACTATTTTTT
>NW_012155030.1:4500-5087 GCF_000956105.1 Propithecus coquereli | reverse complement strand
CATGCCTGGCTAATTTTTTCTATGTATATATATTTTTAGTTGTCCAGATAGTTTCTTTCTATTTTTAGTAGAGACAGGGTCTCGCTTTTGTTCAGGCTGATCTCGAACTCCTGACCTTGAGCGATCCATCCACCTCGGCCTCCCAGAGTGCTAGGATTACAGGCGTGAGCCACTGCACCCAGCCAACTCTCATTTTTTAAAATAAAAATATGGCATCCAGTGGTTCCTAATAAATTCACCCCCACTAAGTGGAGGTGAAATTCAACAGAAGTGGCAAAGAGGACTACCCCATGGGCATCACCAGACCCCAAACAGTCCCATAAGCCCCATGACCCACCTCTGTGCTGTTTGGAACCTCAGCACCCAGCCAGTGCCTTGGAAACCCCCATCACCATGCCCCCAGCTCTCCCAGAACCGAAGTCCCACTGACGCTGCAGTTCCACACGAGGACATGTAAGGGTGACCCCAGGGAATGTGCCTGTCAGCAGCGGGCTGCTGCAGCCTCCAAGATCTAGAGAGGTACCACACATTTACCTACCAGAATGCCAGCACAAGGGGCGACACTTCCTCTGCCCCACATTAAGGCC
>NW_012155030.1:3125-3553 GCF_000956105.1 Propithecus coquereli | reverse complement strand
CCACCATGCCTGGCTAATTTTTTCTATATGTATGTATTTTTAATTGTCCAGATCATTTCTTTCTATTTTTTAGTAGAGACGGGGTCTCGCTCTTGCTCAGGCTGGTCTCAAACTCCTGACCCATTTAGTTTTAAAATAACTAATCTTAAATTTCTTGTCTTTTTCATACTGGATACTGATCACTGTAATACTCAAATGAATTAGTATATTTTTAAAATTGGCACAAAGCAAGTGTTATGTTAAATGTTAGCTCTCATTTTTTTTTTTTTTGAGACAAGAGTCTGCCTCTGCTGCCCTGGCTAGAGTGCCGTGCCATCAGCCTAGCTCACAGCAACCTCAAACTCCTGGGTTCAAGCGATCCTCCTGCTTCAGCCTCCCGAGTAGCTGGGATTACAGGCATGTGCCACCATGCCTGGCTAATTTTTTCT
>NW_012155030.1:0-631 GCF_000956105.1 Propithecus coquereli | reverse complement strand
CACTATTCCATCATTTTTTCCACATTGCTCGGGAAGAATGAACTACTGCATATACATAAATTACCCAGGTAAGAAAGGTTAACTCCTTCCAAGTGCCCAAGTTCTACTTAATTCAACCAAACTGGGTTGAAATGTTAAATCTAATATTAATACATATTTGTTATTTTCTCAAAATGCCTGAAACACTTTAATTTGGGGGAGACACAAGATAAAAATACTTTTTATTGTACTCTGTGGCCCATTTTTAGTTTCATTCATTCACTGTCAGCTGTCACTTCTGTTCCCATTGTACTTGCACCTAATATTTAATACCTCTAATATTGCTATGGGGTAGAAACTAGAGAGAAAAGCTTCAATTGCATATTAAATGAGAGTTGGGACTTTCAAATAAAGGTTTTATCCTGGTGTTTAGAGGCCTCTGCTACTCTAAATCTATACTTAGAGTTGAATCAAAGTTGTTGGAAGCCAGGTTTCTTAATATTTCGCTTATTGTTTATTACGCTAAAAAAAAACACTTACTTTCTATTTTTGAAATTACTTTCCTGCAATTTCTGTAAGAATAAAAAATTATTATGCAATGGTCCTGAAATTCTCACCTTTGATCTATACATTTTGACTAGTTTTAGCCTCC
>NW_012155029.1:407560-408389 GCF_000956105.1 Propithecus coquereli | reverse complement strand
AGATCTCTGTTGGAATGATGCCTAATCTCCATGTTCATCTCCAACTGACATGGGAGATAAAATCCTACTTTTTTAAGTTCCACAAAGGAAGTTGATATTTTCTCATTTCTGAGATACGTACCAACAACATATGTGCACACAACATCCCATGTGTTGCGAAGCTCCATTCTCATTTCATAGATTACCTTACACAGATATTTTTGTAAACAACATCACAGTTTCAATATTGAGTGCCACCCATCGTGCTTGACTCACACAGTTTTGGGGGAGCTGGGCAGCAAACAGTCAAATGACCTTCCAGGGACTGTGCAAAATATGGAGCTTTTCAAGAATGTGCACATCATATTTTCACATGAGCCATGCTAATCTGCTCCGTATTGTTTCAATTTTAGGATATGTGAAAACACAAAGCCCTTGCTTTGTATGTGGGTATCGATGAGTCATGGGTGAGGCTTAGCCCTGTTACATCCACCTAACGTAGTTTAGACTCAGAGGTTTCAATTGAATGGCTTCTTTGTGAAGCAGGATTTGAAAATGTTTTAAAACCTTGAGGTAGAGAAGCAAGCAGCTTGGGAGATTTTTGTTATTATGAGGAAGAGATCACTTCAGGGCCAAGGGCAAGTTGGTGCCCACTACTCAGGAAGGATGATACGGGACCATTCACTACCTCAGAAAAGGTGCTACATGGGACATAAACAGACCTCAGGGTACAGATCCGGTTACAAAGAAGAAAAGAAACTCTGATCTTTTCCTGCAACATTGTTTGAACCTCTCTGACAGTTTAGAACAATGTCAACTAATATTTGTTTGAGAAAAGGGCTTCAGAGGA
>NW_012155029.1:398712-405360 GCF_000956105.1 Propithecus coquereli | reverse complement strand
ATCAGAAAACGTATTTGGTGATCAGTAATGTTCCCGAGATCACAAACCTAGCAAGTGGGAAAGCCAGGAATTGAACCCAGGTTTCTGGGAGTCTAAAGCCTATCTCTTTTCTCTTTATCACCCACCTATGGCTCATCTTCATTCAAGGAAAAGTTTATCCAATTAAAGCTGTCTTTCTTCCCTCTGCCCATATCAATTAAAAATAAAAATACCAAAATATACTAAAAATGAAAATGGAAAATAGCTGATGAATCCACAGTGTCTGGTAATAGTGATTCATAGTCACTTAAGGATAACCTAACATCAATATGCTTCAAAGAAAGCAACTTAAAGCAAAGACTCATTGAGTAATCCAAAAGACAAAATCAATCTCAGCTCCTATTTATGTGAAATATGGCATTTTTAAAGGAAAACTATATAAGAAGCAGAGGTTAGACAAATACTATAAAAGGGTGAAGAAGTTCATACTGAGTCATAAAGCAATTTAAAAGTTAAAGTTCACACTTCATAAAACAATTAAAACTAATATAAAACCCCTTTAGCTAATATAATATCATATGATCACAAAAAGATAATGTGAAGAAAAACATCAAATTACAAACATCAGTCAATATTATAAAAGATGAATCCTCCTGTATACTGTTCTTTACATTGTCCAGTCCAAATCATTGATTTTATACCTAACTGAAGATTTCTCTTGATATTTTTCATTGTACCCCAATAATTATAAGCTAATCTTATTCACTTAATATTTCTGACGTGAGTGACTGTTACCACTCTAGGAAAAAACCTAATTACTGTACCTTTCCAGGCTATCCACTACATTCACATTGGCTCTTTCTTTTATTAAAAATTCCGCCACTTCCACTTTCCTTTCTCTCAGAGCGAGCAAAAGTGGTGTGCGTTGCTCCTGTAATACAGCAAAAACAATTAGTAATTGACAAAATTCAATATTTCTCAACTGAAGCAAAAACCTTATATAAGATCCTGAGAATGTGCATATGATACAGACAGTGAATAAAAGCAGCCCCTTCCTTCTCGCCCTCTGTGCTTTCCCACGCGCTGCTCCTTCCCTCGGAAACGCGCCTCCTCTGCCTGACCACGTTCACTCCGGTCATCTCCACAGCTCACTTCAGACCTTTACGCTCCCAAGAATCTTTGCTTCTGTCACAGCATCGATCATGGTACAGTGTAACGATTGTACTGTTTCTCATCTTAAAAGAGCTTCTTGTGGGCAGGGGCAGGATCTATTATCTCTACATCTCCAGACCCTAAGCTATAGTAGTAAACATTTGCAGTGTTTTTATTGAGTTAATGATCTAAATTATCGCCTCTAGAGCAGTGTTTCCTAAACTATATTGCAAAGAATATTTGCCTTACAAGAAGTAATGTACCCCAACAGAAAGTTTACATGATCATCTATTTGTGAGAAATATTACAAAATTGTGCGCTCTATGTCAGTATGAAAGTAATCTTTTGAATTTGCCTAATCCCTCTTTGACAACACATTTTTTCTGTGTGTGTGGCAAACATTAACATTTGAGAAATTAGAGATTCAGAGATACAGGTTCGAAGCTTTTCAGCAAAGGTGGAGGATTTTTCCAGGTGATGCCAACTCACTTGACTCTCTTCTGTCGATGGTGACAAGATCCCAGATGCCAATGTCTGCCACTCCTGCTCAAGTGGATCATTAAGGAAATGGGCTCTGAATTAAAAGAGATAGGCTTCAAAGGAACTTTGATTGCTTATTATTAAATGGTCCCTGGGATTTCTCCTATGACAAGATCACAGATTTTTATCTCAGCTGTTAAAAAAACTCAGTATGAAATTTTATTCTCAATGATAATGGTAATCCTGGGACCCTAATGCATATCTACCTTTTTAATCCATTTTTATTCTGGTTTCCCTTTAAATTGTAACTTAAAACTATTTTTATTTTAGGCAAAATATGAATCAGAAATAGAAATATAATGGTTTCTTAATAAGAGTTCTACTACTGACCTACATGAATTATTTCTAGCATAAGTAAAGGCACTAAATCACTTGCATTTTTAAGAGATGATGCTGAGAAGAAACATGTAACGTCATCTGCAAGGTGCATAACCAATCCGACCATAACCACGATTAACCTAAAAAGGCTTAGAGGCATTCTAATAGGAAGATGATTATTTATGGTATATATTAAGAAAAAAGAATTTTTAAAAAGTCACCTTCTGAATTCTAAGATTCAACCCCATTATGAAGGGATTAATATAAAATACAGGCTATATATTGTAAATAAAGATAAACTGTCTGGAAAACCTTGAAACCTTCACCAACATATATGTAAAACAGGAGTCATAAACTCAAATACTTACAGAGGCAACGTAGGTGACCAGAGCAAGTACAGGACCTAGGTGGGCACAGTACCGAACTGGACAATCTATGCTTCCTATGAAGGGGCAACCTCTGCACAGCATACCAAACAGCAAGATGGGCTCAAGGGACACCTAGACATTTCTCAAGAGACACCTGACACCAGATTTGATTCTCCAAGAGAAGCCTGAAATCCAGATTTCTGCATGTCTCCTAAATTTTAAACGTTGACTCAATTTATCCAAGCATACTAAACCTCACTTAGAATACACATCCTGTGCTTTTATATTTGCTATATGTGTGTTTCCAAATGGTTGTGAATAAAGCAAGTATTTTCATGTAAAAGTCTTTCCTTTCTTTCATATCATATGTTTTAACAAAATAATCAGGCCCCGACATGGAATAAAAATTGCTACTAAGACTTACGATATCCACTTCAAAAGTTTTTCCAACATTTATTCAATTACAGGCTATTTACATTGAATTCTCCCAGGTTGTTAACCAAATGGATAATGAGTTCATAGGAACTGCTTAAATTGAATTATTAAAAGAATGCCTATTTGTATTCTTACTAACTTCATGGGTTTCTGTGTTTAAAACTGCCATCCTGGCCGGCCGCGGTGGCTCACGCCTGTAATCCTGGCACTCTGGGAGGCCGAGGCGGGTGGATTGCTCAAGGTCAGGAGTTCAAGACCAGCCTGAACAAGACCGAGACCCCGTCTCTACTAAAAAATAGAAAGAAATGATCTGGATAACTAAAAATATATAGAAAAAATTAGCCGGGCATGGTGGCGCATGCCTGTAGTCCCAGCTACTCGGGAGGCTGAGGCAGAAGGATCGCTTAAGCCCAGGAGTTTGAGGTTGCTGTGAGCTACGCTGATGCCACGGCACTCACTCTAGCCCGGGCAACAGAGCCAGACTCTGTCTCAAAAAAGAAAAAAAAAAACTGCCATCCTGACTATGCTGAAGCTCTATGCTCTTAACAGACATGCTGAGATCGTTCATAATACAGCTTCAACTGAAAAAAACAGTTTAGGACTTGCTACTATTCTAATTGAGAAAATCCCACTTGTAGTAAACATGTGTTGACCTAATCACCTGAATGATAGCGAAGAGACAGGAACTTCTGAAAGGGTCAGCCTCTATGCACGCAAAGACTATCCGTAAGTAAATTTCTTATTTAAAAGACCCTCTCAATGGCAGTAAATGGTTGAAAGGGAAAAGATGTTATTCTGTAAGTTGATAGATATAGCCGATAATATTCCTTTTAACTTCTCAACCACAGAGATGGAGAAAGACAGATAAAAGTAAGGCTAGTATTGTCGGAAAGCAGAGATTTGAAGGAAGTAGCACCTACCAAATTCCAACTCTTCCATAAATTTCTTAAGTGTTTGAGATATGGAAATTCATATATTACACTTAACTGTTCAGTGATTCTTAACCAGGAGTGGATCAGAATCTTGAGGAAACTTTGTTGCTGTTGTTAGAGACAGGGTCTTGCTATGTTGCCCAGGCTGGACTCAGGAACTCCTGGGCTCAAGTGATCTTCCCACCTCAGCCTCCCAGTTAGCTTGGACTATAAGCACATGCCACTGTGCCCGGCTTTGAGGAAATATTTTTAAATATACATGTCCAGACCTTATTAGATTTACTGAATCGAAATCTTCAGGCAGAGCCTAGACTTGTAAATTATTTTCTTTAGTCTCCCCAGGTCACTGTCTTGCACAATTCTAGCTGAGAACTAACGCAGCAGACGATCCCTTTAGTCTCATCTCTCACCCACATGGCCAATTCCTGTTATCATTTGGGGATTTGGCCAAAAAGAGGAAAGAGTAAGAGGTAGAGTCATTTACCGAAAATTCCATTTAATGTTCCTGGGTAGGGGGAGAACAGGGACTAGCAAACTCAAAATACAGCTTGGTTTTACCACTTGTGAGCTCCTAATCTCCAACCTTCCCATCAAGACATTCTAGCTTCTGAGAGTAGAGTTTAGGCTCTTATCCAAGTGGCTGTTTCTGCCACAATAGGATAATCAGTCAGTGAATTGTTTGTTCTTCCCTCTTCTTGCCCACTTCATCACCACCTACTCACCCCCAATCTGCTTTCCTCAGAGTCCTCCTACAACTGATGCCTGGGCAGGATGACCACTCACTAACACTCTGCACCTACAATTATCATCCCCACAACTGAAGAGCTCCTGGTCTAAACATAAAAACTAGGGGGGGGGAAACATGCAAAAACCTCTTCTTGTTATTTTCCCTGACTTACATAATTTTAAAATTGGCCTGCGTATTTCTGGTAGCTCCCCTTTTCCCTTTCCATTTTTCCCTCTTTAGCCTTGCCACTGACAGGTAAATCATGTTCATAGAAATTACTTTTTTTAGGAACTTCTCAACAAGATTTCCATTTCTGTCAAATGCATTTCTTTTGTTCGAGTTTTATGATAGAGCCCATTTCCAGGGTAAATTTGCTTTGTCATGTTGTTTTACACGAATTAGAAAACCAAAAAAAAAATATATATATATTGGGTGGGAAAAGAATTTGAAAAAAAATTTTTACCTTTAGTGTTATCACAAATATTTACCATAAATGCATAAAAGAAGCTATACCCTCTAACACTTTAACAGTATCAATATTTCAAGTAAAACCTTAGATAATTAAGTTATTTCAAAATATTTTCATTCAGGGAATGCTTGAACTTCCAAATATGGAAAATTGACCCTCACATATGTCAATGTCAAAACAAACGCATTTCCAATATTTTGAAAGTAAAGTTGGTTGATGTATACCTGATCTGTTGTGTCGAGAGTGGCACCGTGAGCACGTAGTTTTGCTGCTATTGATAAGTCTCCGTTATAGGCAGCATAGTGGAGAGCAGTGTTGCCGTACACGTCCACAGCATTGGGATCAGCACCACGTTCTAACAGCGTAATCACACATCTCTGTGCCTGGCGTTGTACGGCCTGTCAGTAGCAGACCAAGAAACAGACTGTAAATTCTAGGAATTCAATGTAAACATTTCACGCGTTTCACTTATTAGTTATATTTAAATGCGATAAATTCATTCTTATTCTATGGGTTTAAAGAAAACCCATGTCATGCTGAAATAGTCGGCAGCTATATACCTTCATCAGCGGTGTCCTGTTTTCACTGTCACAGGGGTTAAGGTCACATTTCTTGTCCAGCAGGAGAGTCACCACCTGCACATCTCTGTTGGCGCAGGCCAAATGGAGAGCAGTCCTATGAAGGTGAGAGGACTTTTTAGAAAATTGTAGTGCACTATCTCAAAACATATTCATGTAATTGTAAACATTAAATCTCATGGTACTCCATCTGTTTTCAAAACAAATCTTTAATTTTCTTGTGAAGATAGGACAATATTTATTAGCTCTTAGTACTCACTGCATTAATGAAAGAGCAGCCTATTGGAAAACAAAGACATTGACCTTTGGATTCAGTTCAACTTGGGTTTGAATCCTCCTTTAAGCTGTCACTTACTAGCTGTACCTCAGCTTTTCTGTGCCTCAATTTTCTTGCCAATAAAATGGAAATGAGAATAGTAGGGACACCTCACAGGATACCGCTGTGATGCTTACGTGAGAATCTATGCTAAGTGTTTTGAAGAGTTCCTAGTACAAATAACAGCTCAATAATTGTTAAGATATTATAATGATTACTATGACTACTACCTAACAAAGGTGACATTTTGATTAAGTAAAATGATACAATAATATCTACTTTGTGGTAAATTTTAAAGATGAGAGATACAACTGTATTTCCATGATTCTAAAATGCTCATTTTTTCACATTTTAACACCTCTGACATTGGAATGCCACTTGTAATTCATGATTTATTATAACTATAATTGGCAGCATTTTTAAAAATTATCTTATTGATACATAAGATAATGGGGCATCACACAATCCATGATGACTTACATTCAGTGAAATTTGGTATGTACAACAGGTCTCTGGCAGTTCTTTTCATATGATTGGCATTTAAAGAAATGTTAATTTTTTAAAGTACTATGAAAAAAGAGGGCTGAAATAACAACAACGATGCATTTTTAAACAAAGTTAATTCTTACTTTGATTTTCAAAGAACTTTAAATCAAAGGAAATGCAGGACTCAAATGAATAATTATGGCCCATTTTAGTCAGTATTTAGATTTATAGAATATATGTAAATCAGATATTTCCAATGACTAATATTAGTATTTAAGACTGTTAGAAAATTTCGAAAGGGCACTTAAAGGTTTCCTTTCATAATTTTCTACCTTCGGAAATGCTTTC
>NW_012155029.1:375190-397322 GCF_000956105.1 Propithecus coquereli | reverse complement strand
TTTTGTGATAAGAAAATCTAGCTAGTTTTTTCCAGTTAACAGACATTTCAATTATGAAAAATTCATCTTTTGCTAATAATATGAAATCTGACCATTAGTAAGTTCTAAATTCTTACCTATATTTTAGTGTTTCTGGATTTTCTATTCTGTTCCATTCACTTACATGTCTTTTCAGATGTTAGTAAACAATTAATTTGTGGAAATTAATAGCACATTTTGATATCTAGATGAGTGAGTCTTTGTTCACACCATTACAAAAAGTTTCTTAATGTCATCACAATAATAAAAGATAGACACCATATGCAACTGAAAAATTTTTAAACTTTGGTATTTTAATTGGTTGGTGTAAAATTAGCAAAGATAGAAAGAGTTCACATTTTTGAGAAAATGAGTCTTCCTATTCAGGAACACGGAATCATCTTCCCACTTTAAAGTTGCCTTCTAAGGTCCCTCAATAGGTGCCCACTGATACAAAGCGGATGTTGCGTCTTATCCAAAGAAGTTTTAGCCCAGAAGTTGATATATTATAGGAATTATTTCTCTCATTATGTACTTCTCTGTAATGTACACATCATTAAATGTGTACATTAAAAATAAAATGTTGCGTATGCTTACTTTTGTTAAGTAAATCACTTTAAACGGTCAATACAGTGCTCTATAAGGGGGATTAGGAGCGGATCAGAAACCAGATGAAGTTTTGCTTTGGTGAAGCTGCTCACAAAGGTGGCCTGGGAGCGGGTCCTCTCCGGGGTTTCCTCATCCCAGGTGGCCAGGAGCCCGCGGAGGGGAGAGAGCCGAGCACCTTGGGTGGCAGGAGGGCTCGGGCTCCCGCACAGCCCAGGAAAGGGGGCTTCTCCCAGCCCCGGGCTCACGGTTCCTGTTACCTGTGCTTCTTGTCCGTCGTATTCAGCACGTCTCTGTCATAGCAAACCATCTTCCACACTTTCTCGAGTTCACCCTGGTAGACGGCTCTGTGGAACTTCCCCAGATCCTTTGAAAAGACGACATATCCTGAGGGTGTGTAGATGTTGCCGCCTTTCTCACGCCGGCGAGGTTGGGTCTCCCTCGAAGGGGCACAGTGGGTGGACCGCATCTTGCCGCTGGTGCCGAAATCTTCTTTCAGGTAGAGCCTTCCGGGTCCGTAGACACCTCAGCTCCTCGTCACTTTTTCTCCGCCTCGGTAGCGCACTGCTAGCAAGCCAACCCAGTCTGGCCGAAAGCCGCAAGGAGCAAGCTCCGCGCCTTCCACCGGTCAGACCAGTAAAGGCAAAGCCAACCGTTAGACAGTGCGCGTGCGCACCTCAGCCTGCGTCATCGCTGCGCGTGCGCACAAAGACCAACGAGCCGCGGTTTACGAATTGTCTCCGGCCGTTGGCGTTGCCGGCAGGTGGCGGCCGCAGCGCGGGATTGCCGGGCTCTCCGCTGGCTGCCTCTGGGTCCCCGCGTGCTGCCCGCCAGGCCTGAGACACCAGCCCCAGAGCACGCGAGGAGGGTTCCAGGAAGTCCTTCTCCGCCCTCAGCTCAGGCAGCTACCTCTCCCCGCTCGCTCTGTGTGCACAGGGAGGAGCGGGGACGGGCGGACACCGCCGGTCAGCGCCTGCTCCTCACACGCACGTGGAGCGCGAGGTCCGTGGGTGCAGGGCCCTCCCGCGATCCAGGCTGAGCAGCCACTTCCCGCCCCTGTGTGCCACCGCCACCGCCTGGCTTGGCCCAAGTCGAGGCCCCTGGCCCCTTTTGAGATGCCCTCCTGAGGTGGAGCAGCTTTTGATATGCAAACTAACATGTTCACATATTCTTTCAGGGCAGAGCCCTGCAAAACTCCTGAGACCATATCTGTCTCTAATATAGTAATATTAATTTATGGAGCGACATACACACAAGCGTCCTCCCAAACTGTCTGGGCCTCAGCCTGCTCCTCTGTGAAACAGGCCCAGCTCACCCCGGTCTTCGGGAGCTCGGCAAGGCCTTCCGGGGGCTCAGTCCCCAAGCCCCTCCCCCAAGGCCTCATCTTTCCTAGGTCAGTTTCAGAGCCAAAGGCCTGGGTTGGGGGCTTGCTGGGATTTGCACCGTTTAGATGCCCAGGAGGCCCTCAGAATATGTGAGTTACTGAAAGAGCACATGTATGCAGGGATGAAGGGGCTTACAAGGCCATATTGGTATGAACTCCAGCTTGGGGGGGGGAGTGTCCTCAGGGCTGGGCCACATTTGTCACAATGTCCCCTCCTCTGGGAAGCCCCCGGGACTCCACCACTTTCTCTCTGGACACCCTGTGGGGCTAGGTCCTTCCCTCTGAGGATAGACTAGGCAGGCCCAGGAGGGTGGCAGGCCACCACCAAGGCAATGCTCCAACAGAACATCCTGGTGCCTTGGCTGGCTGGCTCTACTCCCCAAACTGGAACCTAAAAGGAGCCTCCCAGTGTGGTTCACCTGACCCAGGTGCAGGGAGTGGGTTCTGCAGGGGTAGAGGGGTCCCATTTAGATAGATGGCCCCTGAGCTGGCTGTTGCCCCCACTCACAGGACACACCATGCTAACCGGGGTGACGGACGGTATCTTCTGCTGCCTGCTAGGCGCGCCCCCCAACGCGGTAGCGCCGCTGGAGAGTGTCAAGTCCAGTGATGGCTACACCTTTGTGGAGGTCAAACCTGGTTGTGTGCTGCAGGTGAAGCACGCTGGACCCGCCCCAGCCCCCACCCCACCTCCGCCATCGCCACAAGATGCTGCCCAGGGGGACAGGTCTGGCTTGGTCCACGGCCAGTCCCGGATCACTGTGTACCGCAACGGGCGGTTAGTGGTGGAGAACCTTGGCCGGGCACCCTGAGCTGACCTCCTGCACGGGCACAATGGCTCTGGAGAGCCGCCGGCCGCCCTGGAGGTGGAGCTGGCTGACCCCGTGGGCAGAGATGGCCTCTGGGGCCCAGGAAGTGCCAGCAGTGGCAATGGCAGAAGTGGGCAGCAGCGGCGAGCCCGACGCCCCAAGAGGACCATCCACATTGACTGTGAGAAGCACATCACTAGCTGCAAGGGCGCCCAGGCCGACGTGGTGCTCTTTTTCATCCATGGTGTCAGCAGCTCCCTGGCCATCTGGAAGGAGCAGTTGGACTTCTTTGTGCGCCTAGGCTACGAGGTGGTGGCACCTGACCTGGCAGGCCAGGCCTGGGGCGCAGGTGGCCGCAGCCTACACCTTCTATGCACTAGCTGAGGACATGCGGGCTATCTTCAAGCGCTACGCCAAGAAGCGGAACGTGCTCATTGGTCATTCCTATGGGTAAGCAAACCCTGGCTGGCACAGGGTGGAGACGAGGGGAGGGGCCAACAGGGACTGGACACCCAGTCACAAAATGCTGATTTTTCTCCTTGAAAAATTCCATTAACATCTGCAACCAAACAGGGATTCCTGTCATTGTTGCTGGTGTTCACATTGTTTTAAAGCAGCGTTTCTCAATGCTGGTACCACTGGCATTTGGGGCCAGCTAATTCTTTTCTGTGAGGGGCTATAGGATGTTTAACAGCATCCTCGGCCTCCGCCCACTAGATGCCACTAGCACAATCATCTAGTGCTGATGGCGACCATCACAAAAATCTTCAGACATTGCCAAATGTCCCCTGGTGGGCAGAATTACCTCTCACTGAGAACCACTGCCTTACACTAAATTCACAAATTGGCTGCCCTGGAGATCCCTGTGCAGTCTGGAAGGTCTAGTTGGAATCCTGTAAATTCTACGCACTTGCAAAGGCATAGGTTGCTGTAATTCATTCTCCTCGAAGGGCTGATAATACCATCTAAAATTTCCTCTGTGGAAGGCTTTGGGCCTTGGTGGCCTGGCCACTGCCACCTGGCCCCATTTGCTCCTTTACCTAGGAAGAAAGGCAAGATTTGATTAGCCAGACAGGTTAAGAACCACTGTTTTAGCGATTGTAGCCCATGCAATTAGACAGGAAAAGGAATTAAATTACATAAGTATGTAAAAGAAAGGAGTCCAGGCTGAGACATAACATAGCTCTTACTTGTTTGTATGATAACATCCCCAGAAGTTGATGTATATGATAAATGATTCCTCTAGTTAAGTGAACATCCAACTACATATGAGGTCAGCATACTATCACTTCACAGATGTGAAGATTGAAGCTTAGAGAGGTTAGGCAACCTGCCCAAGGGCATGTAGTCACTGGCAGTCAGGTCCCTCTTTACAGTAGGAGTTTGCAAACTTTTTCTTAAAGGGTCAGATAGTCAATATTTTAAGTTTGCAAGCCATACAGTCTCTGTTGGAACTTTACAACTCTGCCGTTGTAGTGCAAAAGCAGCCAGGCATGGCTGTGTATTTACAAAACATTTTTCAAACCTCCACAACTGTAAACTGTACTTACAAAAACTAGCAACTAGCCCCCAGGCCATAGTTTGCTGACTCCTACTTTAGAGGGAATGAAGAACTTGACTTGGGGGCTCTTCAGGCTCTGCCCTTCCACCTTGCATTAGGCAAGCGGGTATGTCATACCTAGAGGCAGACAGGAAAAGATCCTACAAGGGAAGGGATACACAGGAAATAGTAACCTCCTCAAGGCAGCCAGAAGGCTTTGTTTGATCAGATTGCTTTCCTAACACTTGGTAATAAGTCCTTCTTACCCCTTTGGGGGTCAAGGTGACTTTAAGAATCTGAGGAAAGTTCTGGATCCAGATCCTCTCTTCAAAATAAATTCCACCCTCAACACTCTAGCTCACGATTCCACAGTTCTGGGCCATTCGAGATGCCCCACCCATCCCTCACCCCATCAGGTGCCCATGGACCCCAGAAGAAGAATCTTGACCTTCAGGAACCTGCCTCTGGGGTGAGGGGAGGGCATTAACCCCCTCACTGCCTGTATTCTGCTGACCACCACCTTTCAATCCTCCCTGCCGCCCCACCCACTCCGGGCAGCGTCTCCTTCTGCACATTCCTGGCACACGAGTACCCAGACCTGGTGCACAAGGTGATCATGATCAATGGTGGGGGCCCCACGGCGCTGGAGCCAAGCTTCTGCTCAGTCTTCAACTTGCCCACCTGCGTCCTGCACTGCTTGTCACCCTGCCTGGCCTGGAGCTTCCTCAAGTGAGTGCCCCCCAAGTTGGGTGGGAGGGGAGGCTGTACGACTGTGGCTGGGACTGACACTGGGGACACCCCTGGTGGGTGGCCAGGCTGGCATGAGGGGCTCCAGCGGTGCCTCCCTACTACCAGGGCCGGCTTTGCCCGCCAAAGGGCCAAGGAGAAGCAGCTGCTTAAGGAGGGCAAGGCGTTCAACGTGTCATCCTTCGTTCTACGGGCCATGATGAGTGGCCAGTACTGGCCCGAGGGTGACAAAGTCTACCACGCTGAGCTCACCGTGCCCGTCCTGCTCGTCTACGGCATGCACGACAAGTTTGTGCCAGTGGAGGAAGACCAGCGCAGGGCAGAGGTAGGGGCGGGTACCCAGGGGCCGCCACACGCCCAGATTCCCCGCGGGCAGCCCAGGGGGCGTGGCCTCTACGATGGGCGTGGTCTCTAGGTGTGGCTCTCACTCCAGGCAAAGGGAGCGTTAGATCTAGAGTCAGTGGTAGGATCCACACAGCAGCGCTGCCCTGGACAGGTGTTAACGATTATGCACCATGCCCACCTCAGGTGGAAGCCTCTCTTCACAGCTGGGGATTTGTGTAAGGAACCAATAACCTCTGGAAGAGGGGACCAGGAGGTCTTTAGATTAGAAACTCCCAAGAAAGGGTCTTGGGATCCTTAGGCCTTAGAATAGCTCTGGTGGTTCTTAACCAGGGACGGTTCTGCCCTTGGGGGACACTTGGCAATGTCTAGAGACATTTTAGGTTGTCGCAACTGAGGTGGTACAGGGTACTACTGGCATGTGCTGGGTGGAGGCCAGGGATGCTACTGAACGTCCTACAATGCACAGGACAGACGCCAGCAAAGAATGAGCGGGCCCCAAATGTCATTAGGGCCAAGGCTGAGAAATCTTGCCTTGGCACAAAAGGCCTTGTCTGTCTCTATGTATCTAGCTCAGAGATTCTCACCCACCCAGGGATGACTCTGCCCCCGGGACATGTGGCAATGTCTGGAGACATTTTAAGTTGTCATATTATGTCTATGTGAGGTTTACTGCTACTGGCATCTAGTGGTTGAGGCAGTGCACATCCCGCAGTGCACAGGGCAGGACGGTCCAGTACCAAACGTCAGCCGCGCTGAGGTTGAGAAGTCCTCCTGTAGGCACGGGTAGGCACTGAATAAATGCTGAATGAATGACACCTAGATGGGCTGCAGCAGGATGACAGACCATCCTCCAGCTGCCCCTTGGGTGGAACTGGGGGCATTAGGGTAGACTACAGGAGGGACTTCCCGGTGCCGTGGGCCATGCATGAATGGTGGGGGGAGTCCCAGCGAAGCCTGGCCCCTCGCCCCGCCGTCCTGCCCTCGCCCATCCTGAGCCCATGTCCCCTGCAGATCCTGCTCCTGGCCTTCCTGAAGCTTATAGATGAAGGCAGCCACATGGTGATGCTGGAATGCCCCGGAGACGGTCAACACCTTGCTCCACGAGTTCCTGCTCTGGGAGCCCGAGCCCGAGCCCGAGCCCTCTCCCAGGGCTCTGCCGGAGCCCCTGCCCGCGCCTGCAGAGGAGAAGAAGTAGCCGCCAGGCGGCCGGGGCATCGCTTGGTGAGCAGAGCCACAGGAAGATGAGGCCGGGAGGGCACCAGGTCTGCAGCGGGGACCACCTGGGCGGGCCGTTCGCTCCGGTGGGCGGGGCCAGGCCGGGGAGACGCCCCCAGGCCGGCTGGGCAGTGTGCGGCACCTCAGGGAGCCGAGTGGACACTCCGCTCTCTGCTTCTGTCCTGCAAGGCCCATCGGTGTTTCGGGGCCGCAGCCAGGATCCCCGCAGATGACCTTGTACGGAAGTCCCTCTTTCCTCCCTCTCCAGCCAAAGGCACGGGCCGAGGCAGGTCCCCCCACCCCGCTCTGTCTTCCGTGTCAGCCATGCTTCGTCCTGGGACCCCCGAGCCCCGCAGGGACCCTTGGGGCCCGTCCCATTGCCCCAGACCCTCCCTATCCCCCATTCCTAGGCACTGGGAGCTATTGTTGCCCACGGGGGGAGGGGCGGGGGGAGGCGGGGAGGGATGGGAGGGTTGGCGCCACCAAACTTGCACATCTCAACTTGTAACTCAATAAAAAGAAGTGACAATCGGAGTCTCCAGACCTGTGCTTGGTCACCGCAGAGCAGGACCTTCACCACCCTGAGCCTCAGTTTTCCTGTCTGCAAACTGGGCTGATCCTAGTGCCTCCCTGCCAGGGCTGACTTTGAGAACGTCCGGGATCCAGGCTTGCTTTGAGTCTCCTGTCCCCCCAACTCAGAATGCAGGGGCTATATGGGCAGTATCTGCAGGGCGGGAGGCAACTTACCAAGGGGTGAGCCCTTCCCTGGCAGGGACGAGAAGGTCCAACTGAGGTTGAGGTGAAGGTCAGTAAACACCTTACATGGGATTGGAACTGTCATAATTCAGTGCCCACTGTGTGGAGTGCCTGATGCCCATTGTTCATTGAATCCCACTCACCCAACCCCACCCGGCAAGTCAGTGCCTCTTACTATCCCAGTTTATTTATTTAGTGGAGACAGGGTCTTGCTGTGTTGCCCAGGCTAGTCTTGGACTCCCAGTCTCAAGCAATCCTCCCACCTCGGCCTCCCAAAGTGTTGGGATTAGGGGCGTGAGCCACTGCGCCTGGCCCATTACTATCCCAATATTACCTTTCAACTTGGTTTAGGGTCATCTTTGTCGTGAAGATCGTTTTTCTTTTGAAACCACCAAATCTGTCTTTCCCTTTTGTGTCTGGCTGAAAGATTTTGCTGTCTCAAAGACGTGCATTTGCTCCTCTAAATTTTATTTTACTTTTTTAAATGAAACTGACGTGAACCTATCCTCTAACTTTTATTCCGAAGCTCGTATATTTAGGTGGTTTGTGTGCACGGTGGGACGAAGGGGTTATTCCCTCAGTTCTGAATCTGCTGTCCTTTCCCCACTGGTTTGCACGCCCAGCGTTAGCTTAGACCAGGGCTTCCTGGGAGGGCAATCGTGTCCGTTGGCAACTCGGGAGACTCTTGATTGCCACCGCGGAGGGTAGGGTGGCGGGTGCCAGTGGCATCCAGCGGGTAGAGTCAGGGATGCTGCTCCAATACTTCGCAAGGCACAGGACACGCCCCCCGCGAAGCATAACCCAGCCCCAGGTGTTACTAAGGCCAAGGTTGGGCATCCCTGTGTTAGACAAATTCCATCCCTTTTGAATCTTTTGGGGTCTCTGGATTCTTTGCCAATGACTGTTCGTACATTCCAGGGGCGTTGGCACGCAGTCGCCAATCTTCTGATGAAGGGAACTGCTACCGCTTTCTCAGAAGACTGGCAGGTGCGAGGCCTCCTTGTTTTACACGAGGAAACGGAAGCTCAGAGAGTTTTCTTCGGCTCAGTCACCAGGTAGAGCCCAGACCCACCCCAGAGGCCGCGCCTCTAATCGCAACAACTGTCCTTCCCCAGAGCAGGCCAGAAATCCAGGCAGGTGGAATCCCCGCCCCGGCCACACCCCGCCCCCTGCGGGACTTGGTTGGCTGAGCTGTGAAGACGGGCAGGACAGGAAGCCAATGAGGCGGTGGATCTCTCTAACTCCTTAAGCCCACTGGGCCCTTTGAAGAAGCAACTTTTAGAAACTTAAATGTCCCCCACTCCCCGCAAAGTGGACCACTATCATCACAGCAGCAACATCTCACCAGGATGGCGGCTTGGCCTTTACTGAAGCTCTTTGAACATATGAATAGCCTGAAGTTGCATAGTATGGCTGGGAAGTCTGGTTATTAAACTTTTTGTTTTTCTCAAGAGACTGGGTCTCGCTATGTTGCCCAGGCTGGTCTCCAACTCCTGGCATTATCTCATCTCAAAACTTGGGAAACGCGAACGCACCCTGCTGTTGGCGGCAGAACTATGATTAGAGGTGGTGACCTGCAGAGCTGGGAGACCATTACCTCAGAGGGCTGGAGCTCTGAGGGCCTCAGTGTCCCCATCTGCAAAATGGGAGATAACCCTAATGAGGCAGGCGTGAGGGTTGCACAGGCGTTTCAGCATGAGGGCCTGGCACACAGTAGGTTACCGGTAAGTGCTCACAAGGAGGAAGAGCGGTCGCTCAATAAAGCTATTTTTGTTTTACACGGAACTGAGAAAATCCAGCTGGTAAGCTTTTTTCACAATCGCTCATTACCCAGGAAGATGGTAGAACTGGGGCCCTCTGGTACGTTTCCCGTCCTCCGGGGGCACCCACTGTGTTTCCTGATGGAACTGTTGGTCTTTACTACAGCACCCGCCCACTGGCCACGTTGTCCTAGCACCTGGATACAGCAGAGCCTGAAGCTGCCACTTTGGCTTTTCATCCACAATAGAAGCGGTTCACCTTGCTCAGTGGCTGTCACTCGGAACCAAGATGATCCCAATTAACACAAAGTGATTGTTTTGGGCCTGGGTTAGCAATATTCGGATTTTTATTTTGATGACAAAAAACAAAAAGAACAACAAAAATTACAACTGACAAACCAGGAGTCGGTGTGGGCTGGGAAACATGGGGGGGTGTCCAGAGTTCCTGGGATGCCTCCTGCAATCTTAGTTTCCTCCCAAGACCCCCCAGGAGATGGTGGGGGCGGGGGGGGTTCCAAGACTCCGCTGCTCACACTCAACCCGCAGGTCCCGGGCTGCAGCTGTGGCACCAGCGCCAGCTACTGGGGCTGGTTGCTGTCCTCCTCAGGGCGGCCTGCTCCTCCTTCCCCTGTAGCTGGAGCGTGGGGGCAGCGACACAGGACACTCGGCAGCCACAGGGGATCGAGACTGAGCGGCTGCTTCCTGGCACTGAGCCCGCTGTCGCGAGGCCCATTTCCGGCTTGGCAGCACTGAGGCGTCTGGTCTCTGGGGTCTGTGCTGCTGGAACAAAGGGTGTAAGAGTTAATTAATATAATCATGAGGCAAAACTATAAACCAGTCCCTGGTGTCAAAAAGGTTGGGGGTGAGCTGTCCCCATCCACTCCTTCTGGGGTGACTGGACCCTCCCTCTAACTTTCCGTCAGAGGCTTGTTTCTTGCCTTTGCTTCTCTCAGGGGCTGTCATCTGGGCCTCTCCTTGGTGACTGTGGTTTCATGTGACAGGTCTGGAATGGGGCTGGAAGCCCACAGGCACGGGCGGCCCAGCAGGGCTCCTGCAGCCCGCTGCGCCCCTGCTGCCTCGGCATCCAGTGATGCCGCCTCAGTGTTTGCGCACCCCTGGCTCTTCCACAGCCCCGCAGCTGCGAGGCGCTGGGAGCCATGCCACGTGCTCACCTTGCACCCCCAACATCCTGGATCTGTCCTCCGGATCTCCCAGCGGTGCTGTGACCTGGCACTGAAAGGACAAGGAGGCCTCGGGGGGGTGGGACATAGCTAGAAGATGGCAGCAACAATACTCCAGACTGAGGGTATAGCACGTGCAAAGGCCCCAGGGTGGGAGACAGGAGGCAGAACAGAGAGGTTGAGTGACTTGCTGCAGGTCACACAGCAAGTGGGTGGCTGAACCCGCACTCAAATCCCCAGGGCTTCCTGGCCATTGCCCTGAACTCCTGGAGGTGGTAAATGCTGGTGGGGGTGGGGCTGAGAACAGATTTAGGCACCTTGGCAGAACTAGGGACTCCTCAGGGGCTGTGTGAGGACGAAGACGACCTCGTCAACATTCACACCTTCCACCAACAGCTCCCTCCAGCCAGGCTGTGGCTCCCTGCAAACTCTGTCCAGATGCCCAGACCAGATTTGGACCCTACAGCAGAGCAGGTTTCTCAGCCTCCGCTCTACTGCCATCTGGGGCGGGCCGTTCTTTGCAGAGGGGGCCATCTGTGGGCAGTTAGCAGCATCTTGGTCTCCACCCACCAGATGCCAATAGCATCCTTCCCTGCCTGGCTAGGACAACCGAAAGTGTCTCCAGAAATTGCCAAACATTCCCTGGTGGTAGAATCAGCCCTGGGTGAGAACCGCAGCCTTAGACTCAGTTCACAAATCAGCTAACCCAAATCCTGCATGTTACATTTGCACAGGGTGGGGCCTGCTGGCATCGGCTCGTCCTGGATAATCACTAGGCAACAAACCGGCCGGCGGCAGGCTCTGTGGTTGACTGATGCCGGCCTACGCCCCTGCCCGGCAAACAGCGAGGCAAATGTCTCGGACAGACGGATGGGTCCTCCCCGTCACCATAACCCTGGTGCGGCAAAACCCCTAGAACATTGGGCAAGGGTGGTGGCCGTGACAGAGATGTCCCAGACCTGTGCTTCGGCTTTTAATCAACTCTTCCTCCAAATTCCAAGGAGACCTTTCTTTTCTTTGGTGCTTAAAATATACCCCATAATTTCACTCTTCTCTTAGATGCAGCATTCCCAAAAATATAACTTTCCCTTTTGTACAAAATAGCCTCGGATCATCTGAAAGCATCAGGGCCCTGCCCTTTTACACAGCAGGCCGGAAAGGCAGCTGCGGAGGTGTGCAGGGTGCAGGGGGGCCCGAGGATACCTGGGCAGTGGTGGAGGGCGGGGCTGCCCTTCTGCCTGGCTGGTCATCGCTGCCTCTGATGCCCCCCGGTGCTCCCAGGGGTCTCTTGATTAAAGGCCGCCTGCGGCCGTCAGGCATCCCCATCCTCTGCGCACCCCTCAAGGACACCTTTCCACTCTGCTGTGGCCCTGGCCTTTCAGCCTGGCGGCGTCTCCCTGCTGCCTGCCACCCGTCTCTGTTCCCTCCTTCCCATGCAGGTTGCCCCTCATAACTGCTCCTGTGGCCTGTGACGTCCCTGTGGCGGGCTGGCACACCCGGGCTGGCTGGTTTGTCTCGGGAGCCGAGGAGAAGGCACCAGGGCTGGGAATGCCGCCCGTTTACGCTGACCACTGCCTTGTCCCTGGCTGCCACCCCCACCCTGGGAAGCTTGTCCTAATACTTGTCTCTCTGGCTTAATTATCCCCCTGGAGCTGTGAGCTTCAGTGTGTCCTCTGAGCTCCTGGTCACACACCCAACACCCAGACGCCAGCTTCTTCCTGGGGACTTTGCGACAGTTAAATGGCACACACTAGGAGCTATTATCCTTGAGGGCCAGGACATTGGCAGCAACATCTAAGAGGGGTTCTGAGGGATGAAGAGGAGTTCGTTCATCAGGCACACAGAAGGACGGAGGAGGGTGTGATAGGCCCACGGCCTGTCTTTATAAATAAAGCTCTAGTGGAAGGCAGTCTTACCCATTCATTCACATCTTGTCTGTGGCTGCTTTCGCTACAACAGCAGAGAGGAAAAGTCATGTCCAAGGCTGTGATATCCCGCCCCGGAAAGCCTAATGTAAGTACCGTCCAGCCCTTCACAGAAAACGTTTGATGACCTGTGCCCTAATCGAAGCCTGACTTGGCACCGGGAACGTGAAGGGGCAGGGCCACGAGAAGCTGAGACGATCCAGGCTCTGGGAGGAGAGGCCCGCAGCAGTGTCAGGAAGGGGGAGGAAGGCGGAGGCTGAAGGAAAACTGTGACTTATGAGGCCGCCGCAGCCGTGCACAAGCGGGAAGGACGGCGACAACAGAAAAGGTTGGGGGAGATGAAATATTGAATCTCCAAAACTTTTCCCCAAGCCAGGCGTGGTGGCCCCACCTGTAATCCCAGCAACTTGGGAGGCTGAGGCAGGAGGATCTCTTGAGTCCAAGAGTTCAAGGCTTCAGTGAGCTGTGATCGTGCCACTGCACTCCAGCCTGGGCGACAGAGAGAGACCCCTTCTCTATAAAAAAACAAAGAATCTCTCCTTCCAAAACAACAAGAAAAACCCCACCACTTTCCCCAAAATTACTAAGTGACTGCAGTATATTTTTTTAATTGACTAGATACATGCTATATTTAGTCTAATAAAATTTGGACTGTATCATACATTTAGTTGTAAATTCTAACTCTCAATATGTTAGTACATGTGAACGTTTTCTGGGTGGACAGATAAGCTTTCACAGAGCGGTTTTTCAATAGCCCCTCGGGACTCGACACCACACAGAGGACTCACAAGGCACGCGGTCGCTCTGCTACTACTCGGCACTTGGTTTCCAACTTCTCGTGACTGTTCAGCGATTGTCCTGGAACACACGTCCTTCCCTGCATCTCTGAGCGTTTCCTTGCGGTCCACTCTTTCACGTGGAATTAGAAAAATGGATACAAGCGTTGTTAAGTCTCTTGGTTCGAAGAGTCACATCACCCTTCGAAAAAACTCCATGAAAGGAGGCAGCTTATCCCCTTTGGAAAACACTGTGGCAGATTCTTTAAACGTTCAATATGCACCTAGCGTGCGGCCAGGCAATTCCACTCTCGGAGTTACTCAAGCGCAATGACGTAGATGCCCGTACAGAAACGGGGACGTTCACGGCAGAAGTATTTCTAAGAGCCCCAAGCTGGAGACAACCTGAACGTCCGTCAAGCGGTGAACAGGTGAACGAACCGACCCCACGGGGGAAGGAACCGACCTCTGATACTCGCCAACGACATGCAGCGAACTCAGAATCGCTGTGCTGAGCGGAAGGAGCCTGACAAAAAAGAGGACAGACAGACCCAGCAACTCCGCTCCTGGGAACGGACCCCAGAGAACTGAAAACAGGGACTCGAATTCCTGTGCACCAGTGTTTGCAGCAGGACTATTCCCAACTACCAAAAACTGGACACAGCACAAATGTCCGCCGGCAGATGAACGGATAAACGAAATGGGGTCCGTCCAGGACGGAACGTTACGCAGCTATAAAGAGGAACGAGGCACCGGTCCCTGCTATAACGTGAACGCATCTCAAAAAGATTACGCCGAGTGAAAGAAGCCAGACACAAAGGCCACACGGTGCGTGATGTGATTTACATGAAATGTTCAGAACAGGCAAATCCGCAGACACAGAAAGCAGATCAGTGGTCGCCAGGGGCTGGGGGAGGGGGAGAGGGCGTGACTGCTAGCGGGGACCATGTTTCCTCCTGGGTGATGAAAATGCTCTGAAATCAGGTAGAGCTGGCGGTTGCACAGCATTATGAATACACTAAGTGCCACTGATTCATACGCTTTGTTTGACTGCGCGCTTTAAACGGTGAATTTTATGTTATGTGACTCCCCCTCAAGAAAATGTTATTAATAGAAAGAGTCCATGCTGTAGGATGCCATATATATACAATTCTGGAAAATGCAAAGTAACCTATAGAGGCAAAAAGCTGATCGGTGTCTGCGTGGGGGCAGGAGGTGCAGAGGGATGACAAGGGGTCTGGGACGCTTTCTGGGGGAAAGATGTGTCCACCACCTCGGTCGTGGTGGTGGGCTTACAGCTGTTTGCACAAGTCACAACTCAGCAAACCGCACACTCCTGGTGAGTACGGTTTATTATGCAACAATCACACCTCAATAGAAATGCTTAAAAATTATGACAATTATGAAAGAACCCACTTCCCTGGGAGTTTATCTTTTTATTGCTCTATTTTCAAAATGTTCACCCCTTGAGCCAGCACTGAGTTCCTAGGACAGCACAGCGAGGGAATCCTTGGAAATTGTCAAGTGCCTCAGGGGTCCAAAGGCGCTACGTGGCGCTGCTCGCCTGGCCGTCCCAGGACACGAGGACGGTTAATCATGGAATGTTCCTGGGCAGCGTCATAGGATGACAGAAGGTGGACAGAGGTTTGCGTGCTTCCCAGCCAGGTGAGAAATCAGAGGTACGTGCCTTGATGGCAGCTGCACGAAGGCATAGGTGTGTGCCCAGGCACGTGTGCCTATGCTTGCTTGCACGCACACATGAATACACACATTCACGTGCACAAATGTGGACACACAATGTGCGTGCAACACTCCGGGGCAACCTCCAAAAGTAACTCTTGGGAAGAGAATCTAACACCTCTAATCTCGGGAGAAAAGCAACAGTTTGCTCTGAGACGAGGACGGGTCCTCCAGAAATCCAGGTCAGTGGTCACACAAAGAAGAGAGAGACAAGGCCACTCTCTGTCCATCCTTGGGCACACTGTCTAACTCCCCCTACGTCTGTTCCCCCTTTTTATCGAGACCGGCTCCCTCCAAATTAAGAATTGACCGGCCAGCAGAATTCGCTTCCTGGTCTCTGCGCCCACTCCCATCCTTGGTGGCAGTTTGTCAGGAGCTCCACAAACACCAAAGACCCACTGGGGCAGTGGTGGGCTCCAGGCGGGAACCAGACCTTAGTACAGAGCATCAGTTCCCACCTGGGGGTGGGGGTGATTCTGTCCCCAGGGGATACATGGCCACGTCTAGAGATATTTTTGGGATCTTACAACTGAGGGGGAGGAAATACTACTGGGTCTCACCAACAAAGACCAGGGATGCTGTTCAGCACCCTGCAGTGCACAGGACGGCCCCAAGGCAAAGAACGACCCAGCCTGAAATGTCCAGAGACCTGGGCCTCACCAACGAAGGGTTACTAACGATCCACTGTGCTCTAGAAAGCCCAAGGAGCCATCTCTGAAGTCATCGCCTGCCTGGGCCTGTTTCTGTGTCAGGAAAATAGGAACAAGGACCCTCTTTGCCGGTGGGTGGCTGAGTAAGAAAGCTGGGACACGTAAAAGCATCTACCGTAGAAGATGTAAGGTAAAGGGCTCTGCTGGCTTGGGGTAACACTTGGTACCTTTCCAGCTTTGACTCGGGGCCGGCCACCGCTTCCGAGCAAACTTGCTGGGATCCCACTCGTCCCAAAGCTTGTGCTAGCTGTCCCTAATCCTGCCCCCACAGTATGTTGTGCCACCTGCGTGGCTGCACTGGCCGCCTGATCTGAACTCCATTCTTTCCATGGGGAGGGCACTAGCATGTCTCTCTTCCAGGGCACGAGGGCTCATCTCTGTCCCTGGGAACCAGCCAAGTGCCTGGCACGATTAGCCCTTAACTGAACTTGGGGCCCACCCAAGACACACCACTTTGGAGAGATGAGGAACAGGAAGCAGCAAGTTAGCAAGCCCCTGCTGGGGAGAGAAAAATGAATCCTGCAGCCAAACAGGAACGGGGGAGTCACCATGCAGGACCTGAGGGAGGGCCTTGCTTAGGATTTCCAACCAGAAGGCTGCGGCCAAAGCTCTGGGAACAGGTGCAACGTGCCGAAGCTCATTCAGCACCATGATTTCCTATGTGGAAGATAAGGAAGTCATCAAACGTCGCTCTTGCATGTGAACTGTTGCACGGAAAGTCGTACTAAAGTAGGATCACTGTAGCAAAGAATTGAGAGTCAGGGGCTGTGTAAAGTCCAAGTGGCGTGTGTACTGGAGACGAGAATGCTACTGAGAGGGGCTGCGTTTCGAGGTTGAAAAATGCTGATGGAGGCCAAGCCGTTCATTTTGCAGGCGCAGAAACAGGCAGAGACTTGACCGAGGCCAGGACCTCCAACACACGAGACCCTGCCTAGGCACACTCCTACAGCAGGGAGGACGCAATACCGGGGCCCTGGGATCAGAAGACTCCAGACCTGATCATCAGAGTGTCTTGGCCAGGGCGAGTCCCTACTCATGTCTGCGGGAGGCACGACTGTGGGCTGTAATCGTGCCCTTGAGCAAGCAAGGCCCAAAGCCACCTTTCATAAAAGCCAGAGCGTTTTAGAAGTGGAACAGGTGATTACATCCCTGACTCTCTCTATATCCAAACTATGCAGATTCGCCTCCTGAGCCTGCTATAATAAACCAGACACGCACCTGGGCTCCCCAGCACTTCTGGCAGCTCCTGACAAAGATCCCTGCAGTCGGCAAAGGAGACACATTAATGCCGATAAAAACAACCAAGGCCCTTGCCAGAGCCAGAGTCAGACCTGCCAGACGGTGAAATAACTCTCCAGTTGCCACGTCACCTCCGGCTCGCTGCTCCTGGACACCTTAAGACTCTGGAGACCTGAAGACCAAAAACGAACTCGGGAAGGTGGAGCTGGGACCCTCTGGCTGCAAAGCACATTGTCCCCACCAGCTGCCGCCTCAGACAAAGAGGCACAGAGAGGTCTTCCCTTAAAGACCCCAGGACTATGGGGTGCCCAGGAAAGAAGGGAGGGCACACAGCTGCCCAGCCTCTCCAGGACCGAGCTCACAGCCGCTTGGGGACAGATTTCCTGTATGTCTTTTTACCCACTTATGTCCAAGGATGCAAGTCCGTGGAGGTGGTGACAGCCCTGCACACTCGGGTGAGCACACACCGGCTCCCGCCCTCCTGAAACACAGTTCCGGCCCCACTGCAAGCCCTGAGGCTCCTTCCTTGCTCCTTGGAACCCCCGAATCCTGCCAGTTTTAAGAGGAGAGTGGTGCACTTTCCAAGACCAGGCGACTGCTACACAGGCTGCTGGGACTTGCCTGGGTCACCCAGCTGTTGGGTGTGAAGTCAGGAAGGAGAGGAATCAAGACAGATGGGGGGTGGAATCTCCAGCAGCTGCACCCCAACATCTGCATGGGGCATTCTAGCCCTTTCCTTCTCTCCCCTCCTCTCCAGGCCCCGCCTGGACCTCCCTCGGTTCTTGCCATGACTTCTAACCCTCTTTTCTCCCTTCCAGCCCCACTTCCCCCCTTCCCAGCAGTCGCTGCCACATCAGTGGGTTCAGAACCTCTTGCCTTTATTGAGCGCCCACTGGGTGCCAGGCGCCCTTCCTCTGGCGCTTCAATCGCGCGGGTGGACTCCCCCAGACCGGTCCTGCACCCCTTTCCCCGGAAGGTTTTTGGATGGGCGGCGGCAGAGAAAGAAAGACGAGCAGCGTGAAAAGGGGCAAGCAACGAGGCTTTATTGGGGGAAGGGGAAAGAGAGCACTCCCGGACGAGCTTCACTGGTCCCGAGAGAGGGGGCCAGTGAAGTCGCGCCCGTTCGGAGGGGGCTAGGGCTTTTTATGCTGCATGAAGCGGCACTGAGGGTCTTGGCAGGTTCCGAGACACGTAGTCTGTTGCTCAGTCCCAGGAACCGAAACTGCCTGCGTCTGGCTTATTGTCTGCGTCCAGTTATTTTCGGCGGGCACAGTCAGCTTCTTCTTCTTTCACAGCTTTAGGGAGCGGAGAGGGGTGCCTGCCACCAGCCTTACACCCCCCACCGCTCCCCAGCTGTTCCCCCATCAGCCCGGGCCCCTCCCCCAGCCTGGGCCTCTCAACCCCGCCTCCTCGCCTCCCCAAACCTCGTTTCCTGCGACCCCCCAATTACCACTTAAGCCACGTCCTCTTCGCAGAAGCTGCTCAAAGCCACAAGACTCACCCCTCCCACGCCCGCAAACTCCCTCACCAGCCCCCATCCCAACCAACTTTCTTCTCGCTCGTCTCGCTTCCACTTCGTCGCCTGCAGCCTCCCCACGACCCCCAGGCTGGTTCCCACCCCCTGGACCCCTGCCGTCGCGTCCCGGTCACCCTCAGGGCTCCGTCCCTCTCTTCTCTGCAGCCCCCAACGCGCCCTTGGAGCTCGAATCCCCAAGCCGCGGCCGCCTGGGACTCACCTGGGCCTCGGCCGCCCCGCGCCGCCGGTCGCGGGCCGGGTCCCCGCCCGGACGCCCGCCAGCAAGCCCGCCCGCCGCGCCTCAGGCCGCTCTGCCCCTTGCGCCCGCCGCTTCCCCGCGCGCTCCCGGGTTCCGGAGGAGAGGGGCCGGGAAAAACGCCGAGCGCGTCACGGGGCGGAGCGCCGTGAACGCCACGCCCCTTCCTAGACACCCGCCGCCGCCGCTACCTCCGGCCGCTCGTGGGCAAGACCAAATGAGAGAGGAGGAGAGGAAAGGCGGCGCGTGCGCAGTACGGCCCTCGTCGCTCCTCCTACAGCTCTGCGATTGGTCCGACCCGCAGAGCGGGGGCGGGGCCGGCCGAGAAAAGCCGTCTCTGAGTGGAAGGCGGGAAAATGGCGGATTCCTCGGAGCGCGGCGCTGGGTGAGTTGAGGCGCCGCGGGCATGGATGTGTGGGGCCGAGGGCCGGGGCGGACCGGGCGGTACAGCTGGGGAGTGGGGGCTCTCGGGGCGAGTCCGGAGTCCACCCCTCCTAGAATCGCGCGGGAAGCGCGGTCCTTATTTCTTGATAGGAGTTTGCGGCACCTTCTAAGTCCTTCCGTGTCTTCAGTCCCGGGCTTCCAGGCACCCACTCACCATGGCAGGGGCTCTCAGCCTCAGCGCTGTTGACATCTCGGACTGGATCATCCTCTGTGATGGGGGCTTCCTGTGCATTGCAGGGTGTTGAGCAGCGTCCTTGGCCTCCACCACTGTGCCCATCGCTCCCCCTTTGTGTGACAATCGGTAATGTCTTCAGATCCAGTAGGATCCGTATCCCACGGGGAGAGACACCAGACAGCTCACTGGCTGACACTCTGCTCGTGCGCCCTTAGAGGTCATGTGAGCACACAGGGAGATCGCGGCCACCTACAAGCCAAGAGAACAGGCCCGAGAATGAAACCCGCCTTGCCAGCACCTCGAGCTCAGCCTCTGGCTTCCATAACGCTGAGAAATAAACACACGTTGCTTAAGCCACCCAGTCTTTGGTATTTTGCAGCCCAGACAGACTTAATACACAGGCCGTCGGGTCCAGTAAGGAGCAACAGCAGACTGGTCCCTGTCCTCCTGGAACATTAGAGCCCGTCTTCCTACCAGCTGCTGGTGGTTTTCCTGAAGCCCAGCTCTGACGTTGTCCATCTCCTCCCCATCTCCCTGTTGCCACAGCAGGGCTCAGCCCCCTGTAGGCTGCTGGTGAAAGCTAGAGTAAACAGTGGCCTTACTAGCAACCGATCAAACTGAAAGCAAGAAAAATAACTCACAACACGTAATTGCCCCTTTAAAGGAAAAACTCACACCACAACTACCCTTTGTTTTAATTAAAACACCTGTGGTCTAACTCGGTACGAGTTTTTCCTTAACCTCGAAAGGCCCTAAGCGGATAGTGGGGATGCGAGCTCCCCACTCCAACTCTCTGCCTCAGATCCTGCCCAAAACTGATTTCAAAGACTCAGATAAGCTGGTTTCTCAGAGAAAAAGAAATAAAAAACACCTACACAGCTTTGCCACCACCTCTGTTCTCAGGCTACTGAAGCAGAGGGAAAAACCCCATTTTTACCCTTTAAAAGCCAAACAACTTTCCTCAACTGCCTGCACTTTCACTCCTCCTTTAGGGGCCGTGGCCACGCCCTCCTTCTCTCTGTCTCTTTCTTGAAAAAATAAACATTCTATTTCTTTCTATCCTAAACTCTCTGTGAAAGATCTTTCTTCAACCCCTGCTGTGAACCCCCACCCTAACACAGAGTGCCCAGGTGACCTACAGAGCTATAAATATTCACCATCTGACCCTTTACAGAGAAAGGTTGCCCAGCCCTGGGCTGTAGGAACAGGGCTGAGCCCTTAAGCTAGAATTCAGGACTCTCACAGCCTGGCCCAACTGTCCTCCCTGACTTCGTGTCCCTGTTCATCTTCTGTAATTAAACCATAAGGTTGCTCAATTCCTGTGTCCACAGTGTTCTCACCCCAGTGCCCAGGCCCTTGTTGAACCATTGTCTCAGGATGTCCTCTGTCACGTACCTGAGCCTGCTGCACTTTGTCACACCCATCCCCCCAGCTCTGTACCTGCCTGGGCCACTCGACACTTGCCTGTTGAGGAACATGCTGATCTTCCCCCTCTGGGGAGGAACCCTGCTTTGTTCACCGCTGCGTCCCCAGAGGCGCGCAGCAGGCACACAAACGTCTGGGGAACGAACGAACCCGTGGCTGATTTCAGATGGTCGACACGGAGCACAGCTGCGCGATCTCTTCCACACGGCTCTTGTCACTCGTCCCTTCTCAGCTCAGGTGTTCAGCTACGCTGTGTTGCCCAAGTGGCCGGGGCTGGCAGCTGCCTGTGTCACTCTTCCCGTTGAGGTGGCCCAGCCTTCCTGAGATTGTCCTCAGGCGGCACTGGGACTGGGCCGTCCCGAGTAAGCCCGAGCCCCAGCTGGTGGAGGTACCTCAGGGCCCCCTGTGCTTCCTGGGCTACGATGAACAAGGTTGAACAAGGTCGCTCTCTCTCCTCTTGTAGGAAGCCTGCCTCAGCCGGTCCCAGCACTTCCAGCGGAGCCAGGAGGAAGGAAAGAAGAGTACCAGGTGAGCGACAGCAGGATCCATTTAAATAAAAAGCAATTGTTTTCTTTCATTAAGTGCTTTTGGGGGAAGGAAAAACCAGTCCAGAGAAGAGGGCCTATGGTATTACTTCCTCATGGTCACAGCTCTGGAGATTGAGTCTGGCCATCCTAGCCCAAGACCAGGGATGTGTCATGAGACGGCGGCAATCATTTTGGACAATGGGGTCCCTTTCAGCCATGGGGTTCACGGGCTGTGTCCAGGACACCTCCCTGGGAAGGGGGATGTGGGGACCCATGAGCTAAATTCATTACTAAAATCACAGTCTCAGAACGAAAGCACGTTAGTTATATGGGGGTGCCCATATGTCCAATTTTCCTCCCCAGTAAGTCTGAGGTGACTATTAACAGTCCCCCAACCTCACTGGGTCTCAGCAGAGCCTGTCTTGGATGGTAGATTCTTGGGTCTCGGTCATTGAAAGTCAAGACTACAATACGATGAAGTATTTCTCAGTGAGTGCCATATGGCGTTGCCCAGTTCACAGAACTTAGGATTCTAGTTCCAAATGAGTCAAGGCTTCAGTGTTCCAGCGTCGCTTGTTAATCTTGCGCAGAACATCTGTGATATTTATGTACTGCCTAGTTCTTAAACAGAAGCTATATCCTTGATCGTGTCATTGCGTCTGTGCAAAATTCAGCACTGTTTAAAACATAACAGGGGTATCCTAGTTTTCCAGAAACTGGAAACTGCTTTTCTTCCCCACTGTGCCTGACAGCCAGAGCCTTAGAGGCTTCTTATTGAGAAAAACCATTTGCTGATGGTTTTTAAAAGACCCAAAGCAGGATGGTCTCCCCTGCTTGGAACTGGGGGTGTCCTTTACCCCATGCCCTCAGTTGCCATCTGGTGGCAGACCCTCCATAAGTATCACTTCTGTCCCTGAGACCCTACCTGGTCCTGGCCTTGACCCTTAGGTACCTGCAGCCTCAGAGTGGCCTCCTGGTTGTCCCCAGCTTCCAGGCACCCGCCCGCCCAGTGCTCTGAGCACACTCGCTCTGCCGACA
>NW_012155029.1:371658-373275 GCF_000956105.1 Propithecus coquereli | reverse complement strand
GTGGGGTCTGGGTGTGTTGGGTCTTCTCAGGCCATGACAGCAGTTTTGTTATAAACCAACAGTGTGTCCCCCACAGGTGGAAAAGTGGTTGAGTCCCGCTACTTGGACTACGAGAAGAAAACAACCAGGAAGGTAATACAGTGCTCGGTGTATGCTCGAAGCAGTTCTGAGCATGGTTCTCAGTAACTGGAATTTCGAAACACTCAGGCGAGCCAGTCACAACCTGGTCCTGAAGGAAGCGGGTCCAGGGCCTTCGTCCAGGTGCTTTTAGGTTATCGGCTCTTCATGCCGAGTTGGCCTCTCTGTCATGAGCAGCCCACTGCTTTAAGCCTCCTTACAAAGCTGTGATCTCTGTGGAAGCATAGACTTGTTCTTGCCTTGCAACCCAATAGTTCACTTCCTGGACTTTGAAGCTGCCTTATCCAATGCCCAGCGCACGGTCCTTGGTGTGTGGCTGGCATTTCTCCTGTCTGCAGGAAGCGAGTTTTACTTTTTCTTATCCAACCTGTTTGCCTTTGTGTTTTGTTCTAGGACCTCCACTGTGATGTTGAGTAGGAGTGGTGTCTGTACCTTGCAATATTCTTGCCTTGTATAAGATTTTCCTTTTGCTTTTGGTTATCATAAGGGCATTATTCCATGTGTTGCTTGGTTTTTTTTTGTAAGTTTTGACCATTAATACCTGTATACAAACTTTGTCTTTCCTGGTGACCAAGGTAATATGTTCTTTCTAGAAAACGAGCAGATACTGAAAGGTATCCAGAAAAATCGGTCACCTGTAACCTACCATGTCAGAGATAATCACCAGCAGACATTTTGGTGGTTTCCTATGCTCTGCGCACATGTGTGTCTACTTTTTGAAAAAATTTGTGTGTCCTGTATATATGGATAAAATTTCCAAACTCTTTCGATGTCTCCCTTGCCTCAGAGTAAGAGCATTTACAGAAAGCAACATAGACTGCGTCAGGGGCCCTTCTCCTGACGGGCAGGTGTCTTGCCCTCTGAATGTCGTGTGTTCCTGTAGCAGGCTCCTGCCACAGATGCCTTAAAGACCGGCGGGAACACACCTGGAGGTGGAAAGAGACCCAGCCAGCTCCAGAAAAGCAAAGGTACGAAGCAGCCCAACCATCAGTGAGTGACGCGCTTGGTGGTGAACTCTGTTTCCATGTGTGCCACGTTGGAGCTCCCTCTCTCCTTTCTGGGAGAGGTCAGAGCTGCTATCAAAGAGTTTGAGTGTAAGGACAGATGGGGGGCTTGTGGGGAGCTGAGGGGATGGCTGGGAAGTCGGGGGGTCACTTCCGCCCTATGTGGTCCCAGAGAAGAGCCACGTTGCCACCATGGCGCTCCCTTGTGGCATCAGTTCCTTGTCTACGTGACAGTTTCCCCACTGGCACTCTGAGAGCAGCACTCTCAGGATGCGAGGCCTTATCCTCCCTCCTCTCACCACCTTGGGTTGCCTTCCTTGCCTTCTGCGCCAGCAGCTGTGGTGGTCTGTCCTAACCCCTCCTTCTAGAAGTTGTCACCAAAGTGATACGAAAGTCTTTTTAGTTTTCCTAATTGTGGATGTGACACGCATTCATTATAAAAAATGGAAAATGGGGACCAGGTTGGGGGACCTCA
>NW_012155029.1:366430-367213 GCF_000956105.1 Propithecus coquereli | reverse complement strand
TTCCGTCCTGCTTGCAGATCGAGATGCTCAGTCCCTTTGAGGCAGTGGCCGAACGCTTCAAGGAACAGTACAAGACGTTCGCCACGGCCCTGGACGCCACCCGGCACGAGCTGCCCATGAGGTCGATCCACCTGGAGGGAGACGGGCAGCAGTTCTTAGGTAGGAAACGGGACGGCCCGGCTGCGCCGTGCAGGCTGCCCTGAGTAAGCGACTTTTGGGATTTGAACCCAGGGCTGTGGGATTCACAGTGATCTCCTGTCCTGCCGAAAGGCATTCTTGTGGGGGCGGCCTGCAGTCCCCTGGGCCCTGCGTGCGAATCGGTGGCTGGAGGGGGCTGCAAGGCCACCAGCCCACCCTGGCCTCTCCGCAGAGCGGTGAGGTCCTTTTTGTGCACGGGTTTCCCACCTAGTCCCCACTGGAAGACCTTGGCAAGTGTGAAAACTGCCACGCCCCGTCCTAAACCCTCTTGAGAACAGGTGTCCTCCCAGAGTAGTTTTCAGCTGCCCTGGAGTCTGGGTGTTCCTGCGAAGAGCTCTCGTGAGTCATCTCAATGCGCTTCGCCTGAGGCTGTTGCGGTAGAACCCCGGCACCTAAGACCCAGAGGTGGACTTCCCTGCGAGCTCCGCCGGTGACGCATCTGAAGCGGAATAAAAACACAGTCCAGGGTCCCAAAGGGCGTTGCTCGATAGGCAGCCTCGGACAGAAGTGGTTTTTAATAAATCGAGCTTTTTCCAGTGTGACATGGTATAGGCATGATGTTGAACTTTGGAAAACGAGCCAAGT
>NW_012155029.1:363943-365570 GCF_000956105.1 Propithecus coquereli | reverse complement strand
GAATGGGATCCTAGCGTACAGCTGGCCTAGATATGACGTGTGTCCGAGGGGAGAGGTGTGTTGTCTTAATGCACGTGGTGTACATACTCGGGTTGCGGGTGTCCCTCGGCTCGGGATGCAGGGGTGCCAGGATCAGGGAATACAAAGGATGGGATTTTAAAGCTGCTCCCGGCCTGGCTGGGAGACCCCGGTGACGCTGACACAGCATAGCCTTTCCTGCATCTTGCACTGGTTTCTGTCGAGGACACCAGAGTAGCATTCCAGGTCTGTTTGCATGAGCACCGGGTGGACATGCCTGTCCTGCTATCTCAGGCCACCATGATCTCTGGCCAAGGGACAAAGAGAAGGTACCAACGCACGAGCATCTTCCTCTGCTTACCCTTCTTGCCTGTGAGCTCTAGCAGAGCACTGCAGCGAAGTGAGAAAAATCTGGTGGGCTACTCAACTCGCGCGTCTGTTGCTTTGGGCACCTTGCAGTCTGTCACTCACGACCGCTTTCCCCCGCCCTAGACGCCCTGCAGTCTGAACTGAAGACCACTCAGAAACTCCTGGAAGACCTTGGCATTGGCAATTCAGAAGAAAACGTCCAGGTGCTGGACTTACTGGGTGAACTCAAGGATGTGGCCGTGGAAAAGGACCTTGAGCTCCGAAGGTATCTCAGAAAATATTTTAAGAAAAGGTGGCACTCCGTCCAGGCGGGATGTGGGCTGTTGGCGGCTGCACTGTTCGGAGTGGCTCCTAGATGCCCTTGGGGTTCAGCTCCCTGAACGAGCCGCTCTCCCCCCCAGACACTGCACGATGCGGGAACAGCCAGCAGGTGTCGCTGTCGTCCGTGTTGTGGAGAAAGTCTCAGTCCAGGAGCACCTGCGGCATCTTGTGTCCCCCTTCTCCCCGCTTTGGAGTCGGTTCTGAGGGAGTGGGGATGCCGGTGCCTTGGGGATCAGAGATGTGGGAGGGCGGGCCCCAGATTCACAGTGTGAAGGTCGAGCGGGGAAGGGAAAAGGGAATGGCGGGAGAACTCACACCCGGCTCTGGAAAATCCGAGAAGTTCTCAAGCAGCCAGAAGAGAAAGGGCCTCGCCCCTCACTCACCCTTTGTCCCCAGAATAACCGGCACAGTACAGGCGCCCTCGGATCAGCCCTGTTCGTGTTCTAAGTGTCTGCGAGGGTTAGGGTTTGGGAGGGTGTTTTTGAACTCTGTATTGAAGTATAAGTACACGTAGAAAAGACACAGATCCCAAGGGACTGCGTGACGGCTGTCGCGGAGCCCGTGCGCTTGTGGGACCAGCCCCCTGAAACCCCTCAGGAACCCTTCTTTTCACCTCCCCCAGGAGATTTCTAACTATGGGCTCTTGCACCTCTTCTAGAAAAGAATCTTGTTTTCTCTTCCTTATAATGCTCACTCTATCTCCTGAGATGCCTAAAATATCTGGAAAGAACTCATGAGAAACAGCTGCCACCTGCTATGGCATGTCTTCTGTGGGCGGCTGCAGGATGAAATCAGGGCACACCTAAGGTTTGCAGATGGCAAGGTCACAGGTGTGAGTGGTGGAACAGGCAGGTGTCACACACACTCCTCCACTGCCGTGTCAGTGGCACGAAGGCAGGGACTGTATCCTGTTCACAGC
>NW_012155029.1:336324-362933 GCF_000956105.1 Propithecus coquereli | reverse complement strand
TTAAAATAAACCCACTTGCAATCGAAGCCTTCGTTTTCTATGCAGGGGGACAGTGGGAAGGCCTGTGTTGTCTCAAGTTCTCATGAACGGCAGATCCTGGGCCTCGGGACCTGCAAGACACGAGTGTTCCACTGTCAAGATGGTTTCACGTCCTCCCGTCACAAGGGTGGTGTTGATGACTGTCTGATAGCAAGACAGGAATTGGCACACAAGTGGACAGTTTTCGGTTCCAAGTCCCGGTAGTTGTTGCTGGGAGGTGCTCACAGGCTTGGGCTGTGGCCCAGAGAATTCTTCCAGCCAGCTCTCCAGCTTCTGCCCTGCTCTGGGTGGGCTCGGGGGTCTTACTGGTCCTCACTGCACGTTTCCCATTAATAGTGGTGGAGGGCAGATTTCTGCACCTCTGTTTGACATCTCCAGGGAGGGAAACGAAGCCCGGTCAGACACAATATGCGCCCACATCCTACGTTTGGGTGAAGGAGATGCACCTCTTTACCTCAAGTGGTTCAGGCACGCGGGTTTGGTCTGAACTTTCCGCTTAATGCCACCAACCCTCACATTCGCCACTGTAGCCCCCACGAGGACCTCTGCAGCAGGTTCTGGTTTTACGATAGCAGGTCAGGGGAGAGGAGACACAACTGGAATTTCCATCCAAGCTTCCACCCCAAACCCATCGTCTTAGTCTGTTCAGGCTGCTAGAATGAAATACCACAGACTAGGGAGCTCATTACTAATAACAAGAGAAGTTGATTTCTCACAGTTCTGGAGGCCGGGAGTCCCAAGTTCAAGGTGCTGGCAGATTTGGTGTCTGGGGAGGCCTGCTTCCTGACTGGCCACCTTCTGTCTGTGTCCTCACGTGGTGGAAGGAATGAGGGAGCTCTTTGGGGCACTGATTCCATTCAGCAGGGCCCCACCCTCATGACCTAATCACCTCCCAAAGGCTCCACCTCCTGATACCGTCATCTTTGGGGTCGGGGTCTCCAACACAGGAATGTGGGGGGACACACATGCACACCGCGGCACGACCAACCCCACATTTCTGTATCCCGTCAGTCTAGCTAAAAGCCCACACTGGGGCTACCCAAAGGCTCCTGCATCGAGGAATCCTGGAAACTGTTCTGCTCACCTTGACTTTATTTCCCACCCGTGAGCAGAAAGCTTCGAGTTCACAGCAGGGGGCTGAGCCAAGGGACCTTGGCCCTTTTGTCATTCTTTATCTGGATTAATCTGATTATTGCCCATGATGATTCCAGGTGTGGTTACACACTGTAATCTCTGCCTTCCAGTTTTTAAGATTTCTACAAACTGGAGTAAATATAGCAGACTTGTCTGGGGCTCTTTAAAATATCGAAGGACCCTTGATGGTCCCTTTGGTTCATCCAGCCTTCCAAAGTGCGGTCTGAAGACCCTCATTTCAACCCTGTGAATGTCCGTGCCAAGGGTTTTAGGAACCCTGCGCCAGGAACTATGGAAAAAGACCAAATACATATTTTTTATTATACTACGGGGACAACATTAAACACATCAGATAAAAAGGAGGCAGGCACGGTGGCTCACGCCTTTAATCCTAGCAATCTTGAAGGCTGAGGCAGGAGGATCCCTTGAGGCCAGGAGTATGAGACCAGCCTTAGCAAGAGCGAGACCTCATCTCTACAAAAGATAGAACAATTAGTCTGGCGTGGTGGTGCACATCTGTGATCCCAGCTACTCGGGAGGCTGAGGCAGGAGGATCACTTGAGCCCAGGAGTTCGAGGTTGCAGTGAGCTCTGATGACACCACTGCACTCCAGCCTGGGTGACAGAGCGAGACTCTGTCTCAAAAAAAAAGAAAACAAAATGATGTGTTTGTAAGCCTCTGTTGAGGTCCCAAAGTGTTATCCTAGCAAACATCTGTCCTAGATGTGACCCACACCGGAAGAAAAGCAGTTTCAGGTTTCCGGAAAACTAGAAAACACTGTTTGTTTTAAACAGCAGAGGGTCTTCCACAGAAGCGATGCGACAACGAAGGCTATACTTTATGTCCCAGAACCGGGCAGCCCGTCAGCACAGCAGGCACTACACGCAAGACGCAGGAGCGATGCTGTACAGAACCTGGACTCTTAGAACTAACGTTCTGCTCTCAGTCCTCTGAATGGGGCACTGCCATGTGGCACATTATTAGGGGACACTTCATCGTACCATAGTCTTCACTTTCAACTCTGGGGACCCTAGCATCTCCCCTCTAAGCCAGGCACTGCTGCGGACCAACAGAAGGGGGGCTGTTAACAGAGACCCCAGACCCACAGGTGGAAACTGGACACACGGGCAACCCTAAGGCTGACACGCTCACGGTGGGAATTAAGAGTTTGATTTTAGATACTGAATCTGGCTCATGGGCTCCATGCCCACGTTTCCAAGGATGTGTCCTGGACATAGCCCGTGACCACCCTCGGTGACGAGGACCCCACTGCTCAACATGATCACCACCGTCTCGTGACACCTCCCTGGCTGTGAGGCTCGGATGGCACCCCTGGGGGGCTACCGTCCATCTCACAGTGAGGGCAAGGGGTGGTGGTGTCACTACCCTCGTGGGAGCCTCAGGAACCTCAGCCTCCCTGGAAGGGGCCACCGTCAGTCTCACAGGGCGCAGGGCGGCGGAGGAAACACAGGCGGTTGCTGGTGTTGTTTATTGCAGTTCGTACCTGACACAGTGGACACTGGCAGAGCAGACAGACAGCCCTGAAGCCATGACTAACACCCGGTGCATGTTTGACATCTGTCCTTCTCGTTCCTGCTGTTCAAACTTGGGCAAATGATGACTGTCCCTCTCTGAGCCTCCATCATCTCCTCTGTAAATGGGGTGTTAAAAGCTGAATTATGTCCCCTCAAAATGCACATGTTGACGTTGTAACCCCAGTACCTCAGAATGGCACTGTGTTTGGAGATACAGTCACTAAAGTAGTCATTAGGACAAACTGGAAGTGACAGGAAATCTATTATAAATGGGTCTTTCACACGAATGTGGACCAGAACCTTCCAACTCAGCACAGAGAGGAGGAAAACGAACCACAGGGGGCAAGGAGAGAGGCACCCTGGCTGGGCCCCTTGTGCTGAGAACGAGCCAGACCCCAGGACACACCAGGCACAGCCAAAGCCCACCGAGCTCTGCAGCCAGGGGCGCCCTCGGCGGATTCCGGGGACCACCGAGGGAGGGAGAGCTCACAGTCTGGGCAAATGCTCCTAATTGCCCAGGGTCAGCGGGTCGCTGAGCTAATCCTCCCAAGGACGTCGGGGGGCTCTGCCATCGCTGAGGGGCCTTCCGGAACTCTCTGGAACCCAATCAAGTCCAATTAGCCAGAAAGGCAGGAATGCGGGCTGGGGCCAGGGCAGGGCTGGAGGGCTTCTCGGCTGGAGACAGGCCTGGCCCAGGGACTGCGTCACTCATGGAAACAGGCCGTGGGCCCAGGCCCCGTCCAGGGCAGGATGGGGGGAACCCAGGCTCGGGCGCCAGGGTCTCTCTGTTCCGTGGGCCTTCGGCTGTGGGATCCCGTGACGTGACCCTTTGTGGTTAATTTGACGTTCTGCTCCTAGGGCCAAGATCGTCAAAAAGCCACATTTCAGTAAGGCAGACAGAGAGGGACAAATCCTGTGTGACTGCGCTTCTCTGAGCGACCCGGGACAGGCAAATTCACAGTGACAGAAAGCGGAAATGAGGTTCCAGGGGCCGGGGCCGGGCCCTGGGGAGTTAGCGTTTAACGGGCCTGGAGTTCGTGTCGGGCGATGACCAACGCCGGGTACAGATGGTGGTGATGGTTCCACACGTCTGAATGTTCGACGTCACGGAATTGTACCCTTACAGATGGGCGGTTGACACGATCGCTGCTGCGTGTCCTTCACCACAGTGAAGAAAAGACCTCGACTAGGGGTGGAATCAGCATTTATCACCGCACTCAACCGGTTCGTGAACTGTGTGGTTTGATTTATTAGCAGCGTTTAAAGATTGGGGGAAATGTGCTTTCTAGATGTAAATGCTTAATAAGCTGAATGTCAAAAGTAAATAAATCCTACAAAGCTCCGCGTCAGGGCGGGCAGGAGAGAGAACGTCTGTGTGCCCTGGCGGGATTTCCAGGCTTTTCCACAGAGGGCTGACGTGACGGCTCCCTCCCGCTCCACTCCGGGCAGAAGGAGCCCATCCCCCTGCGCTCGTCCATGCAGGAAACGAACCGCCACCCGAGGCTCTGGTGTTGAGAAGCTGGATTCCTCGGATGTTGCTGTCACCGTCCCTATTTGTGGAGGAGGATGAGCATCCAGGGGGGTGACACGGAGTATCGCAGGGTCCCCTGAAGCACGTGGGGAGGGCTCCACGTGGCCTCTGCTCCACCATCCTCCCCGCCCCTCGTTCACAGTCACTCCTCGGGGTCACGTGGAGCTGGGATTCGTGGGGATGAACCTGCCCCAGCCCCCTGCCGTGGCCGGTGCTCAGGTGAGTCACAGCAGGGCGATGGCCCAGGTGGTAGCGACAGGGATCGCTCTGCCTTGTTCTGAAGCGGCCCCATCCACCCTGGCTGCTGCCCTCCAGGGACTGTCCCAGCCCGAGGATGTCACTCCCCATCCCCCGGTTCATCCCAGGTCCTGCACGTGGTGGGCGCAGCCGCTGTCCTTTCGGCGAGGTGGCCTGGGGAGGAGCTTGGAAGCTGCTTCTCCTCCCGCCTCACTAAACCATCGAAGGCCAGAGACCTCCCTCTGTCCGTGCTGACAGGGAGTCAGCCCAGGTGATGGCAGAGGCCCTCACAGCCTGACCCGCCACCACCAATTATGCCGTGGCTGTGACCAGGGCACCCCCTTTTACCCATGGACACCCCATGGTTTCCTGTGGCTGCTGTAACAAATGACCACGGATGGGTGGCTGAGAACAACAGAAACTTATTTTCTCGCAGTTCTCGTGGCCAGACTCCTAATGTCACCAGGGCCGTGCTACCTCCAGAGGCTCTGGGGGATGTTCCCTCCTCGTCTCATGCAGCGTCTGTTGGCTCCAGGTGTTCCTTGGCTTGTGGCCACATCACTGCAATCTCTGCCTGTGTCTTCACCTGGCCTTCTCTGATTCTCTGTCTCAGATCTCTCTCCGTGTCTGTCTTATAAAAACACTTGTCGTTGGGGTTAGGGCCTACGGGTAACCCAGGAGGATTGCATGGCTAAGGCTTCCTCACTTTAATCTCTGCCTCCACCTTCCTGTGGCCTTTGTCCTTGTGCCTTCCTGTGTGTCCCATTTCTCTCCGCCTTTCTCTCATCAGCAACCTGTCACTGGATTCAGCGCTCACCTGAATAATCCAGGGTGATCGCATCTGGAGAGCCTTCACTTAATGTCTGCATAGACTCTTTTTCCAATGAAGGCCACATTCACAGCTTCCAGGAGTACTATGTCACTTTTGGAGGCCACCATTCACCCCAATACAGCCCCTGAGCACACTCCATGTACAAATCAGCCACCTGCCGGAGCCCAGTGAATTCTCTGCAAATCTCTTCCCTTTATCTCCCTCTCGGCTGGTGTCCCAATCACACCCAGCTGGCTCCTGATGCAGAATTGTCTTCGAAGACTAACAATTCCAGAATCAAGCCACCACCACAGATAACCAACTCTGGAATGTTTAACATTACCCGGTAGGACTGACTCTCCCAGGCCAGGTGATGTCCAGAGGGCTGCGCTAAGAGGCACCAGGGGACAGTTGGGGGCTCACACCCTGCCCGGGAGGACGGGTTGTGACCCACACAGCCCCTGTCCAGGGGTTCAGCTCATGGGTCACAACCCGCCTTTAAGTCCTACCTGCTACTCTTGGGAGACTGTGCAAGATTCACCTCTCTGTTCCTCAAAAAGTTAAGCACAGAATTACCATATGACCCAGCAATTCTACTCCTACGTAAAGACCCAAAGCGGTTAAAAACAGGAACTCAAACAAACCCTTGTACCAGATTGTTCGCAGGACCTGAAAGGTATTAGTCGTAATAGTTCTTAACTGGAGAATGGATGAACAAAATGGGTCCATCCGTACAACAGAATATCCAGGCACAAAATGAAGTGCTGGTGGCTGCTGCAACACGAATGAACCTCAGAAACATGACACTCAGCGAGGGAAGCCGGACACTGAAGGCCACACAGCGTGTGACGCCACCGACACGAAATGTCCAGAAGAGGCCACTCCTTAGATACAGGAAGCAGGTTAGTGGCTGCCAGGGGCTGGGGGAGGAGACTGGGGAGTGACTGCTGATGGGGACGGGGTGTCCTTTTAGGGTGATGGAAATATTCTGGAATTAGATAGAGGTGGTGGTTGCACGACATTGCGAATGTACTAAATACCACAGAATTGTACGTTTTAAAGTGCTTAATGTTATATCATTTGAATTTTGCCTCGGAGGGAAAAAGATTTACTTCTCTAAGCCACAGTCTCTTGTTTTATAAAACTAGGATAATAAACATGTCATGAAATCCTGGAGCAGCTCAGCTGTTCCAGGCCAGAGAAAGTGCCCAATATGTGTTAGCTGATAGCAAGTGGCCTTTGACATCATCTGTATAGCTCGGTACAGTTCATCCCGTGCAGGCTTTGAGTTTCTTATCTATGGAGGCAACACCAACATTTCAATGATACATTTGGCTGCAAGATGTTCACTGGGTCATTGTTTATAGCAGCAAATAATTTCAAACAACCAAAATGTGAAGCAAAGCTTGCTACACCCCAAAGAGCGATGATCTTGGAAGATACTTGACCAGAAAAGAGGTTCACGGTATTGCAGATGAGAGGCTGGTCAAAATGCACCATTCGTCCCCATTTTTGTCTCAAATTCCATCAAGATAATGTGCTCCAAAACGTGAACCGTGCTGATCTCTCGGTGGATGCTTTGTAACTCTCCTCTTTCGATTGTCTCAATTTTCTGCAATGAACCTGTCAAAAGAAGTCCAATATGATAAAAGAAATACTAAAATATTAATGTGATCTGTGGGTAGCGATACTTGATACTTTATTTTTTTTTAAAGAGTGCAAAGATTTGCCAGTGTCACCTGTGGATGGGAGATGGTCTCTGGCCGGCTGCAGAGGGCAGGACGCATTGGCCAGAGGGTGCAGCCACTGATGAACTTGGGCTCTGGCCAGCCGGGGATTTGCTGCCCCCTAGAGCCCATTGGGAGAATCTCCACCGAGGCCGGGTAGCTGCAGCCCACCTGCCCAGCACCAGGACAGCAAGGTGGAGTTTCACTGGACCCAGATGGAAAGGCTGGGTAAGTCCCCTCTGTGCAGTGCCCTGCTCTGTGCAAGCCCCTCTCCCCTATCCCCTCCTTGAAGACCTGGCTGGGCAGTGGCCCCTCGGGGATGCTGTCTTCCCCCACCCCCAGCCACGTGGAGGGGCGGCGTCCACATCGGGTACCCGGCTCAAGACGTGAGCCACCACGTCCGGCTCCTTATGACTTTCTTAATAACATTTTCTTTTCTCCAGCTTACTTCACTGTAAGAAGACAGTATGTAACACGTATAACATACAAAATCTGTGTTAATCCTCTGTTTATGTTATCAGTAAGGCTTCCAGTCAACACTAGGCTATTAGTAGTTAAGTTTTGGATGAGTCAAAAGTTCTAGGTGAGTTTTCAACTGCCCAGGGAGTCAGTGCCCCTAATCCCTGCGTTGTTCACGGGTCAACTGTACATACAAACCCGAGAGTTTGACAGCCACTTCAAGAGCTTAGGTTGTGGCAGGGCTACCTATTGTCAACCTTTAGGCTAATCTCCATGGCTCACCTGCCAACACCAGTGCTGCCCTGCCAGTGTCAAGAGACCCTCTGTGTTGTCACAGATCTCGCCCTGTTGGTCCATCCATCTCTCCGGAGAAGCTCTCGTATAAGGTACACCTCCAACTTCAACTAGACTTTAGATCCGGATTGAGAGGCCTGCTTCTACCCTAATTAAGCAGCTAAACCTTAATGATTAGACTTGAAGCCAGATGCGGCGGCTCACGCCCATAATCCCAGCACTTTGGGAGGCTGAGGAGGGAGGATTGATTGAGCCAGGGCGTTTGAGATGAGCCGGTAACACAGCGAGATCCTGTCTCTCCAAAACATAGAAAAATTAGCCAGGTGCAGTCATGAACACCTGTAGTCCCAGCTACTTGGGAGGTTGAGGCGGGACGATTGCTTGAGCCCAGAAGTTCAAGGCTATGATGATGCCACTGCACCCCAACCTGGGTGACAGAGCAAGACCCTATCTCTTAAAAAAGAAAAAAGAAAGAGAGAAAAAAAAAGAAAGAAAGAAAAGAAAAAGAAAATGCTCTGAAATTGATTATGGTGATGGTTGCACAACTCAGATCATTGAATTGTACAGTCGTACACTTCAAATGGATGGGTTATATGTGGGCCATATCTCAATAAATCTGTAAAATAACCCCAAAAAGTAGAAACAAAACCCACATAGGTAAAAGTCAAAAAGTAATAATAAACCCACTCCCATGTGTCCACTGCACAAGTTAAGGAATGAGCCGCTTCCTGACTCTTTTCTCAAACTTCCTTTCTGTAGTAACCATAGTTTGTATGTACGAATTATCCTGTTTTGTGTTAGTTTCACCACCTGTGTGTGTGGTCCTTGTGATGGTTTTTAGTTTTGAAAAACTAATGGTAATCCCACAAGGCCTGGTTCCACTGTCTCTCAGTTCCCAGTGCTGCTAGGGATTATTTGGACTCCATTGAGTTATTAAATTTTTTTTTGAGACAGGGTCTCACTCTGTTGCCCAGGCTGGAGTGCAGTGTCACCATAGCTCACTGCAACCTCAAGTTCTCGGGCTCAGGCAATCCTCCTGTCTCAGCCTCCCAAGTAGCTGGGACTAGAGGTGCACACCACCATACCTAGCTAATTTTTTACATTTTTTGTAGAGAGGGGGTGTCATTATGTTGCCCAAGCTGGTCTCAAACTCCTGCCCTCAAGTAATCCTCCCGCCTTAGCCTCCCAAAGTGTTGGGATTACAGGCATGAGCCACCACACCCACTGATTTTGATTCAGTGAGCTTTGATGTTGAAGCAGCCAGGAGCTAAGGGTGAACTCCAGGCCAGCCAGCGAGGTCAACGGTAGAACAACCCTTGGGGAACTGAATCCTGCTACTATGGTCTGAGTGTTTCTGTTCCCCCCAAATTCATGTGTTAAAATTCTAACCCTGAAGGTGTTGGTATTAGGAGGTGGGGGCCTTTGGGAGGTGATTAGGTTATGAAAGCAGAGCCTTCGTGAATGGGATTAGAGCTTTTATAAAGGAGACCCCAGAGAGCTAGCTAGCCCCTTCCACTGTGTGAAGACACAGTAAGAAGGTGCCATTAGTGAACCAGAAAGCAGGACCTCACCAGACACCAAATCCACCAGTGGCTTGATTTTGGACTTTCCAGCCTCGTGAATTTGAAGGTATAAAATTCAAATAAATTAAGTATGTGGGCAAACCCAGAATTCTCTAATAGTGTAAGTGTGGTGTGCAATCCACTTGTAACTCTATGGATTGCAAGTGTATGAAGTGTATGAAGTGTATGAAGTGTATGAAGCCCAAAAGACAGATATATCAAAAACAATAATACCTACAGCAACCTGTTAAGAGATAGGCAATATAAAAACATGTAAATCAAGACAACAAAAAGTATAAAATGTGGGAGGATGGAGTTAAAGTGTAGAGGGTTTTTTTTTTCATTTTTTCTTCATTTCTATTCTTTTCTTTGTGATCTAAGATAAGTTGTTGTCTCTTTAAAATAACTTGTTGTATCACTAAGGTGGTTTTTCTTGTAAGCCTCATAGTAACCACAATGCAAAAACCTATAGCAGAGTCACTAAAAATAAAAAGAAACAAAACTGTACATGGTGGCATGTGCTTGTAGTTCCAGCTACTTGGGAGGCTAAGGTGAGGAAATCACTTAGCCCAGTGGCCACGATCATGCCTGTGAATAGCTACTGTACTCCAGCCTGGGCAACACAGCATACCCTGTCTCTAAAAAGTAAGTTAAATAAAAATAAAAAGAACAGATTAAAATGTACTATTAGAGAAAATCACTTAACCACAAAGGAAGACAGTAAGAAAGGAAGAGGAATTCTAAAACAACCAGAAAAGAAGCAAAAAATGGCAGTAGTTAAGTCCTTACTTATCATTAATAACACTGAATGTAAATAGACTCAATTCCCCAATTAAAAGGCATAAAGTGGCCAAATGGATAAAGAAACAGGATCCAACCATGTGCTGCCTACAAGAAACCCACTTAACCTATAAAGACACACATAGACTGAAAGGGAAGGGGTGAAAAAAGATATTCTTTGCAACTGAAAGTCAAAAAAGAGCAGGAGTAGCTATATTTATATCAAATAAAATAAACTACAAGTCAAAGACTGTAAAAACAGATAAAGATCACTATATAAGGAGGTCAATCAGCAAGAGGATACAATTATTAATATAAATATTCATGAACCCAAACTCCCAGGTGTATAATGCAAACAGTAATAGATCTAAAGGGAGAGATAGACTGTGATACAGTAATAGTAGGGGACTTCAATACCCCACTGTTAGTAACAGACAGATCATCTAGACAAAAAAATCAACAAAGAAACAGTGGAGTTAAAGTGTAATACACACTAGATCAAATAAGCCTAACTGACATTTACAGAACATTTCACCCAACTGCTGCAGAATACACATTCTTTTCATTAGCACATGGAACATTCTTCAGAATAGACCATATCTTAGGCCACAAAACAAGTCTCAACAAATTAAAAAAAGTAGAAATTATATCAACTATCTTTTCTGACCATAATGGAATAAAATTGCAAATTAATAACAATAGGAACCTGAGAAAATACACACACACATGGAAATTAAATGACATGCTCCTGAACAACCAATGGGTCAATGAAGAAATTAATAAGGAAAGGAAAAAATTGCCTGAAACAAATGAAAATGGAACAACATACCAAAATCTATGAGATACAATAAAAGCAGTATTAACAGGGAAGTTTATAGCAATATACTCCTATATCAAAAAAGTATAAAGACTTCAAATAAGCAGCCTAATTATGCACTTCAAGGAAACAGAAATGCAAGAACAAACCAAAATCCAAAATTAGAAGGAAAGAAATAGTTAATTTCAGAGCAGAAATAAATGAAATTGAGGCTAGAAAACAACAAAGGTGATCAATGAAGTAAAAAGTTGGTTCTTTGAAAAGATAAACAAAATAAACAAACCTTTAGCTTAACTAAGAAAAAAAGAGAGAAGACCTGAATAAATATCAGAAACAAGAAAGGAGACATAACAACTGAAACCACAGAAACACAAAGAATCATTAGAGACTACTGTGAACTATACATCAACAAATTGGAAAACCTAGAAGAAATGGATAACTTTCTGCACACATACATCCTACCAAAATTGAACCATGAATAGAAAACCTTGAAAAATCAAATTCAAGTAATGAGATTGAAGCCATAATAAAAAGTAATCCATCAAAGTAAAGCCCAAGACCTGATGGCTTCACTGTCAAATTCTACCAAACATTTAAAGAAGAACTAATACCAATTCTACTGAAACTCTTCAAAAAAAGAAAAAAAAAATGAAGAGGAGGGAATGCTTCCAAGCTCGTTCTACAAGGCCAGTATCACCCTGATACCAAAACCAAACAAGGACACAACGAAAAAAGAAAACTACAAGCCAAAAACACTGATTAACACAGACACAAAAATCTTCAGCAAAATACTAGGAAACCAAACTCAACAACACATTAAAAAGATCATTTACCATGATCAAGTAGGATTGATCCCAGGGATGGCAAGGATGGTTCAACATATGCAAATCAATAAATGTGATACATCACATAAACAGAATCAGGAAAAAAAACCATATAATCATTTCAATATACACTGAAAAGCATTTGATACAATTCAACATCCCTTTATGATAAAAATCTTCAACAAACTAGGAATAGAAGGAACATACCTCAAAATAATAATGGTCACATATGACTAATCCACAGCTAACATCATACTGAACAGGGAAAAATTGAGAGCCCTTCCTCTAAGATCTGGAACAAAACAAGGATGTTGACTTTCATCACTTTTATTGGACATAATACTGGAAGTCCTGATCTAGAGAAATTAGGCAAGAGAAAGAAATAAAGGGCATCAAAATTGGAAATGAAGAAGTCAAATTAGCTTTGTTCACAGATGATCTTACACTTAGAAAAACCTAAAGGCTCCATCCAAAAACTGTTGGAACTGATAAACAAATTCAGTAAATTGCAGGGTACACAACCAACGTGTGCAAAAATCAGTAGCATTTATGCATACCAACATCAAAATAATCTGAAAAAGAAATCAAGAAAGCAATTCCATTTACAGTAGCTACAATGAATATAAAATACCTAGGAATCTATTTAACCAAAGAAGCAAAAGATCTATACAAGGAAATCTATAAAGCACTGATGAAAGAAACTGAAGAGAACACACACACACACACACACACACACACACACACACACATAGAGACACACACACAAATGGAAAGACAGTCCATGCTCATGGATTAGAAGAATATTGTTAAAATGACAATACTACCCAAAGCAATTTACAGATTCAATGCTGTCCTGATCAAAATGCCAATGAAATTCTTCACAAAAATAGCAAAAACAATCCTAAAATGTATATGGAACCACAAAAGACCCCAAATAGCCAAAGCAATCCTGAGCAAAAAGAACAAAACTGGAGGCATCACATTGCCTGACTTCAAAATATACTATAAGGCTATAGTAATCAAAGCAGCATGGTACTGGCATAAAAACAGACACATAGACCGATGGAACAGAATGTAGAACCCAGATACAAATCCACACATTTACAGCCAACTTGTTTTCAACAAAGGCACCAAGAATATATTAATACAGTGGGGAAAGTATAGTCTCTTCAATAAACGGTGCTGAGAAAACTGGATAACCATATGCAGAAGAATGAAACTAGACCCCTATCTCTCACCATATACAAAAATCAAATCAAAATGGATTAAAGACTTAAATCTAACCTGAAACTATGAAACTATTGAAGAAAACATTGAGGAAACATTTCAGGACATTGGTCTGTGCAAAAAACTTTTGTGTAAGACCTCAAAAGCACAGGCAACCTGAGCAAAAATAAACAACTGGGATCACATCAAGCTAAAAAGCTTTAGTACAGCAAAGGAAACAATCAACGACATGAAGAAACAACATGCAGAATGGGAGAAAATATTTCCAAACTATTCAACTGACAAGGGATTAATAACCAGAATATATAAGGAGCTCAAACAATTCAATAGCAAAACAAACAAATCCAAAGAATCGCACTAAAAACTGGGCAAAATGGCTGGGCACAATGCTCATGCCTGCAATCTCAGCACTTTAGGAGGCCAAGGTGGGAGGATCACTTGAGGCCTACTGGCCTCAAGTAGTTAGAGACCAGCCTGGGCAACAAGCGAGACCTCGTCTCTATATAAAAAAAAAATAGCCAGGTGGGGGTGATGCACACCTGTAGTCCCAGCTACTCTGGAGGTGGGAGGATTGCTTGAGCCCAGCCTGGGCAACAGACAGAGATCCTGTCTCTAGACACAAAGAGAGAGAGAGAGATCAAAGGAAGACATACAAATGGCCAACATGTATATGAAAAATGCTCAACATCATAATTATCAGAGAAATGCAAACCGAAATCACAATGAGGTATCATCTCACCCCAGTTACAATGGCTTTTATTAGACAGGCACGATGGCTCAGCCTGTAATCCTAGCACTTTGGGAGGCCAAAGAGGAAGAGGTAACAGAGTTGGATCCAGGCCTGACGTGCCTTGTTCCTCAAATTATCCGTAAGCTGCTCACCCCAGGCCAAGCACCCACTGGACTGGGGGGTGGTTTGGTGCCCCCACCCTCTGTAAATTCACTACTCAGAGTTGTTCACGCCCAGGTTGAGCCGGGTACCCAATGTGGACGCTGCCCCTCCACGTGGCTGGGGGTGGGGGAAGACAGCATCCCCGAGTGGCCACTGCCCAGCCAGGTCTTCAAGGAGGGTCAGGGGAGAGGGGCTTGCACAGAGCAGGGCACTGCACAGAGGGGACTTACCCAGCCTTTCTATCTGGGTCCAGTGAAACTCCACCTTGCTGTCCTGGTGCTGGGCAGGTGGGCTGCAGCTACCCGGCCTCGGTGGAGATTCTCCCAATGGGCTCTAGGGGCAGCAAATCCCCAACTGGCGAGAGCCCAAGTTTATTAGCGGCCATGCCCTAATTGTAGAACATTTTCATCCCCTCAAAAGGAAACCCCGTCCCCATGAGCGGTCACTCCCCACTCCCCCCCCCACCCCCTGCCACCCAGCCCCTGGCAGCCACCGATCTGCTTCCTATCTCTGTGGATTTGTCTGTTCTGGACATTTAACATCAGTGCAATCATAGTGTGTGGCCTTTTGTGTCTGGCGTCTCTCACTCAGCACCGTGTCCTCCAATTTGATCCACATGGTGGCAGGTGTCAGAGCTTCCTTCTTTTTTACGGCTGAGTACTATTCCAATGTACGGATGAACCACATTTTCTTTATTCGTTCATCTGCTGATGGACATTTGAGCTGTTTTCACCCTGTGGCTATTGTGACTTGTGCTGCTGTCAACAGCTGTTTTCGGTTCTTTTGAGAATGTCCCAAAGAGTGACATCTCAGGAGCATGTGGTCACTGTATATTTAGCATTTTCAGGAACAGAGAGGCTGACCTGGTTCTGATTCCCTATTTATTGTAGTAGGCAGGACTTGCAGCTGAGTCTGTGGCCTCAAACCTGAGCCGCCGACCAGGGGCTGCACCAGAATCGAACAGAGCACGGCATGAGCCCAATTCTCTCCTCGGACATCCCAGCTCAGCCCTCTGAACCGGCACCTGGCCTGGTTTGCTCATTCCAGGCATCACCCAGGAGCTGCGCCCACCACGTGCAGGACCTGGGATGAACCGGGGGATGGGGAGCGACATCCTGGGACAGTCCCTGGAGGGCAGCAGCCGGGGTGGACGGGGCCGCTTCAGAACAAGGCAGAGCGATCCCTGTCGCTACCACCTGGGCCATCGCCCTGCTGTGACTCACCTGAGCACCGGCCACGGCAGGGGGCTGGGGCAGGTTCATCCCCACGAATCCCAGCTCCACGTGACCCTGAGGAGTGACTGTGAACGAGGGGCGGGGAGGATGGTGGAGCAGAGGCCACGTGGAGCCCTCCCCACGTGCTTCAGGGGACCCTGCGATACTCCGTGTCACCCCCCTGGATGCTCATCCTCCTCCACAAATAGGGACGGTGACAGCAACATCCGAGGAATCCAGCTTCTCAACACCAGAGCCTCGGGTGGCGGTTCGTTTCCTGCATGGACGAGCGCAGGGGGATGGGCTCCTTCTGCCCGGAGTGGAGCGGGAGGGAGCCGTCACGTCAGCCCTCTGTGGAAAAGCCTGGAAATCCCGCCGGGGCACACAGACGTTCTCTCTCCTGCCCGCCCTGACGCGGAGCTTTGTAGGATTTATTTACTTTTGACATTCAGCTTATTAAGCATTTACATCTAGAAAGCACATTTCCCCCAATCTTTAAACGCTGCTAATAAATCAAACCACACAGTTCACGAACCGGTTGAGTGTGGTGATAAATGCTGATTCCACCCCTAGTCGAGGTCTTTTCTTCACTGTGGTGAAGGACACGCAGCAGCGATCGTGTCAACCGCCCATCTGTAAGGGTACAATTCCGTGACGTCGAACATTCAGACGTGTGGAACCATCACCACCATCTGTACCCGGCGTTGGTCATCGCCCGACACGAACTCCAGGCCCGTTAAACGCTAACTCCCCAGGGCCCGGCCCCGGCCCCTGGAACCTCATTTCCGCTTTCTGTCACTGTGAATTTGCCTGTCCCGGGTCGCTCAGAGAAGCGCAGTCACACAGGATTTGTCCCTCTCTGTCTGCCTTACTGAAATGTGGCTTTTTGACGATCTTGGCCCTAGGAGCAGAACGTCAAATTAACCACAAAGGGTCACGTCACGGGATCCCACAGCCGAAGGCCCACGGAACAGAGAGACCCTGGCGCCCGAGCCTGGGTTCCCCCCATCCTGCCCTGGACGGGGCCTGGGCCCACGGCCTGTTTCCATGAGTGACGCAGTCCCTGGGCCAGGCCTGTCTCCAGCCGAGAAGCCCTCCAGCCCTGCCCTGGCCCCAGCCCGCATTCCTGCCTTTCTGGCTAATTGGACTTGATTGGGTTCCAGAGAGTTCCGGAAGGCCCCTCAGCGATGGCAGAGCCCCCCCGACGTCCTTGGGAGGATTAGCTCAGCGACCCGCTGACCCTGGGCAATTAGGAGCATTTGCCCAGACTGTGAGCTCTCCCTCCCTCGGTGGTCCCCGGAATCCGCCGAGGGCGCCCCTGGCTGCAGAGCTCGGTGGGCTTTGGCTGTGCCTGGTGTGTCCTGGGGTCTGGCTCGTTCTCAGCACAAGGGGCCCAGCCAGGGTGCCTCTCTCCTTGCCCCCTGTGGTTCGTTTTCCTCCTCTCTGTGCTGAGTTGGAAGGTTCTGGTCCCACATTCGTGTGAAAGACCCATTTGGTTTTCTCCCTCTTGTGGGCAAAACAAGATTCTGCAAGAGCGCTGCTCTCCTCCCCCGAGTAACCTCCCTATAACCTTTATGGGTGCCCTTCTTTAAGCATGTGCAGGCATGGTGGTCCAGGTGCAGTGAGAGTGTGATGGAAACACTTAATTTACATTGGAAGACTGTTTTCAGCCTACTGTATTTTTTTTCTTTTTTTGAAACAGGGTCTCGCTGTGTTGCTCAGGCTACAGTGCAATGGCAGGATCGTAGCTCATTGCAGCCTTGAACTCCTGGGCTCAAGCGATCCTCCCGTGTCTGCCTCCCAAAGTGCTGGCATTACAGGCGTGAGCCGCCACGCCCAGCCTGTTTTTGTGAATAAAATTTTACTGGTGCAGGGCTACGTGCATTTATTTACATATTGTCTGTGACTGCTTTCTCGATACAACGGCAGAATTGAATCATTGTGAATGTCCCATATTAAATCTTCTGTTAAAAGACCTCAAGCAGATTCTGTTTCCCGCCTTGGTCCCTGGCTGATACGCTTCCTTATGGTACATAATGAATTGATGCATCCAGTTGCAGCCGTGCCAAAGGACACATGTGGTAGGCTGAATAATGTCCTCTCAAAGACATCTATGTTCTACTCTTTGGAACGTGTGAATGTCACCTTACGTGCAAAAGGGACTTCACAGATGGGGTTACGTTGAGGATCTTGAGATGATGGGGCAATTATTCTGGATTATTGGATGAGTCCTAAATGTAATCACAAGAGAGAAGCAGAGAGAAATTTGAGGAAGAACTAGGAGATGCGATAATGGAAGTAAGAGGGCTGCAACAGGAAGGGGTCGCGAGCAAAGGGTCGCAAGGTGTCCTCCAGACACTTGGAAAGGCAGGGACACAGATTTCTGTCTAGAGTCTCCCGAAGGAAGCAGCCCTGTTGACACCTTGATATGAACCCGGTGACACTCATTTTGGACTTCTGGTCCCCAGAGCTATGAGAGATGAATTTTGTGTTGTTTTAAGCCACCAAGTTGGTGGAGATTTTTTACCGCAGCCGCCAGAAACGGACACAGCTGTCCTTTGCTTTTGCACCAGCCTGACGTCTCAGCGTCAGATGGCACCACCATCGACTTACCCGTCCGCGGCCCTGCTGGACACTTATGGTGTCCCCAAGGTCGCCTTGTGTGACAATTAAAAGCATTCTGTCACAGCATGGCACGAGAGTGTTCATTAACTGCATTTGTCTCTTTCCCTCTTTATGACTGATTAAAAATGACTCATGTGTGTTCCTGCTGAAAAGGACCCCGGGGATTATGTGGACACCCCCACAACCCCACCCCACTCGCACAGCAAGGCGGCTGTGGCCAAGGCACAGCCAGAGCCCCCTCCTCTACGCTGCGTTTCCTCGACAACCAAGCCTGGGACCGTTCCCAAGAGGGTCCGGGAAGCAGCTCACTCAGCATATGTTTGGTGATTTCAGAAAACAAAAAGGGTCAGGGGGGTCACGTCCATCAGCTTCCCGAAGAGTCCCCTAAGATCGCGCCTGCTGCCTTGCCTAGCCCAGCCAACACCATGACGACATGGGCTCTCCGTCTACACTGTCCTTTCGATCACTTCCACGGCGGGTTAGCTCAGCTTACAAACCACACAAATATTTTCCTGTAGGCATCAAACTTTCCCCCTGGGGAGCTGGAAGCCCAGAGCTGACCCTGGATGTGAGCAGTTGCACCAGCCTCAGCTGCAGTGAGAGGCCGCGGGGAACAGGAGGCTGTTAGGATCGTCGCCCTCCGCAGATCTGGCGTGGGGGACTGACAGGATGGAAGGCAGAAGAAATGTGGGGTTCTAGCGGGCCCTGGGCAGTTGCCAAGCCAAAGCACACTTGCAATCAGGAGGCCAAATAAGACGTTTATTAAAGAGTTATAGCCAAGTGCAGTGGCTCACACCTGTAATCCCAGCACTTTGGGAGGCCGAGGCAGGAGGATCACTTGAGGCCAGGAGTTCGAGACCAGCCTGGGCAACATAATGAGACCCCATCTCTACAAAAAAAAAATTTTTTTTTTTAATTAACCAGGTGTGGTCATGTGCGCCTGTAGTCCCAGCTACTTGGGAAGTTGAGGCAGGAGGTTCGCTTCAGTCCATGAATTCAAAGTTACAGTGAGCCATGATCGTGCCACTGCGCTCCAGCCTGGGTGACAGAGAGAGACCCATCTCTTAAAAAAAAAAAAAGGAATTACGAGGACATTTGAAGGAAAATGATTTGTGAAATAAAATGATGCCCTTTGTATAGAGAGATAAATATAGTTTGTCCTTTAGAAACTCCTGTGATCTAATTGCTGGAGGGGAGACACCTGAGGGAGATGTTCTTAGAGATGGGAGAAGGGGAGGAACGCAGCAGTCGGCGTCCCGATGCTCTGAGGGCATCCCGGTTTTCGTGAGCACGATCTTTCCTGCAATCCTTCCTTTGCCCCGTCCCCGATGGTCCTACGCCAAGTGCTGTCTGGTCACCAGCGAGGCATCTAGGTGAGGCTTGGGCCCTGGTGGCTGAAGATCCTATTTCCAACTTAGGTGTGATCACTGGTTCTGGGTTGGGGATAGGGGAGTAGGACGTGGATATATCTTTTTATGGGACATAATTCAACACGCTACGGAGGCCAAGATCTCTGGCCCGTGCCACCCCAAAGGTGCAGGGGAGGCCTGCCAGCTGTCTCTCATCCCACCAGGAAGGCAGCAGCCACACAACCAGCCTCCAGGGTGCAGTGTCACGCGTGGACCCCCGGGTGGGACAGGAGTCCGTTTAGCCGTGCTGAAGAGAATATCACATGGCCCTTGGGGCCAGCAGACCTGGGTTCAGATCCTGGCTCTGTCGCTTGGCGGTGGGTGTCTCTGGGCTGCAGCATCCTCATCCTCGCTCGAGATGGCTATGAGAAAAGAAGAAAAAAAAAAAACGGATGTCACTCATGCCTAGTGAGTGGTCTTCACTCTCATTATGATCAATACTGATAGTGTTGCTGTTGTGGGTCATTTTCACATCGGAGAGTTTGGGGCTCTTTTCTGTGGTCGGCGGGGCCATGGTTGGTTTTGTCTGTCATCTGTCCTCACCCCACAACCACGTTTGATAAGCAGTGAAAAATGCCCCAGCAATAATCCTCAAAAACACTCCGCTGATAGGTGGTGTGTAAGCCGTGCCCGTGGACAGGGTCCTCACGGACTGGGATGAGGGCCCTGTCGATTTTATTTTATTTTTTAATTTTGTTTTAGAGATGCGGTCTCCCTCTGTCGCCCCAGGCTGGAGTGTAGTGGCAAGATCATAGCTCATTGCAGCCTTGAACTTCTGGACTCAAGCGATCCTCCTGTCTCAGCCTCCCCAGTAGCTGGGACTACAGGTGATATGCATCACCATACCTGGCTAATTTTTAAATTTTTTTGTAGAGATGGGGTCTCGCTAAGTTTCTCAGGCCGGCCTTGAACTCCTGGCCTCAAGCGATCCTCCTGCCTCGGCCTCCTGAGCCACTGTGATTAGAGGTGCCCACCCAGCCTCAATTTTAAAAGTCAGAGAATAATTGAAGAGGCAGCAACAAGGACCAGGGAGCAACTCCAGTGATATGGGAGGAAATCCAAGAGAGTATTCAAACCTGGAAGTCAAGGGATGAAAACATATCGAGGAAAAAGAGAGCTGTGTGTCCAATGCTTCTGGTAAATCAAATAAAACCAGCACGCAGATGGATCATTCAATTTAGGAAATTGTCTGTTGCTGGTGAAATCAACGATGACATCAGATTCAGGGGAAGGTTAGGAGTGAGGGCAAGAGCCTGACTGAGAAGGAATTAACAGAGAAATTGGAGACATCAAGTCCGTCACCAGAAAAATAAGACAGACCCATGAGAAACAAAACCAAACCAAAAAACACTATGCTGTCCGGGCGCGGTGGCTCACACCTGTAATCCCAGCACTTTGGGAGGCTGAGGCGGAAGGATCACTCGAGCTCAGAAGTTCGAGACCAGCCTGAGCAAGAGCGAGACTCCGTCTCTACGAAAAATAGAAAAATTAGCCGGGCGTGGTGGTGCATGCCTGTAGTCCCAGCTACTCGGGAGGCTGAGGCAGGAGGATCGCTTGAGCCCAGGAGAGTTGGAGGCTGCTGTGAGCTAGGATGACACCACTGCACTCTAGCTGGGGTGACAGAGTGCGACTCTGCCTCAAACAAGAAAGAAAAAACCAAAAAACCCAAACAACACTATACTGAGTGAAGGAAGCCATCACAGAAGGTCGCATGTTGCATCATACCATTTATATGAAGTGTCCAGAACAGGCAAATCCACAGGGACAGAAAGCAGATTAGTGGCTGCCAGGGGCTGGGGAGGGGGAGGGGGAGTGCCTGCTGACAGGAACGGGGTCTCCTTTTGGGATAATGGAATGTTCTGGAACTAGATAGAAGCAGTAGTTGCACAACCTTGTGAATGTACTAAATGCCACTGAATTGTACATTTTAAAATGGTTAAAATGCTTATAAAAATTTTTTCCGCACATAGATGGAAAAAAACAAAAAACCACTGCAGAGACTTAAGCATCTGCCCTGGAGCGGATCCTTTGCTAGGACACAATTTCCGTTCCTCAGGGGACGGGGCCCACCCTGTACAAGTCCCTCTTGCCTTTCTAAGCGATGGCGGAACACCCCAGTTCCGCGGTTAAGTCCCACTCCTGTACGGTCTCTGTTCGTGCTCAGAGCAAACAAAGTCACGCCTCCCCGCTGTGACACACACGCGATGGCAGCTACCACGTTCTGGCCGTCCCTGGGCACCTGGTAGGTGGACACCATCTCCCCGCAGTTCACATGGGGAGCCACGTGTACCCCCGTTCCTAAGACCATGCAAACGTGGGGTGTGCCCCTTCTGAGGGCTCGTTTGCCAGCATCCACCGGCGTGGTCCCCCGAGGGGTGGAAGGGTCCCCGTCACGGGGAACAGCTGCACGAAGCGTCCTGCCGAATTGCGTGATATCCGCACGGCTTGTGTCCATTGCACGGGGGAGTCCGGGGCGGTGCCAGGACCCCATCCCTGCGACCAACAGGGTCAGCCCCAAATCTCTGGCTCAGGGTCAGCCCCCATCCTCTCTCCCGCCACCCGCCTCCTGTCTGGTCAGAACAGCATGGAGAGACCAGCCCCACCTGCCGCCCTTAGGACCAGCCTTCTGGAGGGGTTGACAATGGGGACGGGGTCTCCTTTTGGGAGGGGTGAGAATGTTCTGGAACTAGATAGAGGTGATGGTTGCACAGCTCTGTAAATATACTAAAAGCCATTGAATTGGACACTTTCAATGGGTGAGCTTTGTGGTATGTAAGTTGGATCTCAATAGAGCTATGTATTTATAAAAGCAATAAAATTGTAAAATAGAAGCAAGAAAGGCGGGCGCAGGAGAGGCGGGGGGTGGGCACTCTGTCCGCTGGAGCTGAAGCCCGCGGAGCCGTGGCAGGTGAGAGCCGATGGCTGGGGAGGCAGGAATGGGCCAGTCGGGCTCACTGGGCGGTGGGTCACCGTGTCCCGGGTGGGAGAAGCCGTGGACTCGATGGGGGCTGGGGAGCTGGGGTGGCCAGGGAGCCTCGGAAGGTTTGCGTCGACAAATGATGAAATGTCTCCTCCTGCAAGATGTCCCTCCCTGTGGGAGCCAGCCCTCGTCCCCAAGCTGTCCTTGGTGGTCCCGCCAGGGACCTGCGAGGTGAACCCTGCTGGCAGAGGCGATGAACCTGCCTGTTAGAACTGATCTTCAAAACGTTGGGAGCCGCTGAGGCTGGGCCAGCCTGGAGTGCTTGGTTCGCTGGCCTGGTGGGCGGTGTCCGCAGATGCTCGGCGTGGGGAGGGAAGAAGGGAAGGAAGGGGTCACCTCACCTGGGGGCCATGTCCCTGTGCACCTCTCCTGGGGGCTGTCTACACCTGTCCACTTCCCCTGGGGCTATGTCCCTGTCTACCTTACCTGGGGGCCGCCGGCTGGGGACAAATGTTCCAGGCTTTGTTCCAGCAGACATGGGCGTCCTGCAGGGGGACCGAGGGTGGCGAGTCCCCTCCCCAGCCCCCACCCAACGTGTGCTTGGAGCTGCTGGCAGCCCTGTGGCTATTCCGTTCCTTCCTGGCCCAGGTTGTGTCCAGGACATTCCTGGCACTAAGCTGGCACCTTCCCTGGGACAGACGCAGCTGGCGGAGCCGAGGCGCGCCAGGGCATTCACTGTGGCACTTTTATTCCCAGCCTGTTTACCCAGCCCCTGCCAGGGCGCCTGTTGAATTGTCTGGCCCTCAGTTTGTTCCTTTGGGTGCCGGAGGCCTTGTCCCGGCTCAAAGCTCACGGCAGCCTCCAAGAAGGAATGGTCGGGGCTGGGACGCAGCCTAAGGGATGGAAGGCGGTGCCGGCCGCCAGACCACGGTGCCCGGGAGTGTCTGACTCCGAGCTGCACTGAGGGCTGCAGAGGGCACCTCCACTCCCCTCCCAGGACACACACACACATACCCCGCACTGCTCCCTGCCTTCCTCCTGCGCCAGCCCTGCAGGGACCCAGTCCCCAGTTGAGGTAAGCAGGTGTAGACAGCCATCAGGTGGGGTGAGCAGGGACACAGCCCCCCAGGTGAAATGGGCCAGTGTAGACAGCCCTCTGAAGTGGACAGGGACATGCCCCCCAGGTGAGATGGGCAGGTATAGATAGCCCCCAGATGAGGCAGACAGGTGAGGTGTAGACAGCCCCCAGGGGAGGTGGACAGATGGCTTCCAGGTGAATTGCACGGGCCCTAGGTGAGAGGGGTGGCCACACAGCCTCCAGGTGAGCTTGCCAGGGGCAGACAGCACGTATCACAAGGATGTCTCTGGTGGCGCAGCCGTCCAGCCGAGGGAGCCCCTCAGAAAGGGCTCCATGAAGACAAAGCACCTAGAGGGGACCAGAAAGATGGAAGAGGAGCCACCAGTTTGCGGTTCTGCCAAGATTGGAGGGCCTCACCCTCAACATAAGAAAATATCGATGGGGCTGGAGGCTCACACCTGCTATCCCAGCACTTCGGGAGGCCAAGGCAGGAGGATCACTTGAAGCCAGGAGTTTGAGACCACCCTGGGCAACATAGCGAGACCCCATCTCTTAAAAAAATACAGAGAATAGTATGATATAGTAAAATAAAAAGGAAGTGATCAGTTTTGAGTACTTACATCACCTTACATTTGTCTTTTACAGCTAAATATTGCAAGTTGTCCCTATAGGTACCAAAGTATAAGGAAACATGTTTACAAACACGTTTATTAGTTCATATTATATGGGAATTTCCTTGTCAAACTCCTGTTTTCAATACATGTTGAGCATCCACAATCCGAAAAATCCTTAATCCAAAAGCGCTCCAAAATCTGAAACATTTTGAGCATCAACAGGCCACTCAAAGGGAACACTCACTGGAGCATTTCGGATTTGGGGATTTTTGGATTAGAGATATTCTACCGCTGAGTATAATGCAAATATTCCAAAATCTGAAAAAAATCCCAAATCTGAAACACTTCTGGTCCCAAGCATTTCAGATAAGGGTTACTCAACTGTATAATGTATTTCATTGCAAGGTTTCCGTCACTTAATTTTTAGTAATGGCTTTGTTAACCCCCCCGCTCGCGTGATTCCTGGAAAAGCATCAACCGACTCTTCCACGTGGTGGGTCTTCTCCTGTGTGCCGACTGCTTTGAGCCGGGGGCTGGGGTGCCGGCAGCGCGCGAGGCTCACACCCCAGCAGAGACAGACAGGAAGCAGGGGTGCATGGGCTGGTGGATCACGTTCCGGGTTTTGGGCACCGTGGACAGAGTTAAACTGGATGACAGGGGTGTGCTAATAGTCTCGCTGCCTCCTCACCCCTCTCTTGGTGCAGGAGGAATCTCTGGCCCTGAAGCACAGGCTAGAGCCAGGCACACAAAACACCTGACGCCGGACAGAGGCAACTGACCACGGCTTGTTACTCACTTACGAGGTCTGTCTGGAAAGCATCCAGCCATGTGATATGAAAAATTAGAGACATTCATTGAAGATGATATAAGACACGGGAAACACTGTACACAGGACAAGGACACCTCAGTCCCCTTCGACGCAGGCACCTTGGGACCTCACACAGTCCTCCCGGCGTCTCTGCCCCTGACCCTCGCACTTTCGACATCCTCACGTGGTCTGCTCGCGACGGGCGTCTGGAACGTGGATCGCTTTCCACACGTGCTCGACCGTCTCTAGAGTGTCCGTGCCGCACTGTTACCTGTGCCGCATTCACTGCATGTCCCCGAAAGCCTTCTGAGTCGTCTGAATAGTTTCTGCGGAGGAACGTTCAAGCTTAACGCAAAATTCGGTGTAGATTCCTTGCTCCACTCGCTCAGTCATTTCAAATGTGACAGCCACACTGTGCACGTGTGCACTCCATGGCGCCTAGCGCCCCACTGGCTGGTACAGTGATGTCGTCACCGTTCACGCAGGTGCATCCCAGTCCACTCTCCTTGGCTGCCAGGTTACGTTGGTGTCACGCAAACTGTTCTCGTCATGTTAACAATGGCTGGATACTTTCCGGACAGACCTCGTATACTGTCAACCTGCAGGGCGAGGACACCACAGGCCGAGCAGGGGCACGGGGGGGTTGCACCCGGGAGCAGAGTGAACAAGTAGGGGCTTGAGAGGCAGGCTCCGTAGTAACAAGAGGGTGAGATGGCCCCCGTTTCCCACGGGAGGATGACATCGGCTTGTTTGAGTAACGTCTCAGCTGGTAGGGAAGTGAAATCTGCCAGCTGAGGGCCCTGTGGGGTGCAGCTGGTCTGGCTGCTGTGGGAACCACCTGGGTGGGGAGCAGCTTCTCTCACTGGGTGGGGGGACATATCTGGCCAGAGCAGGGGGACTCATGGTTAGGACTTAGTGGCTCTTTAAGGTTCAACAGCGTTGTCAGGGCCGCCCTTGAAACTGTAGGCCTTATGGCTCAGACAGTCAGAGGTGGCCCCTCTGAGCTAACCCTGAAAGTGGAGGGGAGGGTGGCCAGGGCTAGAGCATCTCGAGCAGAGGGGACGGCTGCCACCTAAGCCTGAGATGGTGGTGGCAGATGGGGGTCCATAGAACTGGGGAGGCCAGTGTGGCCAAAGCCCAATGCACAAGGGGACAAGGCTGGCCCGGAGGCTGAGTGGAATTGGCTTGTGTAGGAGCAAGGGTTGGTTACAGGCACAAGGCAGGACAAAGGCTGAGTATAAGAGGCTCGGTGCTCTCCGGGTGGTCGGTCCTTGGCCCAAAGCCTGTGGAGAGGACCCCCATACCTGGGAGCGGGGAGGGGGCAAGGGAAGCTTCTCTCCAGTCTCCCGGAAGCATCCGGGTTGGCCGGTGAATGAGGTTGGCAAAGCAAAGTGAGAATTTAAGCAAAAGCAGGCAGTGGGGTGGAGACAGGGTGTCAAAGGAGCTAGGCTAAGGTCGGGGCCATCAAAGCCAGAGTTTGGACTTGGTCTCAATAAACAGGGAGCCCTGAGGATTTGGGGCAGCACCAGAGTTTTAGGAGAGTAGCTGGTGGCTGGGGGAGGGGCGGGGGGTAGGGAACGGAGGTTCCTGCTAGAGGGACCTAGGACAGCAGGACCATCGCTGAGGCGGAGACACATGGAGGGCAGAAAGAAAGGGGGTGCCACCCCCCCCTGCATGCTGGAGGGGAACGGGGACCCTGAGGCCCAGAGCGGGAGGGGAGGAGGTCCTGGCCCATTTGTGGATGGTGAGGGTGGGGAGAAGGGAGAAGTGAGGACAGACAGTCTGGGGCCTGGAGCAGCTGCACCTCTGGAAGGTCTGACTGACCCCCGGCTAGACTCAGTTTCCCCAAAGGGTCCTCCGCTCCTTTGCCGCGCGCACTGCCCTGGGTGCCAGGTCCAGTCCAGGGCCCGGGGCGCGGCAGGCCTTGCAGGGTCGGGGGTGAAGCCTGTGCAGAGACTCAGAGGACCCCAGGGACGAGGCGGGCTGGGGAGGGGGCAGTGCGGGGGTGGCCCGGCAGGGAGGATGAGGGGCAGAGGGAAAGGCCGGAAAGGGAAGGGTGGGGGGTGATGCAG
>NW_012155029.1:259123-336114 GCF_000956105.1 Propithecus coquereli | reverse complement strand
GGGGCGGGCCCGGGGACGAGGCGGGTCCGGGGAGGGGGCTGGCCGGGGCTGCCCCAGCCTGGCCGGGCGCGGAGCGGGGCGCATGGCGCCGGGCGCACGGCGCGGGGGCTGCGAACAAAGGGCCCCCGGCGGTGGCGGCGCGGGGACGTCCGCGCTCGGACCCCGGCCCTGGCTCGTCCCGGGCCCGGCCCCCTTCCCGGGCGCGGCGCCCCCACGGAGCCGAAAAATGAAGGGCGCCCTGCTCGGGCCGCTGCTCCGGCTCCTGCTCCTGCTGCTGTCGCCGCTGTCGCCGCGGGACGGCGTGCGCGCCGCGCAGCCCCAGGCCCCGTGAGTATCCCCAGGCGGCGGAGAAGGCTGGTCGCCTTCCGGGGTGGGGGTCGCAGGGACCGGCGGAGAGAGTTGCCGCCACCTGTCCAAGGCTACACGGCCTCCGCGCCGGGCGGGAAGCGCAGCCTTGCTCCCGAAGCGTTCTGGGAGGGGGCGCCCTAAGTGGGCCCGCGGAGGCACAAGGACTCCCCAAAGCTAAAGGCTGCGAGGCCGGCCACGCCCCTCCCACCTCGCCCCCTTCGTGTGACGGGGCTGTCATCTCGGGTGGCGATTTCCAGTTGTCCAAGGCACGGAGGCAAGAGGCGCGTGTCTTAGCAGAGACACGGGAGGAGTGTCCCGCTGTGCCTCGCCCTTGGGTGGGCGTGGTGGGGGGAGGAAGTGTTTGTTTTGCTTGCACATTTTTCTGGAGGTTTGCTTAGAGCTTCTGGTGGGTGGACACAGGGAGGAGGTGAATCCCCTAGTTGCTGGGGACAGTTTCCCGTTAGTTGGCTTCGCAGGGCACGTTTCCAGACCTGCGAAGTTCGGTAAGTCCTGCAGGGCTGTGGGTTCAGGGGGGCCGCCCCGCCGCACAAGCCCAGCCTTTCAGTCTAGCTGGATGTTCAGGAGGTGGCTGGTTCAAGTAGCCCTTGTTTAGGAATTTCCAGAAAACAGGTAAGCAGTGAGACTGGGTGGGCGTCGTCTTTTCCAGCTTGCTCCTTTCTGGTCACAGTTTGAAAAGTAAGACAACACACTGTGCTCCGAGCATGAGATTTCCCTCCATCTCCGCTTTGTGAGGTTATGTGACATCGGAACCCTGCAAAGTGTTGTCCTTGTGCTGCTTTCAAAGTTGCATCTCTTAGAACAGATGCAATTTTTGTCTCCCTGAGGTCATTCGGCAATGTCTGGAGGCATTTTCGGTTGTCACAGCTAGAGGGAGGCAGTGCTGCTGGAATCTCCTGGGTGCAGGCCAGGGGTGCTGGAAGAGAAGTCCCCAAATGACTGACCGGCTTCAGGATTAGCTGGCCTTTTGGCCAGAACCATGATCCTCCCCACCCCCCCAGCCCAAAGGACCCCATCTTAGGAACAGCAACAGATACCCACTTCTGTGACCTGAGGAATTTTCATATAAGGAATCCCTGACCCCAGAAAGCAGCATGGATTTGCACACTGTTGAAAGGACAGTTCTGTCGACACTTAACCAAACACACTTTCCCCAGTCTGGAACCTTCTGAGACCAGCAGGGTGAGAAGATGCCAGTGTCAGCCCAGATGCTGGGGGAAGGAGGGGGGTCGGGTGTGACGGCGAATGGCTAGCGTTCATCCCAACAGCTGCAAACAGCTGCCACTTCTGAACAGCGGGGACAGTCAGTTTGGTTACATGAGGTTCTCTGGGCAGTTGGATGAAGACGCTCACCCAGATTTTGGGTTAGGACTTTAGAAGGTGACCAAGGAAAATGAACATGTAGATGGTGTATTCCTCAGACACCCTTCCACACTCAGCACGTGTATTCGTGACACCGTCTACGCTCTAGGGGTTAGACAGAAAGAGTATGTCCCTTTTAAAGGAGGCCACATACCCGTGCTGGAGTGGACTAGGACACCTACGAACCTAGGGTCATTCTGTGCCCCGGTCAGAGCAGGAGTTAGATAGCACATACTGTGCACCTAGAGTCTTGCAGGCTGCAGTTGGTCCCGCAGTTGGACAGTACACAGATGCTCCCAGGGGACTGAACCCTGGGCGTTGTTCAAACCAAACGGAGCACAGCGTGATCCCAGGGTCAGTGTGTGCTGTGGCCGGTGTTATGGCCAGGCAGCACACAACACGAACTCGTTATGTCTTTTGAAACACAAAATGTTTAATGGTGTTTTCATGAAGTCCAGTTCATCAGTGATTTCTTTTATGGATCATGCTTTTGGTTTCTTATCCAAGCAATTTTTGCCTAACCTAAGTTCACAGAGACCTTCTGCTGTGTTTTCTTCTAGTAATTCTACAGTTTTACGTTTAGTTCTGTGACCCACTTTGAGTTAATCTTAGTGTATGGTGTGAGGTAAGGGTCAAATTCATCTTTTTGCATGTGAGTGTCCTGTTGTCCCAGAGGTGACTTTGAGGACATAGAAATCTGTCCTGATCTCATTGCCCTGTCCAGTTTTTCCCTTTACCCTACTTTCTTCGGGTGTCCATTGTTCTGCGTGGTTGGGTTTGGGGTGCCTTTTTCTTGCCAGTGCTGTTGGCAGTTGCCAGCTCATTGTAAATATTTCACGAGGTTATAGAGCTTTTGTAATTTTCCTTGGGAGTCTGGGGGAGGCAGGACCTCTCCTACCCGGCTGTGATCTGGTGCATGTTCCTTATTCTTCTAAAGCATCGGCTTCCCATTGGGAAAGTGAGATAGCAACACTTCTCTTCCAGAAGTGTCTGCACAGTCAATCAGAGGATTTTCAGAAAGAGAGGGCTGTTTTGATTCCATTGTTCCCAGAGCTTTTCTCCTCTGGGACTGTCTAGTTTGTTTTCAGGGTTTGTTCTTAAAGTGAATGCTGCAGCAAAGCCCCTTATTCCTTTCCCCTGGGCTGTGGTCTGGCTGGCTGAGTTAAAATTCTGGTCTCTCGGTGATTGAGTCTTGACCTGACTTCTCCAGGGCTTACGTTCTGATTCTGTAAACAGGGCTCGTGTTAGCACTTCCCACAAGGTAGCTGTGAGGATCAAGTAGCATCCTGCTGGTTACCTGGCTTACAGAGGAGAGTATTTCAGATAGTGGGCATGGCATTTGCAAGGGTCCTGGGGCAGAAGGAAGTAGCTGAGAAAAGAGACTGGAGGCCAGAGTACAGAGAGTAGGGGGTGTGTGTGGTGCTGGGTAAGTCCAATGAGGCCAGATTCTTATCCAGCATGGGGACCTCGGAGGTGAATAAGCTGATTTCAGGCCTCAAAGACTGTTGGGGAACAAAAACACGCAGAGCAACAGTGCCAGCCAGGTGTGATCAGGAAAAGGCAGGAGTCTGCCTGGGGAGTGCCCCGACCCAGCCAGGGTGGCGGTGAGGCCAGGGGTGGGTCAGACCTTCACCTCGGTTCTCCTTTCCTGCAGGGGCTATTTGATTGCTGCTCCCTCTGTCTTCCGATCAGGAGTGGAGGAAGTCATCAGCGTGACCATCTTTAACTCCCCAAGGGAAGTCACGGTCCAGGCTCAGCTGGTGGCCCAGGGTGAGGCGGTGGCGCAGAGCCAGGGAGCCATCCTGGGTACGTCCCTTGGGTGCCTGACCAAGGCTTCCTCTCCCATTGCAAAGTGGAGCCACTTGCTGGCCTTTAGAGCTGGGGGCAGTGTGGGCTTTGCTTTGTTTCCTTTCTGCCTCACATCCCCAGACGGAGGGAGGGAGGGCAGGTTGCATTCTCCCCATTTCACAGATGGAAGGAGTAAGGCCCAGGAGGGGCAGCCACCTGCCTTGTCTTGGAAACTAGCATACATACTTCCTTGGTAGCCCTGGTTCTATGGGCACAGATCTGGACAGAGTCGGGGCACCCTTCTGTTCCAGCTTTGGGCAGAGGTAAAGCTGGGGGCCTGGCAGGGATCTCATGACCACTTCAGACCTTTTGTTGGGTTTCCAGGACCCTTGTGCCATCAGACCCCCACCTGGGCTCATAGGTCTTTTCACTGAGTGGAGCTCAGGCCCTCAGCCAGTTTCTCCCCCCTCTCCTTGGTCAAATGTGGATAACAATAGTGTCAGCCTCCTGGGCAAAGGTGGTGAGTGCAGGGACCTGCCTGCAGGAGCTGAAGTCTCTCAGGGCAGGTAGACTCATTCCTCATGCAGAGCCTGACGCAGCCACGGGAGACACAGAGAGATGATGTTAGGGGCTCCAAGGCCAGCGAGGCAGCACCTGGGGACACGGGGAGTCGTGGTCAGAGGAGGTGAGATTGTGGAAGCTAGAAGAAGGACTACCTAGAGGAAGTCCTTCTAGAACCTTCTAGAAGTCCTTCTAGTCTTAGAAGAAGTGGGCAGTGCTGATCAGTGGCTAGCCAACTAAAACCCAGCTCAGGTTGGCTTCAGTAACAGAGAGTTTATGGTCTCTCATAACTAGAAAGAAAGTCCCCTGGCATTGCTGGCCAGCTTCTTGCCCTACGTCCTGATGGAGTCTGTGTTTCCCCCAACGATGAGAGGGAGTGCCAGCTTCCCAGGACGGCTGGATAAAGTCCCAGGATTCCCTCTGGTTGGCCCATCTTGGGTCATGTGCTCAACCCTTAGCCAATCATTATGACCAGAAGTGATGGCCTATGCAGATTGGCACAGAGCCCCAAGAGAGGGGAGTGGAGACTTTCCAAAGCCACACAGACTGGGAACTGGGCAGGTAGCTCCCCATGGTAACTGAGGTCCTGTTAGCAGGAAATGGGGTAATGGATGCTGGGAGGCTAAAACAGTAGGTGCCTAATTGAGTCCTGGAGGCCAGAAAACCCAGGACAGATTTTAGAACCACAAATGACCCAGTGTGGGTAGCAGAGTGAGGTGATAGGAGACCAATCAGGTTCAGTGGGGGAGGTCCACTGGGGACCTCTGTCTCCTCTTCTTTCTCTCCACTCTTCTCCTTGTTCCTCTCCCCCGGTGTTTTCCCTTTACTCTCCTCACAGCTTACTTTGGGCAGGGGCCAGGGGTGAAGTCAATTAAGTACATAGGCAGGCCAACTTTCCCCTGAATAGCTCAGCTTTGTGCAAACCCTCTAGCCTTCAGCTCTCGCCAGCTTGGAGGAAACCTCTTGCTTCTGCCAATCCCAGCCAGGCCAGCCCAACCCAAGATGCGTTTGTCCACAGAAAAACCCCTCTGGATTGAGAGAGTTTTTGTCTGTAAGGCCACAGCACGGGGAGGCAGGAAAACACGGCTCCTGATTTAACCCTTTTCCATTTTATTTTCATTTTTAGATAAAGGGACAATCAAACTCAAGGTAAGCTGTGAATTTTTTAAATCATAAATCCTACCTCGAAAGTAAAGAATTGGAATTGGAAGGGAACAGGAGACATTGCTTGTGTTGCGAGAAAAATCATCAACGGTAATGTAAGAAACGAATAATGAAGTTTAGAAAAGGCAAAATCCACCCGTAGTCCCCTTTGCTTACTTTTCACTTTGTGTGTTTCCCACGAAGCCTTGAACGTATATTTTCCTTCATAGTTCTGATTAAAGGGCACATTCCGTGGTGTTTCCTGCTATTTTCTCTCAACATGTTGCCGTAAACGTGCTTCTCTGTTTCTAAGTCTCTGTCACTGCAATTTGCATCTTACTGTAAACAACACCCTGCCGGGCCTCTCTTGCATACTCATTTACTAACCTCACCTTGTCCAGGTTAGATTGTTTTTAGATTATTTTCAGAGTTTTGATACTATAATCCAGAAGTTGCCAGCATCTTTGTGCATAAAGCTGCGTTAGCATCTTGGATGCTTTCTTTAGCCTGAACGCCCTGAAAGATTTGCAGGTTAGGATCCAGGCCTCTCTCTGGGTCTCGCTGTGTATCAGAGCTGGGGTCCCCAAGCCCTGGGAACCTATGGTGAGTTGTATAATTATTTCATTAACATTGCAATGAAATAATAATAGAAATAAAGTGCACAATACATGGAATATACTTGAGTCATCCCGAAACCACGCCCCCATCCCCAGTCTGTGGAAAAATTGTCTCCCATGAAAACGGTCCCTGGTGCCAAAAAGGTTGGGGACCGCTGCCTTGGGAGACACAGCAGTACCCGTTCATGGCACCACCTGCAATATATTAGGGAGCAAATTTCCCCACGTCCTCTTAGCGTTGAATATTGTTATTTTTAAATTTTTAAATTGTTTCACGTACCAAACTGCACCGTAGGGAATTCTCTGACATGGGCTTTTCAACTGGAGTCCTTAGATTTCAGGGATTTGGAAGCCTTGAAATCGCAGGCGTTTTGGGGGGTCAGCTGTTCCTTAAGTTTTACCAGATGCTCGAAGGAGTCCCTGACAAATGGACGCGATTGAGAATCAGTTAGAAGGTGCCCACCCCCAGCGATCAGAAGTGGGGCTGCGACGGTTCCTCTTCCACGGGGTGTGTCATCAGTGTCTAATTGCTGTGGGGCCTTATGTTCGATGATAGAATCCTTTCCCTAAGGTAGCAGTTTGCACGTGGGGGTGGCTTTGTCCCCCGGGGGACATTTGGTAAAGTCTGGAGACATTTTTTGGTTGTCGTATCTGAAGGAGGAAGGGGTTGCTCTTGGCGCCTGTCAGGTCCGAGGCCAGGGATGCAGCCTAAACCTCGTAGGATGCACAGGCTGCCCCCTGGCAAAGAATGATCCGGCCCCAGGTGCCATGGTGCTGAGGTCGAGACGCTCTGCGGAACCATGGTGCGGGCGTTGGGTGAAAGCCACGCTGCTCTTACGGGTGCAGAATCCCCCTCCCCACTCCCCAGCCCTGCCCGCCCTGGGCACTCCTCTGGGGACGTGACAGTTTCGGGACACACGGTTTGGAAGCCAGTGCTGTGGGCGCCCAGCACATTGGCATGGGCTGCCATGAGAAGGCCCTACCCAATCCGAGCCTTGGCCTTCTCACCTGTGCGGTGAGGATGCGGCTTAGATGCCCTTGGTGGAACTTTCTAGAAAGTGTCCCTAAAACCTCATGGCACTTGCTTCATTCCGATGTTTCATACTTAACCTGTGCCTCTCTGTAACAAATGTCTCTTAAGCATCTATTAAGTCTTGAACACGAAGCCGTACAGGTTCCCTGCTCTCTGAGCCATCAGCCTTGGTGGCGGCAGGTGAGGGTTGGATCAGACAGTCGACACCCAATGACATCAGTAGGATCACCTCACAGAACAGAAAGCATTCAATTTTATCTTAAAATACCTTGGAGAAAGGCAGAGAGGGCTGGGGAGCAGGGTGTGTAGGGCCACGTTTTATACGGCAGGGAGAGCCCCTCTGAGGAGGCCAGGAGGAACCACCGTGCAGGATCTGTGGAAAAGGCGTTCCAAGAAGAGGGAAGAGCCAGTGCAAAGGTCCTGGGGCAGGAAGGAGGAAACCACAGGCAGCAGCCCGTGGCCTGGAATAGAGCGAGCCGGGCGCTCTCCCGTAACCCGTGCGAGGGAGATTTTCCCATCTTTGCAGTCAGTCTCGGGTGAGTCCTCTGCTCCGGAGGCTATCCAGTTTGGACAGCAATGATGACACCTTGTTGCCACCATCCCCGGGTGTCTAACTGTGCGCCGGCTGTTTTATACTCACGATTAACTCTCCTCACGGCAACGCTTCAAAGTAGACATCCTCAGCGCTTCACAGCAGAGGGAGCGGAAGCTCAGAGGGTCGGGCCAATCGGGTCGCTTCTCTCGAGGACGCACTTGGAAGGCAGTGTCCCCCTGCCACGGGTCTGAGTCTCCAGGGAGGGCGTCAGGCCTTCTGGGGACTGGGCTGGTGCCTGAGGCCAGGCTTCTGGCTGTCTGCTCTCCTGGGCACAATCCGAGGGTCACGATGGGTCAGTGGGCTGCGTCCTGGGCTTTTAGGGGGGCAGAGAAGCGTCCTTTAAGGTGGGACACACATCCAGAGCCCGGGGGTGTCCCTGGCCTGGTGGGTGGGGCGCTGGGTAAAGCCAGCTGCCTCCGGATGTCCGTTGGGGTCAGGCCTGGGGTGGAACTGGCCACTCCACGCAGCCTTCCCCAAGGGGGGCCGCCCCGGGGGCCTCTCCCTCAGCCTGTCCCCCTTCACCTGCCATCTCGGCCTCCAGCGGTGCCAGCCCTTCCTGGCCACCTCCCTAACGGCCTCGCGGGGGACCTTTCCCCTGCGTGGGTCTCAGCCCCCGAGCCCTTGGTTGTCCTTGATGTTAAACAAGTGAACTTGGATCCCTGAGGTCGGGGCTGGGGAAAGTGGAATCTGCCTAGTCCAGAATATTCCAGAAAGACCTCTGGGGGCAGGCAGGTGCAGGACCAGGTGGGGCCACTGCTTTGAGCAGAGGGTACGTGGTTACAACGGCAGCTATGCAGCCTTCCTGACCTGGAGAGAGTCACTTCTGTCCCCAAAGGCCACGTGTGATCTAGGCCCGGTGCTCCCCAGCACCCCGGGGGGAGGCGAGGCGTCTCGTCACCCCGTCCCCAGAGTCGATGGGGGCTCTGCAGTGCTCGGGCACCTGCGGGGAGGGAGCTGCATGGCTACGCTGACCTCGGCCTTGGAGCTGCGCTTCCTCCTGTGAACAGGGACCACGTTCTGTCCCCTACGCAGAAGGAAAGAAGGCCGGAGAGACCCAAAGCCAGGCCAGCCCCCCGAGGGTCCTTCCTGCCTCCTTTCCCTGTGGGAGGGGGAAAGCCCTTCTGGGGGCCGTGGTTGGGGGTCGGCCCCCCTTTCTGTCCTCAGGGGAAGCCTCGTGTCCCCCCAGCCTCTCTGTCCCTCTAGCATGCAGTCCCGACCCTGGAATTTCCCTCCTACCCACCATGCCCACGCATGCCTTGCTCCTGGGTGGCTGGGACTTTCTCCTCCTTACGCAGCCTCAGGCCGATGCTGAGAGGTTTCTAGAAACAGGGGCAGGTGAAGGTTTTCAGTTTGGAGCGGGGAGTGAGGCAGGTTGGTTCTGAAAGGGAACTCACAGGCCCCAGAAGTTGGCTCCTGAGGGCGGCAGGTGGGGCTGACCCTGTTGGTCGCAGGGATGGGGGCCTGGCACCGCCCCGGCCTCCCCCGTGCAACGGACACCATGGTGCGAAACGCCGTGCGGATGTCACGCAATTCGGCAGGACGCTTCGTGCAGCTGTTCCCCGTGACGGGGACCAGGGTCCCTTCCACCCCTCGGGGGACCACGCCGGTGGATGCTGGCAAAGGAGCCCTCAGAAGGGGCACACCCCACGTTTGCATGGTCTTAGGAACGGGGGTACACGTGGCTCCCCATGTGAACTGCGGGGAGATGGTGTCCACCCACCGGGTGCCCAGGGACGGCCAGAACGTGGTAGCTGCCATCGCGTGTGTGTCACAGCGGGGAGGCGTGACTTTGTTTGCTCTGAGCACGAACAGAGACCGTGCAGGAGTGGGACTTAACCGCGGAACTGGGGTGTTCCGCCATCGCTTAGAAAGGCAAGAGGGACTTGTACAGGGTGGGCCCCGTCCCCTGAGGAACGGAAATTGTGTCCTAGCAAAGGGTCCGCTCCAGGGCAATCCTTAAGTCTCTGCAGTGGTTTTGTTTTTGTTTTTGTTTTTTCCATCTATGTGGGGAAAAAAATTTTAGGACCATTTTAACCATTTTAAAATGTACAATTTTAACCATTTTAACATGTACAATTCAGTGGCATTCAGTGCATTCACAAGGTTGTGCAACCACCGCCTCTATGTAGTTCCAGAACATTCCATCACCCCAAAAGGAAACCCCATCCCCATTAGCAGTCACTCCCCACTGCCCCTCCTCCAGCCCCTGCAACCACTACTTTGCCCGTTCTGGACGCTTCACAGCGATGGAATCACACACTGTGTGTGTGCCATGTTTTTAGAGCAAGGTAACGTACAGACGCATGTCTGCATATGATATATGTACAAACACATATGTACACGCACATACAAATGCGCATATGTATATGAGGGCCCTGGGGTCTCAGTCCCCTGTTCCCAGGCTGTGAAGTCACTTGGCAAGGTGAGAGACGGTTCTGACTCCGCAGGGGTCACGAGTGAAAGCAGCTTTGCAACTTTATAGCGTGGGCAGAGGAGGCCCGTCACTCTAGCTGGCCTGGCACTTCCTAGCCTTAGCACTGGTGATATTTGGGGATGGGTCGCTCTTCGCCATGGGGGTGTCCCGTGCACTGCAGGACGTTGGGCAGCGTCCCTAGCCTCCATCACTAGATGACAGTAGCATCTCCCGCTCCCGGTAGATATGACACCCAAAAACATCTCCCGAAACTCCCAAGGGTCCCCTGCGGGGGGACAGTCACCCCCAGGCTAGCGCTCCCAACATCCTGGCCCCTGGCAGGGTGACACCTTTGTCCCAGAGCTCTGCTGTCTGCCTGCAGGTGCCCACGGGCCTCCGCGGCCAGGCGCTCCTGAAGGTGTGGGGTCACAGCCGGCCGGCAGAGGAGGGTCTCCTCTTCCACAACCAGACCTCGGTGACAGTGGATGGCCGGGGCGCCTCTGTGTTCATCCAGACGGACAAGCCGGTGTACAGGCCCCAGGACCGAGGTGGGCGGCCGTAGCGGGCCGGTGGGGGGCGGGTGTGGCTGGCCGTGGTCCGGAGGTGCCACACGCCCTCTGCTTTCTTCCAGTGCTTGTGAGCATCTTCACCGTCTCCCCAGACCTGAGGCCCGTCAGCGAGAAGGTGAGATCAGCTTCTAAAACTGTGCCTGGAGCACCGCCCCCCACCCCGGGACCACCTGGTCAAGGCCGCCGTGGGCAACCCTTTATTTTCTGCGTTCCTCCTGAAGCTCTGTGGCCACTGAGGAAGCCCCGGGGGTGTCTCTGTGACGGAGGGAGGCTGGCGGGTGGACCCGGCTCACTCCTCCTTAGCCAGGAAGCGCCGGTGACCTTGCAGGGCTTTCGGTGGCCGTGGACTAGCATTAAAGTCCTAACTGCCACGCATCTATTCAAGCTTTATTAGAAAGAGAATATAACTGCCACATCGAATCCGTCATTCCTCCTTCAGAATAATAAATACGTGCTCATAAAAAGGGCACGGACCTTTTAACTTTTTATTTGGAAATAACATCAAACTTACAGACACGTTAGAAGAACAGCACAGAGAACTCTGTGGCCAGGTGGATTTTGTAGCACCTACTCGGCTCCGCTGTTGTCACACAAAAGCAGCCATAGACAGTATGTAAATGAATGGGCACGGCCGGGTGCCAATAAAGCTTTATTTACAAAAAGAGGCAGAGGGCCGGATTGGTTGAGGGCTATAGTTTGCCAACCCCTGAGCTGGAGCAGTAGTTCTCGAACCTGAGTGTTCATCAGAACCACCCGATAGGTTTGTTCACACACGGATTGCTGGGCCCACTCCAGAGTTCTGGGAAAGGGCCCAAAAATCTGCATTTCTGACATTCCCAGTTGGTGCTGTTGTGAGGAACACACTTTGAGAACCACGGGTCTAGAGTCACCAATTACAGATCTACAAACGTGGCAAGACCTACATTTTGCTACATTTGTGTCCCTGTCTCTCTGTGTACATATATATATATACACACACAAATATATATGTATTTATGTATGTAGTGTACTTATATGTATACACACACTTATAAAATTATTCTAATGAGTCATTTAAGAATAATTTACAGATATTACGTCTTTTTACCCCTGAATACTTTTGCCTGTATCCTTTAAGAAAAAGACATTCTCTTAATCATCACATATAAGAATTTTGACATCAATACAGAAATATTATCTATTAATAATATAAAATATGTGTTGTTCCAACAACATCCTTTTTATAGCCTGTTTCTTCGCTGGTCCGGGATCTGATCCCGGATAATTTGTTACATTTGATCATCACGTCTCTTGGTCTCCTTTAATTCGAATCATTTCCTCGCTGCCTTTCTGGGTCTTTCACGACTGACGTTTTGGGAGAGTCCAGGCAGTTGTCTTACAGAGTGTCCCAGAGTCGGCTGGCCTGCCGCTCCCTCGCGACCAGGCTCAGGTTGTGAACCTTGGGCAGGAGCGACAGAAGCGGAGCTGGGTCCTCCCTGGGGCCTCGTATCGGGAGGCACCGACGTGGCTTTGTCCCGTTGCTGGGGGACGTTGACAGTGGCCAGTCGTTCAAGCAGAGTCTGCCTGGTTTCCCTCTGCGAAGTCCCTGCTTCGCTTTTATGATCAGTAAATAATCCACAGGGGACACTCGAGACTCGGCAGACGCCTCGTTTCCCCTCAGAGGTGCCCCTGAGACTTCTGGCATCAGCAGACGGTGCAAAAATCACGTGAGTCGAAACTGACCGTGATGATTGCAGCGTGGTGATTTTTCTAACTCAGCTGTTTCCTCTGCGTTTACTTGTTGGCGTTCTGCTACGACGAGGCGCTTTCGAACGGCCTTGGTTGTAAAGAAAGATTCGAGTAAACTGCGTAAACTGCGCCATGCATGGCAAAGACGCGAAGGTGGTCGGAGGGCAGCTTCCATTCTGGAAACCCCAGGAGGACTCATGGAAGGCGCCCGCCGTGTGCCAGGCTGGTTCTAGTTGCTGAGCAGATCAGACATGGACCCCATCCGTGGGGCTCATGTGCTAGAAAATGATTTTGCGAAGTGCTCCAGTGAGTGGTGACCAGCCTGGAAGTGCAGTTCTCTGGGTATATGCGGCTTTTGCTTAACTGGCATCACCTCCAAGTGATGGTGCTACTTTTTTGTTTTTGTTTTTCTTTAGAGATGGGGTCTTGCTATGTTGTCCAGGCCAGTCTCAAACTCCTAGCCTCAAGTGATCCTCCCGTATGGGCCTCTCAAAGTGCTGGGACTATGCTACTTTTTTATTGGATACTTCGATGCATTTGCCCATGTTTTTGGACATAGCCTTGTAAACTCACCTGAGTACCCGAGCTGCTTCTGCCCTGGGAAGACTTCGTGCCTAACCACCCCCTCCTAGTGGATATTTTCATGTCTCCAGGTTTTGCTGATGTCAGAAATGCTGCCACGGTTGTCTTTATACTCGAACCTTCCCTTTCCACTGGTGTTTCCTTCCCCAGCTTCAGGTAGATCCCAGGAGTGGGATTTCAGGGTCCGCGGCCAGGCTGGTGTTGAAGGCCCTGGTTGCTTTCCGGGTGGACAGTGCTGGTTCCCTGTGCTTGGATGTCTGGGTACTGTGTGCTCAGAGCCCTCCCTCTGTGGCCTTGGGCACTTGAGATGGGCTTTTGCCAGATGTGCAGTTATTGCTGCGGGCTTGAGGCCCATGAGGAAGGAAAGAGCCTTGGATGTTTGCAGCCGTCTGTTTTCCTCTGGGGGTTGCTGGGAGCCCGCAGGAAAGGTAAAATCACAAGGAATTGAATCCAACGTGCAAGGCTTCTAGATGCCTCTGGGCTCAACAGGGACAGCCCTGGGTACACAGGCAGCCCTGAGCTGATGGGACAGACCCCACGCCCAGTATCAGCAGCACATGGGGGCCAGGGCATGTTGCAGAGTTCGGGAGGCGCAGGGCGTGTGTAAGCCAGGGAACTGGACCGGAGAGTTCTACAAGTTGGAGGCAGCATGTGCTACCCAGGTAGACGTTGATGGGCACTGGCTCACTGCCAAGTTCTGGGAACATTAGGGCCTAAGGGGACCCTGGCATGGGCCACCTGGGAAAATGTCCCTAGGAAGGCTGCCTGGAGGAGTCGTCACTGGGGAAAGTCTGGAAGGGCGAGCAGGGGCTCGGCCACCTCCTTGTCAACGGTGACTGTATGAGTTTACTAGGGCTGCCTTAACAGAGTACCACAAACTGGGTGGATTAAACAACAGAAATTTATTTTCCCACAATTCTGGGGGCCAGAAGTCCGAGATCAAGGTGTCAGCAGGGGAGGTTCCTTCTGAGGCCTCTCTCCTTGGCTTGGAGATGGCATCTTCTCCCTGTGTCTCATCATGTGGTCTTCCCTCTGTGCGTGGCTGTGTCCGAGTTTCCCCTTTTATTAAGGACACCGGTCGTACTGGATTAGGACTCACCCTCATGACCTCATTGCACCTTAATTTCCCCTCTGAAAACTCTATCTCCAAATACAGTCACATTCTGAGGTCCTGGGGCTTAGGACTTTGACACATGTCATTTGGGGGAGGGGGAGGAAAATTCAACTCGTAACAGTGACAGTGCCTGTCCCGAGGGACCCAGGCTACGCGTGGACGAGGACCGAGCGAGTGCGGAGGGCTCGCTCACCGCCTCTGTGTCTCTGTTGCAGCTGGAAGCCCACATCCTGGTGAGTGGCCCGTGTCCCTCCGCGGCCCGAACTCGGGGAATGGTCAGCCCACCTTCTGCAAGATCCGGTCTGGCTTTGCCCACCACCCGCCTTCTGGGTTGAGCCCTCGTGCCCTGCGAGGCCGGGACCCGGCCCCTCCTGCCTGGCCTCGTCTCCATCCTGGTCCCCAGGTCCTCCCTGGGACAGGCCGAGCGTGTGTCTGTCCACCCCTGCAGATTTGCACGCAGCTCCCTGAGTAAGCAGAGGAGCCCGGCCCGCCTCTGCCTTCAGATCTTCCCCCTCCAGAGCTCCCTCTGCTCCCGTGTCGAGTTAATGATTCATCCTGGGGTCTGCCCGCCACGGTTGTCTGCCCAAGACACAAGGCTGGGGCACGTCCTCGAACTGGGCACACGCTGGGCTGCCCTGAGCTCTCCACACGTGTCTGTCCCCCCTGCAGGACCCCCGCGGCTCTCGGATGGTGGAGTGGAGAAACCTGAAGCCCGTCTGCTGCGGTGAGTGTCCTTCCCTTCCTCGCTGTTTCTTCCTTCGCAGGTTGCCGGCTGCGCGTGCGATCGACCTTCCAGGTAAACAGTGTGATCTGTCCAGGGGCTCCCTCCCCAGCGTACCCCGACTGTCACCCCGGCTGGAGGGGACCAAGGAGGAGCAGAGGGCAGGTACCCACCTGGGAGGTGTGGGTTCGGGTCCAGGAGCCTCAGCCCAGGCCACAGCCCCGGCCTCGCACACTCGGACCCTCTGCCGAGGTTTCTCTGCGCGATTCCCGCCTGGGAATCCTGCCCAGAACTCGAGACCTTTCTGGAGTGTTGTGGCCTTGTCCGTTGGCACCTGCCCCCAGCTTCTTCCTGCTGCAGGTCAAAGACCTTGTCCCCATTGCGTGAGACATTCCTGTTTCATTTGGGACTCAGAAAAGGCTTTGCTTTGGCCAAATACATGGGCTTTTTTCCTTTTTCTATGACTAGAAGGGCTGTGAAATTGACGTCCCCCTCTTTGCTTTGGCCGGGAGGGACGTGGTGTCCCATCAGAGGACAGGGAATAAGTAGAATTGAGGGAGTCCAAGGACAGCCGTGCACACACTGGGGCTGTCCAGAAATCGGGTCATGGTGGGACCAAAGGCAGGACTCCCAGGGGTCTCTTGGTGATCCCCCCTGCCTCCTCCTGTCTGCTGCCCTGGTACTCGGCCCTTTTGTTCTGTTCCATTGTCCCTCTCTGCCTTCGTCCCTCCCTCTCTCTCCCTGGCTTGCCGTCTTCCTACCAGCAGATGCTTGCTGGGGACCATGGAGATACTGCCACGGGGTGAGCTTCCAGCCCAATGGGGGAAACAAATATTAACTAAACAGCCCAGATAATGTCAGTTGTGATGAATGCTAGGGTGGGGAAGTTCAGACGCAGAGAGGGCAAAATGAGGCTCTATCCCAGCCCAGGGTGGCAGCAGCAATCCTGGAAGGCTGCCTGGAAGAGGTGTCTTTTCGGTGACAAAGTGAAGAAGGAATAAGAGGTAGCCAGGCAAAGCTAGTGGCAGGAAGCATGTTCCAGGCAGGGACCCCGCATTTGGGAAGAGCTGTGGGTGACTGGGGGAGTGAGGCTGGAGGCCAGATAGTGGCCTGGGTGTCAGGAGAGCTAAGAGCAGGGGTGAGGTTGGTGAGAGCCGGGGAAGAATATAGACTTGATCTTAGGGGCACAGAGGAGGGAAGTGGTCAACTTCCTGTTTTTAAAAAACCCCTCGGGTGCGATGGACTATAGTCCCAGTGACTCGGGAGATTGAGGCGGGAGGATCGCTTGAGGCCAGGAGTTCGCGACCAGCCTGGGCAACATAGCAAGACCCTGTCTCTAAAAAATAATTTAAAAAACAACCCCCTTGGGATGTGCGTAGACAAAGGGTTCTCAACCAGGGTGATTTTGTCCTTTCAGGGGGCATTTGGGGATGTTGGCCACAGGCTCCTTAGAAAATGTGTGCTCCCAACACACTTCCTTAAATGTCCTCCAGTCATCTAGAACTCCTCTTCTCTGAACACTTGGGGAAAAACCGTCCTAGCCATTGCGTTTTCCGATTCCAGTGTGATGGAGGGAAGCTGTGGGTGCCGCCCTAGACTCTGGGTTCTGCCTGAGTCCCCGAGGCACTGTCCTCGCTGTCTGACCACTGGGGCCAAGTGGAGCGTGTCACACTCAGGAGCGGGAGACCCCCAGAGCTGCCTGGAGTCCGTGCGCACGTTCAAACCCCTCCATCGGCTCCCGGTGTGAAGACAGAGCTCCGGGCCGGGTTCAGGGGCGCTGACCCAGGGCAAAGGGCACCTCCCGTGCCAGAGGCCGATGACATTTCTGGGGCGATATTTGGAGGGTAGTGTTCTGCCCGGTCCCGATCCATCTGTCCATCCGGCCACCCATTCATCTATCTCGGCGACTCCCACCCGGGGGTGACTTTGCCCCCTGGGATACTGGCAACATCTGGAGACTTTTAGATCGTCATCATTGGGGGGGGGCGGTGGTACTCTCCTGGCATCTGGGCTGGAGGCCTGGGTTGTTGCTCAGCACCCCGCAGTGCTGGACGCCCCGGACGCAGCAGCACCGAGGCCGGAGTGACTCCCGCTCGGGAGCAGAAAGGGCGAGCGGGGCCGGCCTGTCTCCCTTGTCTGTCCAGCTCCCAGCCTGCCCTTGACCTTGGCTGCAGGCTCTCCCGGGAACATGAGGTGCAGCCTCCTCCCGTGTCCCTCCCTCAGCCCGCTGGGGGCCTCAGAGCTGCTCCTCTCAGACCCCGCCAGCCTCTGCGTGACCTCCTGCCCGCCGGGGGGCTGCCCGGGGCATTGGGAGCAGCAGGGTCCCGGGGTCCCTCTTCCTGGACCTCACTGCTGCCGGGTGCCGGGGCTGGGCCCCGCTGGTGGCTGTCTGCACGAGCCCTCGCCCGGGCACAGAGGGGTGTCTCTCTTCACACAGGCGTCACCAACACGAGCTTCCCCTTGTCCGACCAGCCGGTGCTGGGAGAATGGTTCATTTTTGTCGAGATGCAAGGCCGCGTGTACAACAAGTCCTTCGAAGTTCAGAAGTATGGTGAGTTGGAGGCTCTCAGGGTCCCGGGGTTCCAGATCTGGGAGCAACCTCAGACGTCACGAGGATGCTGATGAAGAGGAGGGGCACGAGGGTCCCCCTTCGTTGAGGGCTCACGGTGGCTGAGCGTGGTGGTGGAGGACAACCCTCCCTTCCCGCCTCGGCCTTCCACAGTGCTGGGTGACAGGCGGGAGCCGCTGCGCCGCGCCCGGCCCGGCGTACCCATTCCTCAGTGTACAGTTCGGTGGCATTGAATCCATTCGTCCTGCTGTGAGTCGCCATAGCATCCACCTCCAGAACTTTCTCATCTCCCCAAACTGCCACTCTGTCCCCATGAAACACCAGCCCCCCATCCCCCCTTCCCCACCCCCCAGCACCCGCCGTTCCACTTCCTGTCCCTATATGACTCCAGGGGCCTCATACAGGCGGAGCCACACCGTGTTTGTCTTTTTGTAAGGGGCTTGTTTCACTTAGCGTAATGTCCTTAAGGTGGATCCGTGTCGTGGCCACGTACCAGAATTCCCATCCCTTTTTAAGGCGACTCTGCGAGGTCTCTCCACTTTACAGATGGGAGCACTGAGGCTGAGAGAGCCGTTCGGGAAATTGCTCGAGTGACAAGGGCCAAGATGCGAACGTGGGCCAGAGCCGCTCACGCCGCGTCTGCGCCAGAATCTCCCTCCTGTGCTCAAGGGCTTCTCCTCCTTTCGAGGAGGGCCCGGCTGTCGCCATCTGGGCGATGGGGTGCAAGTGGCAGGAGCCCAGTGCAGTCTCGTGGTGACAGGAAAGGGATCTGCGCTCCCGTAAAGACGCTCTCACGACCGGGTTCTCTCTGGTTTTCGGAGCTGTGCCCCGTGTCGGTGCCTCCCCTGGCCGTGCACGGGGACGCTCCGCACTCCCAGGGCTGAGTCCTGCAGCGAAGACAGAGACCTGCTCCCAGCCACGGTCACCCTGCGGACGCCTCCTGTGGGCTCCCAGGAGCCCAGCAGCAGAGAGGCTCCGCCAGCCGCTCGCCCCGCCCTGGGATGGCTGGAATCCGCCACCCTCAAAGCACAGGGTCTCAGAGCGATGGGAGGTGCCACCCCCGCCCCCGCAGGAAAACAGGATCCTGTCCCCCAAAGACAGGAAACAGATGCAGCTGGCAAAACCCCCAGACGGCCTCTCCGCGAAGGGCGGCGTGCGCTGGTACACAGCGTCGGCCGGAGGTGGCCGGCGCAGCTTTGCGGCTGTCCTCCTGGCACGCCAGGCACGCTCCCGAGCCGCCTCGGCGGGAGAAGCCGCCTGCTCACCAGCTCTCTGCTCTCTGTTCAGCGTTGCCCAAGTTTGAGCTTCTGATCGAGCCGCCCCCCTACATCCGAGACCTGGACGCCTGCGAGCCCGGCACCGTGTGGGCCAGGTGAGAAAGGGGGGCCCCCCCCCGGGCCTCTCCCTCCCCTGCTGCCTGCCTCCCTCCCGCGTGGCGTCCCCTTGCCCCACAAGCACGTCCCACACCGCCCGTGTGTGTCCTGCCCACGCTGGCTGGCATCACCACCCCTGCGGGTGGGCCCTCCCCCCAAAGCATCCGTCTCCCCTCCTGCCACCCCTGCCTCCTGAGCGGGTGCATCCCGCCCGCTGCGGGCGTGCTGTGCTCCCTGCCACATGCTCTCCCTTGGGCGTACCCCTCCCCCGCCTTGGGCAGTGCTCCTCCTCTCCCCCCCACACTGTGCCCCTCCCCCATGGACGTGCTCCTCCCCCGCCAGGCGTGCCCCTCCCACCCGCATGCCCCCCGTGCTGCTCCCCCATGGCCCCCCACATGGGCGTTCACTCCCCACCATGGCCTTACCCCCTTCCATGAGGGCTTGCCCCTCCCAAATGTCCCCTTGAGGTCCCTCTCCCTCGAGGGTGCCCCCTCCCCCTGCAACCCCCGGACATCCCACGCACCCCTAGCCAGGGTGCTGCCCTGGGAGAGGGTTCTGGAGGGGGCTGCGCACCTGCTGGCCCGGTTACTGACGGACCCCGAACCAGGGTCGAGCCAAGGGCATCAGGGGGTGCTGTCCCCTCCTGGGTGTGGCCGGGAGAGCCCTGAGAGGCCCCCGCTCCTGTCTCCCCTCTGTCGCCTTCCCAGAGGTTGTGGCGGACAGGGCTCTCCGGTCTGCGTCTCCTCCAGCCGTGTGCTGTTTCGAGTCCGGCGCGCAGCCGGGTACACACGCGTTCGCAGTCTAGGAAATGCTATTGAAATGCCCGGAGTTATTTTTTATTTGCTGAGCTGTCCCATTTTGCTCCTGATCACCACGCACAGGTGTTCCCTCTGCACCAGGCGTGACATACTAATATGTACATTTAAGTTTCACCAACATCCCTGAGAGGATAGTTTTATTCCCATTCTCTGGCTGAGGAAACAGGCTCAAAGAGATCAGGTCCCTGGTTCAAGGTTGAACCCATTAGGTGTGACCAGGTGCCCACAAGTGCTTGTTCCTCTGCACTGCCCTGCTCCAAAGGTGTCACCAACCTGGTGCTCTCAGGTTCAGAGTTCCTCTCTGACCTTCGGTCTCTTTTTCTGTCAACTTGGTACAGAGGATCACAGGGCCCTGGCATCATCTGTCCCGATTCCAGGCTGCAGGGGATCTGTAAGAACAAAATGCAGGGTGAGGAAGGGGAACTGTATCAGTCACTGTACTACTGGCCTTCCTGAGGCTGGCGGCCCCCCACTGCCCCATCTGGGGTCTCTGGGCTGTGAAATTGAGTGCCCGTTATGCTTTCGTTTCAGGTATACCTTTGGGAAACCCGTGTCGGGGGCCTTAACCATCAACATGACCGTAAATGGCGTGGGGTACTACAGCCACGAGGTGGGGCACCCCGTTCTCAGAAGCACAACGGTGAGGAGCGAGACCTCCTGCTGCAGCCCCGCTGCGGCTCTGCCGTCGCCCGCATCATTTCAGTTTCTAAAGCAGCTATGTGGGGGGGGGTCTTTCTGAGGGTAAAATTCCTGCGGGCTGAACGTAGAAACTTTAGAAACTTCCTTTATAAAGGAAGAAGATAAAGACGACTGGCTCTCTAACAAGCAGACACAGCCACCGCTGATGTTTTGGTGTGTTTCCTCCCAGATTTGGGGATGTTAAGTTTTTTTAAAAAAAAATAAATGTATGTCCTGTAGTCCCAGCTCCTCGAGAGGCCGAGGTGGGAGGATCGCTTGAGCCCAGGAGTTGGAGGCCAGCCTGGACAATGTAGTGAGAACCCATCTCTAAAAATATAAAAAATAATAATAATTTTATTGCGATATAATGCACGTACCATACCATTGACCCATATAGAGTGTATAGGTCAAGGAATAGTTTCTGTGTAGTCACAGAGTCCTTCCTTTTGAGGAACCACCAGATTGTGAACGTCACTGCTCTATTGTACATTCCATTGTCTGCCAAGTTTTGGAGCCTGTTTTTGGTGTCAACATAGTCACACTGTGAGCACGCTGCAATGTAACAGGCACCCCCTTCCTGGAGATTCCTTGTCTCTGTAGGTGCCTGCGACATGAACCCTTTTGGCCCCGGTTCCTCCCCACTCCGCAATCGAAGTTCCTTTCCTGTCTCTTTCCCACCTGGGACACGTCTTCTCCAAGGAGTGGACACCCTGGCCCCTCATCTATTCCGTGCCTGCCGCTGGCACCCTGGGTATCCCAGCCGTTCTCCTGGGGGCTGACAGTTGGCGGCCTTTGTCTTATTCTCCCGTTTGCTGAGTCATTTTCCATCAGTTTCTGGACGTGGATTATTTGCTGGGCCGGAGGGAGGGGTCCTGAGATAGGGGTTGAACCGGGGCTTTCTGTGCTCTGGAGTGGGGCTGGCCTGGTCCAAATGCGACCCCCGCTGCCTGGGCTGAGGGAGATTGAGTCAGCACCATGGGGACCTCCTTCCTCTTCTGCCCAATGACACCAACACCCATCTTCCCTGGGACATTGTGTGGATCCAACAAGAGACCCTCTGCACGGTCCCCATGCAGTGAACTATGTCACTTAGTGTCCCCCGGCCCTCCACGTGGCCAGAGAGCCCTGCGCCTCGGGTGTGTGGTTGGGGGACAGCCCCTGAGACCGCCCCAACCCCACACGAGCACGGACTGTGTTTTGCCCCCTCCAGATCCTCGGCTCCCAGGACTTTGACATCTGCGTGAGGGACATGATCCCGGCAGACGTCCCCGAGCACTTCCGGGGCAGGATCAGCATCTGGGCGACGGTGACCAGCGTGGACGGGAGCCAGCAGGTTGCGTTCGACGACTCCACTCCCGTGCAGAGGCAGCTGGTGGACATCCGCTACTCCAAGGACACGAGGAAGCAGTTCAAGCCGGGCCTGGCCTACATGGGGAAGGTAAGTTTGGAGGTTACTGCGCCGCCTCCCGCCCAAGGACCACCGTGAAACCCCTGCCCCGCCATGGAGACTCAGCTCTGACTCGGCTGAAAACGGGTCTCCTGCTTGCCCTGACGTAAGCTTTGCCCTCTTGGGATGCAGAGGCTGCCGTGTGGAGCATGGTGAGAGCCGCCCCCCGGTGAGGGGCGCGGGACATTGCTCTGCCTAAAAGGACTATCTGTGTTACTCCACGCAGACATTCCTGTACCTGCGCCGTCATCCGAGACGCCGGGTGGCCATTTAGTAAGCCAGTTCCTCTAAGGCAGCACCGCTTTGTTATTTATTTATTTATTTATTTTTTAGAGACAGGGTCTCGCTATGTTGCCCCGGCTGGTTTTGAACTCTTGGCCTCAGGCGATCTTCCTGCCTCAGCTTCCTGAGTTGCTGGGATTACGGGCGTGAGCCTCCCTGCCTGGTCTAGTTTCTTAATTGGGTTGATTTTATCCCCTGAGGACCTAACAGTCTCCCGAAAGGCAGATCCCCTGTCCTCGAGACCAGCTGATGCAGACTCCCTGGTGGGGGGAAGCGGCATTTTGAACGAGCCCCTGCCTGCCACCTGCCACGTGATTCTTAGGCACAGTAAATACTGGGGTGACCAGAAGTCGTGATCCTTATTGCAATTCTTTTTTTTTTTTTTTTTTTTTTTGAGACAGAGTCTCACTGTGTTGCCCGGTCTAGAGTGCCGTGGCGTCAGCCTAGCTCACAGCAACCTCAAACTCCTGGGCTCAAGCGATCCTCCTGCCTCAGCCTCCCGAGTAGCTGGGACTACAGGCATGTGCCACCATGCCTGGCTAATTTTTTCTATATATTTTTAGTTGTCCAGCTAATTTCTTTCTATTTTTAGTAAGAGACGGGGTCTCACTCTTGCTCAGGCTGGTCTTGAACTCCTGAGCTCAAATGATCCACCTGCCTCGGCCTCCCAGAGTGCTAGCTTATTGCAATTCTTAAACGGGGGCATCTTCATGCCAGTTGCAGCTGTGAGGATGGGGTGAGGCCAGCGGAGCCCACTGTCACCCAAGGGAAAGCAGGCCATGCCCCTAGAACCCCCGCTCTGCCGGCCACCAGTTCCCTCTTGCCACCCATGGGTTGCCCACGTGGGGCTGGCTGCTGTCCTCACACTGAGGCCTGACTCTCCTGCTCGCTCTGGGCCTCCCTTCTCTCTCTGAGCTGGGGTCCCAGCCCCCACGGCCTCACGCACAGAGACACAGTCCTGTGCCCTCCGTTCGAGGGCCCCAGCTTGAGTAGAAACTAAAGGACTTCGTGGAGGCTCAGAACGTGTTCAAGGAAGGGGCTCGGGGCTCTCAGTTCGGTCAAAGGGAGCATTTCACATAGGACCAGGAAAATCCACCCTCCGCATTAGAGAGCGGCGTGTTTAACAGGATCATGTGGGCTGAAGCCCGGGTCACTCTGTCACTAGATACCTGCACAGCTGAGGGGCTGTTCCAGGGTCCTGCAGGGGCCACGATCCACGCTCCTTTCAAAACGTCAATGCCTTCCTCATTTCGACCGTCTGTCTAAGGGTCACATGGAAATGTTCACAGCACTATCCACCAGTCTCTGCCCTGGCGTGGCACTGGATTAAGCTCATTTGTACTTTGTGACTTCTTTGCCAAATCCAAGGGCACGAAGGTTTACTCTTAGATTTTCTTCTAACAGTGGTACAGTTTCAGCTCGTACATTCTGGTCTCTGATCCATTTTGAGTTAATTTGTGTATATGGTGTGACATAGGGGCCTAACTTTGTTGTTTTGCATATGGATATCCAGTTATCCCAGCACCATGTATTTTTTTTAAGAGACAGGGTCTTGCTCTGTCACCCAGGCTGGAGTGCAGTGGCCCGGTCATGACTCACTGCAGCCTTGAACGTCTAGGTGCAAGCAAATCCACCTTCCTCAGCCTCCCGACTAGCTAGGACTACAGGCACATGCCACCACACTTCGCTAATTTTTAAAATTTTTTGTAAAGATGGGGTCTTGCTATATTGTCCAGGTGGATCTCGAACTCCTGGCCTCAAGCAATCCTCCTTCCTCGGCTTCCCAAAGTGCTGGGATTACAGGCGTGAGCCACCATGCCTGGTCTCATTTTTGAAAAGACTGTTTTTTACCCCATTGAATGGTCCTGGCACCCTTGTCAAGGCCTCTTGTCGGTTGACTAGAGAGGTATGGTTTATTTTTGGACTCTCAATTCTACTGCGTAGATTTCCATGTCTGTCCGTATGCCTATATCTTGATTACTGTAGCTTTGCAATAAGTTTTGAAATTGGGTCCCCTTCTTTGTTCTTTTTCAGCATTGCTTTGGCTACTCAGGGCCCCTGGCGACCCTCTGTGAATTTTAGGACCATTTTGTCAATTTCTGCAAAGAAGCCAGCTGGGATTTCAGTGGCAATGACGCCGATTCTGCAGATCAGTTTGGGGCAAGTTGCCACGTTAATCGTGTTGAATCTTTGATGACCCCTTCTAGGTGGAGCTGTCCTACCCAGACGGCAGCCCTGCCGAGGGGGTGACCGTCCAGATTAAGGCAGAGCTGACACCGAAGGACAACATCTACACCAGTGAATCTGTGTCCCAGGGTGGCCTGGTGGGGTTCGAGATTCCTTCCATCCCCACGTCAGCCCAGCACGTGTGGCTGGAGGTGGGTGAGTTCCCTAGACCCTTGTCATTCAGCCAGCGGGTAGGGATGTGGCACTTCTTCCAGGCCGGGGTTCCCAGTCCGATGGAGCCAACCAGATGGTGGGGTGGATAACCCAGCGATCCCAGGGAGGATCGGGAGGCTGGGGAGAGGCGAGGGTGTCTGGCCCAGTCATGCCGGAGGAGGCCTCCCAAGGGGGTCTCTCCAGGTGGACTCCTGACCACAAGGAAGACAGCCAGGCAGCTTGTGGGAGGGTGGAACAGCATGCGTGGAGGCTCAGAGGCTCCTGTGATCATACTATAATCGGGTCCTGCAAATGCTCAGCTGTGCTGAGCCACTTCAGAAAGAGATTGGGGAGGGAGCTCATGGGGATGCTTGAGGTTTCCCTGGAAAGCAGCATCAGGGAGACAGAGGGCTCTGATTGCTTTTTAAATTTAAAAAAAATTTTTTAGAGACAGGGTCGGTCTTGCTCTGTTACCCAAGCTGGAGTGCAGTAGCATGATCATAGCTCACTGCAGCCTCAAACTCCTGGGCTCAAGTGATCCTCCTGCCTCAGCCTCCTGAGTAGCTGGGACTACAGGTGCATGCCATCTCACCTGACTAATTTTCATTTTTTTTTAAGAGTTGGGATCTTGCTACATTGCCCAGGCTGGTCTCAAATTCTTGGTCTCAAGCAATCCTCCCACCTTGGCTTCCCAAAGTGCTGGGATTACAGGCGTGAGCCACCACACCCAGCCCAGAGGGATCTGATTTTTGATAGCCAGGGGTCACTCCAGAGCCTGCAGTGGGAAGGGGGTGTCTTCAGGGGGCACAGGAGGCAGGACAGAGAGGCCACCAAACTGGAGCTGTTGAGGAAGTAGAGTCTGCAGGACTTGGTGTCCCATCAGCATTGGAGGAACGAACAGGAGTGATAGAAGATGAAGAGGATGTCCCAGCCCTAGGCTTTGGAACTGGGTGGACAGTCCAGCCCCACAAAGACTGGGTGGCAGGGATAGGAGAGCAGCTGAGAGTAAATGTGCACACGGGACCAAGGACACTCGTGGTTACTTTGTCCTCTGTGGGTGACACGCCCTTAAAGATTTTAACCACCGAAGCCACTGCGTTACCAAGTGACAGTCACAGCAAGATGCACCCACGCTCTCCTGTGTTTGCACTGCTACTCAGCACAGAGCACAGCCGTTCGGTCACCTGGGCCACTGCCCCATATTGAGAGAGTGACCATAGCCTGGCATCTCTCAGACCCCTGGAGGAACCAGAGACTACCTCCCCAGTTGGGAGATTGCAATGACTCCTGCCACCCGCTACCCAGAGTTGGGCCACACTTCCCAGGTGACAGACACAGCCCTCAATTCACACACCGACCAGAAGCCCAGGGGTCCCCAGGCCACCTGTACTTCTGACCCACTCGCCACAAATGTGGGGCTTCCCACTACCCCACCACCTTTCAATTACAGTTTTCTCACAGCAAAAATGGTACGAAGTAGGACCAACCAAAGAGGCAGACGCACCGGGCGAGGTCTGGGAGGGTCCCAGATCTGAAGCTTTGTAAGGGAAGCTCCTACAAGCTTCCGTGTCCACAGTTTTTTTGGGAGGCTCGTGACGCTTGCATGATTGGTTAAATCACTGGACGGAGGACTGAACTCAGTCTCCAGGCTTCTCCCTTCCCTCGGAGGTCAGGCTGGTGTCACAGGGCTCAAAGCCATAACCCTGCGATCACATGGGTGGTCTCTCCAGGGTGGCCGGTCCCCACTCTGGGTCACGTTATTAGCCTGTATTAGCGAGATCCATCGTGAAGAAGGAAGATACTCGCATCGCTCCAGGAATTGCAGGGGTTTAGAGGCTACCTGCCTGCCAGGAACCAGGGACAAAGGACTTCTTTGTTACGCAGAGGTCTTAAACCCCTGTGGCCTCTCTGTTGCGTAAGCCACATTTTCTCAGCAGCAAGTGCAGGAGACCAGCTCAAATCCCCCAAGGGGCAGAATAACATAACTGCCCAGGGCCTGGGCTTGCAGGGTTAGGGCTGCAAGCTCTGAGTGGGCTGGGTCCCGAGCCCCAGGGGATGCTGTCCAACACGGCTGCTCCTTTTCCTCTGTGTTTATTTCTCGGGGGAGGGGGGTGGGCGGGGTTATCCCCTCCAAGAAGCCACCAGGGCCACTGGCTAGGCGGAGGGGCAGGAGAGAGGCTTTCCCAGTGTGTCCCTGGAGGAGCCGCCTGCCCCTGCCTGAGCCGGCTGCAAGCACCCTTTGGCGGGTCTGTGACACTGGCTTCTTGGGCAGGGGAGGCGCAGGCGCTAGCCACACCCCTGAAGACTGGGGAGGGGTTCCCCCAAGGGAAACTGAAGCATGGGAGGGTCTTACTGCAGGGCAGAGCAGGCAGAAGCGTCCCCAGGACCCCTCTCCGATGCCCGGCACCCAGGCCTTGACCGAGTGTCCTCTGCTCTTCAGACCAAGGTGACAGCGCTTAATGGGAAGCCCGCAGGCACCCAGTACCTGCCCAGCTACCTCTCCCTCGGCAGCTGGTACTCTCCCAGTCAGTGCTACCTGCAGCTGCAGCCGCCCTCCCGCGCCCTGCAGGTAAGACTTTCAGGTCCTGCCCCTTCCTGGGCCGGATGGCCCCCAGGAATTGACATGTGGGAGCCTCCAGGGGACATAGCACCGCGGCTGACACAGGGGCCCCCATGCCTTTAGCAAAGAAGGTATTCCGTGGGATGAATGCATTGTCACTTATGTATGACGGACATTTAGGCTGTGGCCCAGGACTTCCTGTGGCAAACACCACGGTGCCCCGGGGTGCGGTGCCCCTAAGCCAGACAAGGGGCCGCTGCTGTTGGGCCAGCGTCTCCCCGGTCCAGAGCCTTCCTCGCTCGTGCAAAGGCACCGGGGCTTTCTCCAGCCAGACACATTGGTCGTAAAGATGAACTTGGGGTGAGTCTCCCGTAAGTCTCTCCTGGGCTGTTATTTTGTAATCTCGATTCAGTAAGATTATGTGTAGAAGATTGTGTGTGTATATATATTTTTTTAATGAATAGACTTAATTTTTAAAGAGCAGCTTTAGGTGGACAAAGACATCGAACAAAACATGCAGAGTTCCCATGTATTCCCCTCGCTGCTTCCCTTCTCTGGGCCCTGTGATTGGCGTGTTGCATTGGTGCGATACATTTGTTACAGTTGATGAACAGATATTGATTAAATATGCATTTAAGGTTTTTCCGCATCTTTTCATGGCTTGAGAACTCATTTGTTCTTATTGCTGAATAATATTCCCTTGCATGGATGTTCCACAGTTTGTTTATCCTCTCACCTATTGAGAGAGGGTTGTGTGTGTACATGTATGTATGACATGCATGTGTGCACATGTGTGTATATATACACCTGTGTGTATATATTTGTTTATATGTGTATATACCTGTATGTATGTGTCTGTGTATATTTTTACACACACGCAAATGCTCCACTCACCTAGAGGGACATATATATATATATATGTGTGTGTGTGTGTGTGTGTGTGCGTGTATGTTATATGTACACATATATTTTATATGTATATCCCACTCACCCTGAATAAATGAGTGGATAAATAAATAGATGTGTGAAGCCGACCCCTGATCAGCGCTGGGGTGGGGGGTGCCAACCCACTGCACGATCAAAAATCCACCCATAACTTTGACTCCCTCGAAGCTTAACTCCTAGTAGCCCACTGTTGACTGGAGGCCGTACCGATAACACGAACAGCCAGTTAAACATGTTACTATTTTATATGTCATGTGTGCTATGTACTGTGTGCTTACAATACAGTGAGCTAGAGAGAAAAGAAACTGTTATTAAGAAAACCATAAGGAAGAGAAAACACATTTACTATTCCTTAAGTGGCAGTGGATCATCGTGAAGGCCTTCACCCTCGTCATCTTCACGTTGCATAGGTGGAGGAGGAGAAGTAGGAGGAGGAGGGGGAGGGGTTTGTCTCGCTGTCTCAGGGGTGGCAGAGGCAGAAATCCACATGTAAGTGGACTCATGCTGTTCAAACCTGTATTGTTCGGGGTCAGCTGTATATGTGTGTGTGCGTGCATGCCTACGTGTATGTAGATATCTACATGCCTACACATGCATACCTATATTTAAGTTCCGTCAACGCCCCCGTTAGCCCCGTGGGCTGGTGGCGGGCTTGCTGGCCTGCCACGTGCACCCTGCTGCATTCCTGACGGGGCTTCCAGCTCCAGCCGCGGCCCTGGCCTTGGCAGAAGTGCTGCTCTTAATGGAAACCAGTTGTCGCAGCTCCCAGGGCCCTGCCAGCCCATAAACCTTTCGCACTCCTGGGCGTGAGAAGGGCCCTGGGGTATGGCTCGGAGGAACTGTGGCGCCGTGGTGACCCATTCCTTGGGATTAGCGGCCCTTTGCAGGGGTCGTAACAATGAGAAACTCAGGCAGGACCATGCCCAGCTTGGCCGAACACACTGTTCTCGCTGTGACGCTGTTAAGCCGGCGGCGCGGGGTGGGGACGCTGGTCTTGGCCTCCTCCTCGGGGGGCAGGAAGGAGCCCTGTGCTCTCAGCTGCCCAGACTGTCGTTCAGATTAGGCGAGGACTTGGCTCGGCCACGCAGACTTGGCTGTCAGGGTGACATCTCCGTCCTATCTGCATTGGGTCGGCATACTCCTGCTCCTGCCCCAGCACTAGACTGCCACTGAGGGGCCCGGGCGCAGCCTCAGGGCATGGAGGGAAGATGTGTTCATGCTGGGCCCCTTCTTCTGGCACCAGGGCACATGCAAGGGAGGAGCTGGAGGTCCCCACTGCCTGCGTCTCCGCTTCTACCACTCTGAGCTTGTTTTGGTTTGTAAACGGGGACTGTCACCCTAATCTTTTAGGGTTGCTGTGATGCTATGGGGTTAGCGCACAAGAAGAGGAGGAAGGTTTGGGCTCTTTCCTTTTCTTTTTTCCAAGATCTCAAACAGAAGGGAACTTTCGCTTGGGTGTCTTTTTATAAGGGGGACATTTATAAATTTAGAGTGAAATAGGAAGAAATAGTATTAACATAATAAACAACCATATGCCTTTCACCTTGATTTACAAATTAATATTTTGCCTACATTCTTCACCCATCCATCCACCCTCCATCCATCCATCCATCCACCTTCCACCCATTCATCCATCCATCCACCTTCCATCCATCCATCCATCCATCCACTTTCCACCTTCCACCCGTCCATCCATCTACCCTCCATCCACCTTCCATCCACCTCCCATCCATCCATCCATCCACCCTCCATCCACCATTCCACCCATCCATCCATCCATCCACCCTCCATCCACCATCCATCCATCTATCCACCTTCCACCCATCCATCCATCCATCCACCCTCCATCCACCATGCATCCATCCATCCACCTTCCACCCATCCATCCATCCATCCACCCTCCATCCACCATCCATCCATCTATCCACCTTCCACCCATCCATCCATCCATCCACCCTCCATCCACCATCCATCCATCCATCCACCTTCCACCCATCCATCCATCCATCCACCCTCCATCCACCATCCATCCATCCATCCACCTTCCACCCATCCATCCATCCATCCACCCTCCATCCACCATGCATCCATCCATCCACCTTCCACCCATCCATCCATCCATCCACCTTCCACCCATCCATCCATTCACCCTCCATCCACCATCCATCCATCCATCCACCTTCCACCCATCCATCCATCCACCCTCCATCCATCCACCCATTTCTCTACACATTTTTTGGCTACAGCATTTGAAAGCAAGTTACAGACATGCTAATGCTTCACTCTTAAATACTTGATCACAATACGTGCTAAAAATAAAGACATTCTTTTATCTGACCTCAAGGCCATTGTCACACGTCAGAGAATTCCATTAACTCAATCATATCCTCTAATTAAAGGCAATATTTAGGTTTTCAAAGGGTTTTCTCAAAATGTAACTTGTATTTAGTGGTGTGCACATGCACACGTGACTGCACAATTGTGTCACACGTGTGCCTGTGCATGTGTATGCATGTGTTACATATGCATGAGTGTGCGTGAGCATTTGTGTGGTTTGTGTGCATGCGCACCTGTGTGTATGTTCCTTTTTTTGAGGATTCATTTTCATGTTGCATTTGGCTCTTTCATCTTCATAGTTGCTCTTGATCTGCTGTCTTTTCGTCACAGTGATCCTTATGAAGCATCCTGGTCTGTGTGTCTTGTAGACAATCCTACATTCTGAACTACATTCAGTTTATAAAAAATTTGGGGTGAAATTACTGTGCAGGCCCTGCCCTTGTTGCATCTCATCAGGAGATCATGTTCGTATGGGTCTGCCCTTGCTTAAGCTGATCTGATTTTTGGTTTGGGTCTGGTTCCTGCCAGCCCTTTCCCTCTACAGGTGAGATTAGTAAATGCAGGTGACACTCAGGCACTCCAGTGACTTAGCACCCAGTGTCTTTTGCATGATTGACAATTCTTGTTGCAGTTATCACATTGGGGCTTCATGATGGTGCCTTCTGAATTTTATCATTGCTTTACTTTTATGAACTGAGATTCTTCCATAAAAAAGAATTTTCCCTTCTTCCCCATCATCATCATCATTATTATTATTATTTTGAGACAAGGTCTCACTCTGTCACTGTGGCTAGAGTGCAGTGGTGTCATCATAGCTCACTGCAACCTCAAACACATAGGCTCAAGTGATCCTCCTGCCTCAGCCAAATAGCTAGAAGCCACCATTATTTCTGTGGTTGTTCTGAGTATGCTGATGGACATATGGACATTTATTATCCAATATGTTGTAATTCGTTACATCACACTTGTTTTTTAAAAACTTTTTATTTTGGAATAATTTTAGATTAACAGCAGAGTTGCCCAGACGGTACCCAGAGTTATGTATACTCTTCATCCAGGTCCCCTTACTGTTTAGAATGGGGTTGTTTGTCTTTTTGTGATTGAGTTGTGAGAGTTCTTTACAAATTCTATATATGAGGCCCTCATCGGATATACGATTTGCAAATATTTTCTCCCATTGTACAGGTTGTCTTTTTACTTTCCTGATAGTGCCCATTGCTGCAATAAAAATTTTTAGTTTTAGTGAAATACAATTTATCTATTTTTCTTCTTTTGCTTCTTGTGCTTTGGGTACCATATCTAGAAGAACCCATTGCCAAATCCAAGGTTGTGAAGATTTACCTCTATGTTTTCTTCTAAGAGTTTTATCTTTTACATTTAGGTCTTTGATCCATTTGAGTTAATTTGCATGTATAGTGTGAGGTAGGGGTCCAACTTCATTATTTTGCATGTGAAGATCCAGTCGTCCCAGCACCATTTGTTGAAAAGACTGTTTTTTCCCCATTGAATGATTTTGGCACCCTTATTGAAAATCAATTGACCATAGCTCTATGGATTGATTTCTGGGCCCTCAGTTCTATCCCATTGATCTATATCTCTCTGCTTATGCCAATACCACACTGTCTTGATTACTGTAGCTTTGTAGTAAATTTTGAAATTGGGAAGTGTTGAGTGCTCCAACTTGGTTCTTCTTTTTCAAGATTGTTTTGGTTATCCTGCATCCTTTGCATTTCCATCTTAATTTTAGGAACAGCCTTTCCATTTCTGCAAAAATAGACCATTGGGATTTTGATAGGTTTTCCCTAACGTTAACATTTTACAAACCCATGATACATTTGTCAACCCTGGACATAACTATTAACTAATTTCCAGACTTTATTTAGACTTCCCCAGTTTTTCCACTCACGGACTTTTTTTCTGGTCTCGGATTGTCCTTAGGATCCCACATCACATCTCATCGTCACATCTCCTTAATCTCCTCCAATCTGATGATTTCTTAGTCTTTCCTTGTTTTTCATGACCTTGACACTCTTGAAGAGTTTACTTCTCTTTGCTTCTCAAATTCCCCAAATTTGGCTGTGAAAGTCTCTTTGGGCCAGCTCCTTAAACAGGCAGATTCTCGCTTCAGGGGGAGGTGGAATGATATTTATTAACCACCTACAGTGTGCAGGCGTGATGTTGAGCATGACATATCCATCATCTCATTGGACCCTCAGGACTCTCTGTCTAGGAGATACAGCTATATTTTACAGATGGGGAAACTGAGGCTCAGAGAGGTGAAATGACTTGCCAAAGGGCCCACAACGAAAATGACACTTCTTCTACCCCAGATTTCCCTCCTCTGGGCCTTTGGAGTGGTCCAAATATAGGGGAGAGTCACAGACTGCAAAACATGGGGCATGGCGGGGAACTCTAGGGCAGAGGCCCAGAAGGTGACTCCTCATGGAGGCTGTGACTTCATTGTTGGACATGGTCCCACCCCAAACCCCCAGAGAGGTCACAGGACCTGGGAGACATCAGTTTTCCTGATATCAGAATAAGGGTAACTTTGGGGTTAAGCGTGGAGCTCTGACATCAGCCCTCTTGAGTTTGAATCCTGCCCCTACATTGGGCAAAGAAGCAAGCCTCAGTTTCCTTCTCCAGAAACTTGGGGATTTTTGATAGGACCCAACTCATTGAGTGTCTGTCCAATGAGAAGGTCCAGCCCAGTGCCAGCAGTGGCACCTACGAAGTTAGAGAGTAGTTCTTCAGGCCACTCTCCCTTCTGACACCAATTGCAGTTTGGGAGTCCTCAAACCACCCTTAGTTTCTCGAATTCTCTAGAAGGATTCACAGAACTCACTAAAAGCTGTTCCATTCACAGTTACAGTTTATTACAGTAAAGAATACAGATTAAAATCAGCTAAGACAAGCAGAGTCCAGGGGAGTTCTGAACATGAACTTCATTTGTCGAGTTATGGACATTGTTACTTTCCCAGCAGCAATGTGTCACGTGGTGTACTGACGGCCAGGGGAGTGCCCCTGAGCTCAGTGTCCACAGTTTTTATTGGGGCTTGGTCACATAGACATGAATGACTATGCCTGCCTGTGTGGCTGAACTCATTCTCCAGCCCCTCTAGAGGCTGAGCTGATACCTCATGGCCCAAGATCCCCACCAGAAATCACATTGTTAACTATTTAACATGACCCAAGACCCCTTATCAGGCAGGGCATTCCAAGAGCTTAGAGATCACCTCCCAGGAACTATGGGCAAAAGCCAGACCTCTGTCTTTGGGTCAGATTCAATTCTTTGCTACATGACACCTTATGAAGAGCTTCCATCAGCACCACGCGCCTGCAGAGAGGTGAGCATCACCTCGTATACAGACAAGAGGCCAGGACTGGATGTCAGGCACTCTGCCCCAAGGCTAGCACACCTCCCCCAGCCATCCCAACCTTCCCTCTGGCCCCAGAGCAGCTGGGGGGTCTCCCTGGGATGGGCTGCAGCATTAGTGCCAGGCAGAGCCCCCATGCTGTGTGTCTTCCACAGGTTGGAGAGGAAGCCTATTTTTCTGTGAAGTCCACATGTCCCTGCAACTTCACCCTGTACTACGAGGTGGCTGCACGGGGCAACATCGTGCTCTCAGGCCAACAGCCTGCCCACATCACCCAACAGCGAAGCAAGCGGGCGACTCCTGCCCTGGAGAAGCCAATTCGTTTAACCCACCTTTCTGAGACAGGTGAGCCTGGCAGCAGGGAGAAGGTTCCTGTTTTTCCTTCTAAATACTGAGACTGGGATGGGTGCCTCAGCAAGGAAAGACAAGGCGAGACCCAGCAGAGAGGGAAGCCCACCTCAGGACAGAGGGGACATGTCCCCAGTGAGACCAGACGGGGTCCAGGAGGACAGGCAGTGACCAGCTGCTGGAAGTGGAAAGGTTCGGTCTCTAGGCTATTCTCACTGCATGTCTGCAGGGGACAGGGACAGGCCAACCTCAGGCTGGGCTCCTGCACTGGCCCACACTGTGCTATCTTGTCTCTGTGCCCAGGCTCTTCCCCTACCTATGAGTCCTCCTCCTCCCTTTCCTTAATTCCACTTGCTCCTCACGAGACCTACCTTCCTCCTCAGGGACTTTCCTAGCCCCCCTGCTCTTCCAAACCCTTCTGCCCAAAGCAGTGTCCCCAACCTGGGCACTATGGACATTTGAGACTGGATCACTCTCTGAGGATAGGGGCATCCTGTGTACTGCAGGGTGTTGAGCAGCATCCATGGTCTCTACCCACTAGATAACAGTAGTACCAATGCCCCCAAGGCAGAGTTTTTCAAACTCAGCACTATTGACATTTGGGGCCAGATCATTCTCTGTGGTGAGTGTGTTCTGTGCACTATATGATGTTGAGCAGTATCCCTGTCCTCCACCCACTAGATGCCAGTAGCATTATAGGTAGATGACAGATGGATGGACAGATAGACAGATGGATAGATGGATAGATGGATGGATGGAAAGATGGATGGATAGATGGATGGAGAGATAAGAAGATGGGTGGGTGGATGGATGGATGGATAGATGGATAGAAAGATGGATGGATAAACAGAAAGATGGATGGGTGGGTAGATGGACAGATAGAAATATGGATGAGTGGATGGATGGATGGATAGATGGATGGATGGGTGGATGGATGGATGGATGGAGAGGTAAGATGGATGGATGGATAGAAAGATGGATGGATGGGTGGATGGATGGATACACAGAGAGATGGATGGGTGGGTAGATGGACAGATAGAAAGATGGATGAGTGGATGGATGGATGGATGGATGGAGAGGGAAGAAGATGGATGGATGGGTGGATGGATGGATGGATGGATGGAGAGGGAAGAAGATGGATGGATGGGTGGATGGATGGATGGATGGATGGAGAGGGAAGAAGATGGATGGATGGGTGGATGGATGGATGGACAGATAGATGGGTGGATGGATGGATGGATGGATGGATAGAAAGATGGATGAGTGGTTGGATGGATGGATGGATGGAGAGGTAAGATGGATGGATGGGTGGATGGATGGATGGACAGATAGAAAGATGGATGGGTGGATGGGTGGATGGATGGATGGATAGAAAGATGGATGGATAGATAGGCAGACAGACAGGGACTCTCTCATGCTAAGGCAGGGTTTCTCACCCTCTACACTATCAACATTTGGGGTCAGATAATGCTCTGTGGTGGGGGCCTCCTATGCTTTGTAGGATGTTGAGCAGCATTTCTGGCCTCCACCCACCAGATGCCAGTGGCACCCCCTCCAGTGGTGACAATCGAATAATGTCGGCAGGCACTGCTAGTGTACCCTGGGGATGCAGAATTGCTCTGGTTGAGAACCGCTGGCCTGAATTGTGCTTTGGGCACAGTGCTCCTGCATCCTTTTGGGCGTGTCTTCACTTCTGGGTGAAATAATAGGGACTTTGAGTCTCCTGGAGCTCTTGTCCTGGGCCGGCCCTGGGCCCAGACCTCCCACACTCTGCCCCGTTTAATCCCCACAGCAGCCCGGGGTGGTGGTGGCCGCACCGTGCCCACCTGCAAGTGAAGGGGCTGTGACTTGGGGAGCTTCAGGGACTCCCCCAGTGCCTGGTAAGGGGCAGAGCCAGGATTTGAACCCCGAGGCCAATGGAGCGCTCCCCTCCCCCGGTGGCCAGGGGCTTCCCTGTGCCCCCACCCTGTCCGTTGGGTGCTCTGTGTTCTGCACGGATCCTGGGACCGGGAGCCTTTTTACTCTCATTCTCGTGCATCAAAGTGTTTGCGAGCACCTGAGCAGGCTTTTAAGATCTTTTATAAAGTGTGTGCTTTGGGGATCGTTTACCCACAGGGAAGGGAATGCCAGCCTTGGTTCCATTGAGCAAACAATGGCTGCTCGGGTCTGCCCAGCAGGAAGGGCCAGTCGGAGGGAGGGATTGGGGATCGGGGGCATTCTTGGGGGCTGGGATGATGCTGCCTGGGTGAGCGAGATGGCTTTGCTGCCATCGCAGGAGGCAGTGTGCTGGTGGCAGAGCAGGGACGGTGCTTCCGGCAGAGAGGAGAGAGCAGGTGGTTTTAGGCAAAGCCCAGCCTGCTCTGTAGGAGCCTCAGGTGACCCTAGAGCTGAGCCGCTGGGAAGCGTCTGTGTTGACCAGAGACACAGCCTGGGAAGGGCATTCCGGAGCTGGAGACGCGAACTGTCTCGGTGCACAGACAGAAGCGTAGTGTGGGGTGCATTGGAGCGGCGATCAGGTGGCCAAGCTGATGGGGGGGGATGGGGGAATTCACTGCCCGTCCCCACCTTTGACTCACCTCAGAGCCCCCTCCAGCCCCAGCAGCCGAGGTCAACATGTGCGTGACCTCTCTCCGGCTGCCTGTGACTCCCAGCATGGTCCCCCTCGGCCGCCTGCTGGTCTTCTACGTCCGGGAGAATGGAGAAGGCGTCGCAGACAGCCTCCAGTTTGCGGTTGAAACCTTCTTTGAAAACCAGGTAGAGCATCGGGCACCGAACCGGGGACGTGGGGCACATGCCACTGGTGTTCTCCAGGGTGTCAGCACGGTGGCAGGGTGGGCTGTCACATCTGGAACTGACTCCACGTGGCGTAGCAGGCACGACTCGCGAGGGCTGCTCTGTCTCTAGGAATTACTGGAACATAAGTTGCGTCTTTACTGAGGTGTGTCCTACAGTCGCCCAAATGGAGATCGTGTTCCTAACATGCAGGGAAAGCGGTCAGCTGTTCTCTGCCCTTGCTGGGCTCTCGACTTAAGGGACAGCACTCATGTTCCCAACGGCAGGCTCAGCTCCCTGTTCCCTCTCTCTGCAACCTTCAAAACAAAGTGCCACATGCTCTCGGCTGGCACCTGCCTCCCTAGCACCTCCCCAGACCTCCCCGTCTCTTGCCTGTGTCCTCTGCACAAGGACCCTCTGCCAATCGTGATGTGGACCAGCTCCACCTGGGTGACAGAGCCAGGGTCCCAGGGTCCCAGCTGGGCTGGCGAAGACCGACGGGCTGGGTGGGGCAGGGGAGACACCGTGGGTTGGACCAAGCTACTGATGTCCTGCTGCGTTTGTGTCCAGGTTTCAGTGACGTATTCAGCCAACGAGACCCAGCCCGGGGAGGTCGTGGACCTGCGGGTCAGGGCTGCGAGGGGCAGCTGCGTGTGTGTCGCTGCTGTCGATAAGAGCGTCTACCTGCTCAGACCCGGCTTTCGGCTGACTCCTGCCCAGGTGAGCTCTGGGCTCTGGGCTCCAGCACCTACCTCCGTGGAGGGTCTTCCCTTCCCTCGCTCTCCCTGTCCCATCCCCCTTTCCAGTGCGTCAAGAGCTGGATGTGACATCGGATTTGCTTTCTGCATTGGGTTCATTTCTCAGGGAGCCCAGCGGGTGTCTCCGATAAATCCCTGTGGCCGCTTTGGCGCAGATGCAAGACCATGAGGTCAGATTCATCAGACCCTTGCAGCGTGACATTGGACCAGGTCCTGTCTCTCTGGCTCCAGTTTGCCCATTGTCAGATGGGCTAATGCCACCAACGCCACCTCCTAAAGTTGTGGCGATATGCTGCACATGGAAGGGGTTGGAATGGGAGCTTGCTAGATGCGTGAGAGCCAGTTTGGGTTGTAAAGAAAACCTCAGCTCACCAGTCCCCCTCTGCCTGCAGGTTTTCCGGGAACTGGAAGATTATGATGTTTCTGATGCGTTTGGTGTGTCCAGGGAGGACGGACCCTTCTGGTGGGCTGGGCTGACGGCCCGAAGACGCCGGCGCTCCTCCGTCTTCCCATGGCCCTGGGGCATCACCAAGGACTCCGGGTTTGCCTTCACGGTAGGGAGAGATGGTCTCAGATCCCTCTGTCCCCTTCTGAGCTCCTCTTGCCTGGACACAAAAGGTCTCAGGGATCCAGAGATGGCTCGGAGCAGAAGTTTCCAAACTCTTCTAACTGCCGAATTTTTTGTCTATTTGTTTTAAAGACAGGGTCTTGCTTTGTTGCCCAGGCTAGAGTGCAGAGGCGTCATCACAGCTCACTGCAACCCGAAACTCCCGGGCTCAAGCGATCCTCCTGCCTCAGCCTTAAAGTAGCTGAGACTATAGGCATGTGCTACTGTGCCTGGCCAATTTTTCTATTTTTTGTAGAGATGGGGTCTCGCTCTTGCAAGACTGGTCTGGAACTCCTGGCCTAGAGCCTCGGCCTCCCAGAGTGCTGGGGTTACAGGCGTGAGCCACACGCCCGGCGAGGGTTCTTTTTTGTTTCTCTCCAGTGAAAGGTCACGGGCAGATCCTCCTGATTTGCAAAACACATGAGAGCAGAATTTTATGCATGTAAATGGCCAGGTTCAAACTAGTAACTTGAACTTGTTATGGAGCAATGACGTCGAGGGTGCTTTGCTGGAAGGAAACCTTCTCACGGGAAGCTGTGGGTACCGGGAGCGTGCATTAGCATGTGGAGGATGCGCACGCACATGCTTGTCCCGTTGGCGGATGCCTTTCAACCCAGTTTTAAAAATCACTTCAAAGGCATTCTTCCCTCCCCCGACCCCCACCGCTTTTATTCTGAAAAATTTCCAAATATACAGAAAAGTTGAAGGAATTAGCCAACAAACACCCACATACCCACCTCCTAGTTCTCACAATTCACATTTGCTGTATTTGCTGCCCCTCCACCAATTTTATTTTTTTAAATGACATTTCCGTTACGTGAATGTGGACCGTCTGACAGTTCGGGCGCTGGGGCCCTGCTGGCTTTTGGAAATCAGCGGTGACGCCTCAGTGTCAAAGCAACTGGGTTTAAATTCCTTGTTCACGCATGCGAGTCAGCCCAGTCTAGAGTGGGTCAGTCCTCTCTTCAGTCCAGTTTCTCCCAGTAATTATGCAGCGATGCAGATAATAATAAAAGCGATTGTTGGGGCCGGGCGTGGTGGCTCACGCCTGTAATCCCAGCGCTCTGGGAGGCCAAGGCAGGAGGATCGCTTGAGCTCTGGAGTTCGAGACCGGCCTGGGCAAGAGCGAGACCCTGTTTCTACCAAAAATAGAAAAAATTAGCCAGGTGTTGTGGCACGCACCTGTAGTCCCAGCTGCTCGGGAGGCTGAGGCGGGAGGATCGCTTGAGCCCAGGAGTTTGAGGTTGCAGTGAGCTACGATGACACCACTGCACTCCAGCTGGGGTGACAGAGCGAGATTCTGTCCCCCCCCAAAAAAAGTGATTATTGCAACCACAATTGTTGGCCCTTGGTCCGGGTCAGGGACTGGGCTAACCGATTACATTTTCTAATTGAGGTGAAATTCCCATAATGTAGAATTCAGCATTTTAAAGTGCACAATTTGGTGGCATTTAGTACATCCACAGTGTTGTGCAACCACCACCTCTGTCTAGTTCCAGAACATTTCCATCACCCCTAAAGGAGACCCCGTCCCCTGAGCAGTCGCTCCCCATTCCCCTCCCCCACCCCCTGCAACCACTAATCTGTCCCTGTGGCTTTGCCGGTTCTGGACATTTCATGGCAGTGGAGTCACACACTACGTGGCCTTTTATACCTGGGCCAAACAGCTTTTGGTCCTCTCGGCTCTGGATGGTCACTGGGTCCCACGACTTCCTCAGTTTGTGCCACCAAGCCCAGAACTGAAGAACAACACCCCGAGGCCTCCCAGCAGCGACGCTGGGTGGGCGGACACAGGCATGCTCATTCCCATGTGCCTCTGGGGCCGTGGGCATCCACTTCCCCACCGTTGGTTTGGGCGTTGTCTGTTGCCTAGGAAACAGGACTGGTGGTGATGACCGACCTCGTGAGCCTGAACCACCGGCAGGACGGCGGCCTGTACACTGACGAGGCTGTCCCCGCCTTCCAGCCCCACACCGGGAGCCTGGTGGCAGCGGCTCCTTCCCGGCACCCCCCCAGGTAATGGCCTGTGCCTTTAGCAAGGTTTGTTCACCTTGGCGCTGTTGGCATTTGGGACTCGTTTTAATCTTTCCTGGCTGCTATAATAGAATACTACAGACTGGGCAGCTCATAGACAACAGAGGTTTGTTCCTCATAGCTCTGGAGGCTGGGAAGTCCAAGATCAAGGCGCCAGCAGATTTGATGTCCGGTGAGGATCTGCTTCCTGCTTCATGGATGGCACCTTCTTGCTGTGTCTTCATGTGGTAGACGGAGTTGGGGGCTCTCTGGGATCCCTTTTATAAGGGCACTAACCCCATTGCTGAGGGCTTCCCTTTCATTGCCTAATCACCTCCCCAGAGCTCCGCCTCCTAATACCATTACCTTAATAGATTTCAACATAGGAATTTTGAGAGGGACACAAACATCGCATCCATTGCACAGCTGGGTCATTCTCGGTGCTGAGGGCCATGCTGTGCATTGCAGGGTGTTGAGCAATGTCCCCGGCCTCCACCCACTAGATGCCAGTAGCACTCTCCCCAGTTGTCAACCCAGAAGGTCTCCAGACAGACATTGTCCAGTGTCCCCTGGGGGGGGGCATTGGCCTCGTGGGCTGGGACACCAAGGACTTCATACCCCCCCCAGTTCTTGGCCCTGCCCCAGTGTACAGGATTGGGGGTACAGAAGAGAGAAGATGCATTAGGAAAATTGCCCTGTCTGTGAATAGAGGGATCCTGGCACAGTGAGAAGCTTTTGTCTTGAGTTAGACACCAAGTAATTACCTTTCAGTCTTCTTTATTTTATATATAAACACTTAAGCCTTCAGAGGGTTATGAATTTTCCTCTGAGCACTGCTTTGGCTGCACCCACATTGTGTTATGAAGTATTTCCATTATTGCTTGGTTCCAAATAAGTTCTAACTAGTGAAATGATTCCCCTTTTGAGCTATGACTTGTCCAGAAGTGTTTTAAATTTTCAGGTGATTTCTTTTCATGATTATTTGTATATGTTTTGTAAATTCATGTCAAATGTGTACTGCGACCAATGAAAACATGGTCAGTATACTAGTCATCCTTTTATTTTTATTTTAGAGGCTTTCTCTATGGCCAGTTTTTGTAAAGGCTTGGGTCTACTTAAAAAGAAAGTCCAAGTCCCCATTATGGGGTGCTAGGCTCTCTATGCATGCTTTAGGGCAAGCCTATTGGTGATGGTATCCAAATCCCCTGTATCCTTACTCATTGTTTGGTCTGCTTGCAATATCAATTCCAGAGAGAGGCTGTCAGCCCTCCCCCTTAGATTTGGGACTTTGTCCCAAGGCCTCTCTGCACAGATCAGGAATGTTCTCATGCTCCTCCATCCCCTCCACAGTGGTTCCTGGGGGCCTCAGTCTCCCAGGCTCTTCCTTCTGCGACCACACGTTTAGCAGGAGTGTTGTAAATGCTCACGAATCCTAGTTTCCAAACTCCAATCAGGGCGTTGGCAGACCAGGCCCCCTGCTGGAGTTTGGACACACATGGAAGCCTTTCCAGTATGGGTTTGGAGGAGGGAGATGGGATGCTTGCCCTGGGGCCTCCATCTTCCGGCAGCCACCTTAGGGGCCCTCACCCACTCATGTGTGTGTCGCTAAGATCTTGGCCTAGAGCAGGTATGGAAGCAGCTTCCTGACACTCAAAACCATACAGACAGGTGTAAATCCCAATGCAGAAAGGTGTAAGAAATGCCTTCAAAAGCCAGCGTCCATGTTTTTTTTTTTTTGTAATTGGAAAACACATCCTTATTCCAAGGACAAGGTGTTTTTTTTTTTTTAACCGTATGAATATGGTTACATTTTTTTTCAAACAGTATGAAAGGACATATAATGAAATTTAAGTCTCCCTCCTACCCCAAGATGTTCCATTCCCTTCTTCAGAAGCAACCGTGGTGAATAATTTCTTAGATATCCTCCTTCTGTGCATAGACAGAATTTATGAAGAACATTAATAGAGGAATACTATAATACTGTTCTGTACTTTCCTTTTTTAAGTTAACAATGAGCCCTGGAGATCATTCTGTATCAGTCCATGCATGCTTACCTCTCTTTTTCACTGATATATAATATTCCACCAATGAATATGTGATTAGCCAGTCCCCATCTGGATGGAGACTTTGGCTGTTTGCTAATGCTCACAGCACTGATGAGAAACCACTCTGTATCCATGGGTATTTCTGGGGTGCAGTCCTAGGAGAAATATTGCAGATGGAAAGGATGTGACCATTTTTAATTTTGCAACATTTTGAGAAGGGCTTATGATTATCATTATTTTTTTTTTTTTTTTTGAGAAAAGGGCAGTGTCTGGGGAAGGTGAGCTCTAGGCTCAAACAAGAATGAATGAAAGGCACTCTTTAGGAAACAGAAAATAGGGTGAGTGGGAGGTTGAGAGTTCAATGTCACGGTGGGGAAGGGCTTGGCAAACCCAGGGAGAGAAATCGGCAAAGGGCAGGACATGGGGCCGTCCCTGTGGCCGTTCCTACCTTCTGCAGCCAGGAGATAGAACAACACCGTTGTTCCAAGGTAAACTCTGCCAAGCCTCTGATGCCTGGCTTCTGTGTTCCTGATCAAGTAGACTGTTAGTCCTGCCAGGGAAAAGAATGAACACATTCTATCTAATCAAATAGAATGTTAATCTGCCAGGTAAAAGATCTGTTATGTCCGTGAAACTTTAATCTTTTTTTTTTTTTATATATATATATATATTCATAGAGCAGAGAAGAAGAAAAGGACTTTCTTCCCGGAAACATGGCTTTGGCACTGTCTCAACATCAGGTACAGCAAGATTCCCGTCCTCTGCTGTCTCTGCTGGCTGACTCACAGGCACGCGTGCAAGTCAGAGAGTTCCCGCTGGGACAGGCAGAGCCCGCACCGGCATCTGAGTAAGGCGTCATGCATCTTTTCCTGACGCATAAAACAAAGCCACGAAGTCAGCCTTGAGTCCCGCTGCAGCCTTGAACATCTGCCTGTGAAACATGCAATGCGAGGGCTTCGTGCCTCGCGCAGCTCCCTGTTGGGGTAACTCTATCTGCTCTGTTTGCAAAACGAGCTCATTAAAACAATCACAGTTGCCTGGAACATGAACGCAACCTCACCCTCTACCCCTCCTCACTCCTCAGGGGACTGAGCTAATGCTCAAAAAACAGGATGCGTTCCTCAGCACATTTCCGTATTTTTTTTTCTCTCTCTTTTAATTCTCCTTGAAGCCGGAGTGCAGGGGTCAAATTTCTGGTGCAATTGGCTTTTATCTCTGGATGCTTGGTGTCAGAGCACCAGGGGGCTTGCAGAAGGTGGCAGTGGCCTGCCCTGGCAAAGCAGTTGGGCACGACGGTTCTGACCCTCAGTTCAGCGTGGGCTGGCGGGTGGGCTCACTTCTGAGCTGTGCCCTTCTTCTAGGTACGCTGTGCTGTGACAATGCTCTTCGTGTCCTCAGGGCGGGAGGGCTTAACTCCTGCTCAGAACAGCTCCGAGGTTACCGTGTTTTGTTCTGGGAGCCCAGTTGCAAGACAGACTGTCCATCATCACTCAAACGTAGCTGTGTTTTTAGGTGCCGGGTGATGTTTTTGATGCCGAGATAGGCGCTTGAACAAGGCAGACGGGGTCCCAGTACTCATGAAATTTTCATTTTAGCCGGAGTAGACAGATGCTCAAAGAGCTGTCATGTTGCAATAGGGTCAGTGTTTTCAGGGAGGGTCGGGCACAGGACTTGGGAGGTAGAAGAGGACAGTGGAACCCTTTCGAGAAGCAGAGAGAATCCCGGTGCTGGGAGGGGTGAGACGGCTGTGGACAGCCGCAGAAGGGTTGGAGCCAGGGATGTGGGGTTTGGGATAGTCCCTCCCCTCTGTTGGCTGGAGCAAGGGTGACTCAGACGGGGCAGGTCTGAGTCCAGGGAGGGGGCGCCTCTGAGCCCAGAAAAGGATTGGTCTACTCTCTCTATATATTTTTTCCAATTTTTAAAATTGTGGGTAAAATCATACAAGATTTACCATCTTAACCATTTGTAAGTGTACAGGTTAATGGTGTTAAATACATTCATGTTGTTGTGCAACCATCACCACCATCCGTCTCCGGAACTTTTCCTTCCTCCCAAACTGAAACTCTGTCCCTGTTAGACACTAACTCCCCATCCTCCTCCTCCTAGCCCCTGGCACCCACCATTCTACTTTCTGTCTCTGAGTATTTTTGGTTTTTGTTTTTGAGACGGGATCTTGCTCTGTAGCCCAGGCTGGAGTGCAGTGGTGTCATCACAGCTCACTGCAGCCTCCAGCTCCTGGGCTCAAGCGATCCTCCTGCCTCAGCCTCCCGAGTAGCGGGGACTACAGGTGCCACCACCACACCTGGCCCTGAGTTTGACTATACTAGGGACCTCATATAAGTGGAATTATACAGTATTTGTCTTTTTGTGACTGGCTTATGTCACTGAGCATAATGACCTCAGGTTCATGCGTGTCGTAGCATGTGTCAGAATTTCCTTCCTTTTTAAGGTTGAATAATATTCCATTCTATGTATATACCTCGTTTCGTTTATCTATTCGTTTTCCATTGATGGACACTTGGGTTGCTTCCACCTTTTGGCTATTGCGAATAATACTGCTATGAACATGGGTATACAAATATCTCTTTGAGACCCTGCTTTCAGTTCTTTTGGGTATATACCCAGAAGTGGAATTGCTGGATTATAAAACAAGGCTAGGTATTGGTCGGTGTACAAAACTGTGAGCAGGGGCCCTCAGGAACCTAATCCTGCATTTCCCCTAGGAGCCATCGTCCGCTGTTTGCTAATTCAGAGTCTGCGGCAACTTCATGGAACGTAGTTGCCACAAATAACAGGCATCCACTGCATTTGAACCATCTCTCTGAGCTTGCTCAGTTGGAGGACACCCTAAATGACTGGTCTCATCGGTGGGGTAGCTTTCTCCCCCTAAACGGGGCAGAGCATGCACTGCCCAAGTTTGCATCCTGGAACGCCTGTTCTGGTTGGTTCTGTGCTCACAGTCACCATTGATGTTTCTGTTAGAGCGAGTCAGGGCTGAGGGACAGCGCTCTCGCGTTACACACTTGTGTGGGGCTTTCTGTGCTTGTTTCTAAGGTCCTGGGGCGCCTCCCTGAGCCACACGGCCTGTGTTGTCCGTTCCCACCTGGCCCCAGAGAAGGCCCCATGGTTGTCCATCTCTCCGCAGTGACCCAGCTGGTGAGGACACTCTCGGCGTGCAGGTCCCAGACTCCATCACCAGCTGGGTGGCCGAGGCCGTGGCCCTGTCCACCTCTCGGGGCCTGGGCATTGCCGAGCCCGCCCTGCTGAAGACCTTCAAGCCCTTCTTCGTAGACTTCACGCTGCCGTCTCTCGTTGTCCGCGGGGAGCAGGTCAAGATCCCGCTCAGCGTCTACAACTACATGGGCACCTGCGCCGAGGTACTGGGCCCCCAAATGCACGGCCTTTCCCCGATTGCCGGGGCGCTGGGCCTGCATCGGTGCCATCAGGGAGGCACGGGTAGGTGGGGTCAGCCTGGGGAGTTTGGGGGGCACACAGCTTCTGTGCTGTCACGGAGGCAGGGTGTGGGGGGACGAGACCAGCCTCTACTTCACCAGCCGTCTAAGCCAGCAGGGCAGAGGTGAGGACGTGTGTGGGAGGGGGAGGGGCGGGTGTGACGGAGCCACCATCCCTACCTCCCTGGGCATGGGGGGCACTGGTATCATAAGTGACGGCATGGAGCATTTTCTGGAAGGGGCCAGAAGGTAGATATTTCAGTCTCTGCCAGCCATACGATCCCTATTGCAGCAACTCGGCCACTGTAGCACGAAAGCAGCGTAGACCATCGGTGCCTGATTGAGTGTGGCTTTGTTTCAGTAGGACTTCATTTCTGGACACTGAAATCTAAATTCCATAGAGTGTTTACTTTTTTTTTTTTTTTTTTGAAATGTGGTCTCGCTCTGTCGCCCAGTCTGGAGTGCAGTGGTGTGATCAGAGCTCCCTGCAGCCTTGAACTCCTGGGCTCAAGTGATCCTCCTGCCTCAGCCTCCCGAAGTAGCTGGGACTACAGGGACATGCTGCCACACCTGGCTAATGTTTTTATTTTTGTAGAGATTGGATCTCGCTATGTTGCCCAAGCTGGTCTTGAACTAGTGGCCTCAATTGATCTTCCAGTTTGACCTCCCAAAGTGCTGGGATTACAGGCATGACCTACTACGCCCAGCCTTGAATTCCATAGAATTTTCATGTGGCACAAAATATCATTCTCCTTTTAATTTTTCTCCCCCAACCATTTAAAAAAGGTAAAAACCATCCTTAGCTTTTAGACCCCACAGAAACTGGCAGTGGGTCAGGTCTGGCCTTTAGGCCTTAATTTGCAGACTCCCAGGACAGCGTCAGGAAATCCTGGTGGTCAACAGAGATGGCACTCGGAATGCCAGTTTGTACTTACAAAGTCACCGACCTCCGGCATGTCGTTCGACATGTTGGTGGATCAGCCGGTACCATCAAGCCCTAGGAGGTGGACTTGGGGCTGACCCTGAAGGTGGAGAAAGGGTGTCAGACCCTGCTGATGGCAAGCGAGGTAGAAACAGACGCTGGAGCCACCAGCAGGCGGAGGCAGGATGCAGAACCAGTGTTTGGGGGCCGGTGGGACAGTGTGGCTGGGGTTGGGGGGTGCATTCGTTCCTCCCCACTTTTATAATCCTTTAGGGCCTGGTTGCCAGCTGAGAGGATGAGAGGGAGGGAGGGAGGACTCTCCGTGGTTGGGGCAGCCCTCAGGGACAGCTGGACTCTGGGGACACCTCTGACCATCTCCTCTTGGCCCTCCCCACGTGCACAGGGACCCTCGAGCCTGTGGTTCATTCCACGCCTTGTTTGAATGTGAGCTGCGGTCTTGGCCCAATGATGCTATTGGAAACCAAAAGATTCTATACCCAAAAAACCAGATTTCTGGCTTTTACTGAAAAAACGAGGGCATTTCCAGGAATTGGTTGCAAATTCCAGCCACAGGGTAGCTTGGTAAGAGGATGAAAGGGAGATGTTAGACTCAGAACCGCCAGGTAGTGGTGCCCAAAAGCCCAGCTCCAGCCATCACCTTTACAATCCATCCTTCTTTGCTGTTCTTTTTGTCTAGACTATGGCCAGGAAGAGCAGGATCCCAGTTTCAAGAAGACAGAATACAGCAGGCTCCGTCCCTGACCTGTAGGGTGTCCCCCAAGGGAGGCTTCCCCCCAAAACCTGCGGGTGCCCGTTTTGGCACCGAGTGGCTGGTGGCTGGCTTGCCCAGCAGGAAGAATAAAGCCCTGCTGGGCAGCACGGTGCTCAGGGACAGCCAAGCCCCAATTTTGGGAGCAGCCCCCAGCCCATGTGCCTGTCCCCGAGGCACAGTGAAAACAGCCCCAGCTAGGCCTCCCAGTGGGGACAGCTGATCGCTTCACTGAGAACCTAGAAAATGTGGCTCGCTGACGGTCGTTGAGTTTCTTCCTTCCTTCCTGGAAGAATGCTGAAAATGCACACACATGCACAGACTACCATGCACACAAACACACACAAGCACACACATGCACACACACACGCCTTCCCAGGGTATGCATGCACGCATATATATGCCATGCTTGCACACCCATACACACACACTTGCACGTGGAGACCCCTGCATGCATCCACATCTCACAGACATGCATGTATACACAGAAACACTAGCACGCACGTGCACACATTTACCCACTCTACACACATACATGTACACGAATGCACACGTGTGTGTTCACCCCATGCTTGCACGTATGCACGGGGATGTGCACCCAGAGACACATGCATGCGTTCACAGCACACACACGCACACACATCTGCACACAGGGGCGTACACGGAGCTGCACTCTGACACCACGGAGCTCCGTGGTTGGAGAGAGAGTCGGAGGAAGCTCTCTGTGGTGTCTGCCGCGGGCGGGGCTGCTTCTGTCTGGAGTCCCAGGGCGGATATAGCAGGAGAGGCAGCCCTTGATCCGGTTGAGGGGATCTGGACTTGTGGGGATCCGCAGGGGTTGAGGGACGAGGGGCCTCCAAGGAAGGCCAGAGTGGGCTGCCAGACAGTGGTGGGCAGCTTGATCAGAAATGGAAGGAGCCTTCCGAGGGGAGCCTGGCTCTTAGAGAGGCTGGCAATGCCAGTTGTGCACAGTGGGGGCGGGGCACGGCGAGCGTGGCCTGATCCCGGGCACCCTGAGCACACGCCGCCCCCTGCAGGTGTACATGAAGGTCTCGGTTCCCAAGGGCATCCAGTTTGTCGGGCATCCTGGCAAACGCCATCTGACCAAGAAGACGTGCGTGGCCCCTGGGGAGGCTGAGCCCACCTGGGTCGTTCTGTCCTTCAGCGACCTGGGCCTTAGCAACATCACAGGTGAGGGTCCCGGCTTCTTGGGGCACCCCCTTTTTCCAGGTCACCAAGGGGTCCAGGCGCTGACCCCTGTTGGGTGCAAGGGGTGGGTGGATGGGCAACAGGTGAGGTCGGGATTGTCCCAAGGGACAGGTACACACAAACTCATGCACAAATGCACACACATGTACACACATGCTCCTGGGACAAGAGTAGGGGGCGGGACACCCCCTGGGTGGGGACCTGTTCTGAGAGCAGGCAATCACATCTTTGCAGCCAAAGCCCTTGCTTATGGAGACACGAGCTGCTGCCAGGACGGGAGACCCAGCAAACACCCAGAGGAGAATCACACCGACAGGAGGGTCCCCATTGGGACGGATTACGTCAGGCGCAGTGTGATGGTTGAGGTGAGGCCACGTCGTCACCCAGGGTGTTTGGCCTGGGCTGAGTTCCTTCAATCACGAGGCCGGGGCTGCTGGAGCGTGTGGTCTCAGCCCACGCCAGGGCCTGGGCAGCCCTCACGGGTCTGCTTGGGAGCTCGGGACGCCTGGGGCCTGGGCGGCTTCCTTGGTGGACCACAGCGGTCCTGCTCCTCCCAGAAGTGAGAGTGGGCTTTGGCAAAGTGGCCTGGAACTCTAGAGGGGCAGATTCTGGACTCACAGCCAGGCGGGGCGGCGAGATCCTCGTGCCTGCACCCCACCCCCGCTGCAGGCTCTGCCCCACTTACCCATGGGCTCGGCAAGCGCCACAGCTTTCTGACCCCACTGCGTGGGACGGGGTGCTCGCTCCTTCAGGGATGCCACACACGGGCTTGTCACCATGCTGGGCAGGTAGTAGCAGCGATGCCCCGTCTTTACTGAGTTGCTTGGACGCATCAGAGCACTACCCAGGACTCCATTTGGTGCCACCCCAAGAGCACGTGGCAGTCTCCAGTGAAGCTCCTGACAGTGGCACCCGGCGGTCTCACATTCCCTGGATGCCCAGCTGCACACAGCTGCCCTCCCTCCCTGCTACAGTCTTGCTGGCCCTGAGCACAAATAGCTTCTGCCGGCGCCAGGAGTCACATGTGCACTGGGCAGAACTCCAGGTCGGGGACAGGTTGTCACCGCAGGATTTTTGATACGATGGGACGTTCTTCTGGGACCAAGAGCCGTAGGATGAGGAATGAGACCTCTGTAAGCCAGCAGGGTGGGTGGTCCCAATGGGGACGCAGAGACCCCTGGCCACCTTTCGCTCAGCCCAAGCCACCATGCTCCCCGGGCCACACCGTGCCCACTCATGGCCCAAGGAGGAGGCTGTGAGACCCCCGGGTATGAACCAGCAGACCTGGAGGCCTGCAGGTCTTGCCTCCTTCCTTCCCTTGCACACGGGATTTCTGAGTTCACAGAGAGGGATTCTGCCCGAGCGTGCATCTGCACTGTCCACTGGTCTGGCTTCATTCGGGCAGCTGTTGGGGACAGAAGGGAAGATCAAGGCAGCAGAAGACTTGAAATGTTGTTGCAGCCGGGCGCGGTGGCTCACGCCTGTAATCCTAGCACTCTGGGAGGCCGAGGCGGGAGGATCGGTCAAGGTCAGGAGTTCGAGACTAGCCTCAGCAAGAGCGAGACCCCATCTCTACTGAAAAAACAGAAAGAAATTAGCTGGACAACTGAAAACATATAGAAAAAATTAACTGGGCATGGTGGTGGATGCCTGTAGTCCCCGCTACTCAGAAGGCTGAGGCAGGAGGATCGCTTGAGCCCAGGAGTCTGAGGTTGCTGTGAGCTAGGCTGATGCCACGGCACTCCAGCCCAGGCAACAGAGGGAGACTCTTGTCTCCAAAAAAAAAAAGAAATGTCATTGCAAAAAAATGAAGCTTCCATTAGAAAAGCAATTTGTGAAATAAGAGACAAGAGTGTGTGTGGCTCAGTAAAGCAGCAAAAAGCTCCTCCCACCTCTTCCCTCCGGAGAGCTCTGGGCATTGAGGCCAGGAGTTCTACACCAGCCTGAGCAACATAGCAAGACCCCATCTCTATAAAGAACAGAAAAGTCAGCCGGGCATGGTGGCACCTGTAGTCCCAGCTACTCGGGAGGCTGAGGCAGGAGGATCGCTTGAGCCCAGGCATTCGAGGCTGCAGTGAGCTGGGCTGACGCCACGGCACTGCAGCCTGGGCAGCAGAGCAAGACTTGTCTCAAAAAAAAAAAAAGTCATGTGGTGGACTTGGGAACAAGAAGCTGAATACGACAGAAATGCCTTCCCTAGGAGGTGCATGGGGAGGCAGGCAGTGACTGCGCCTGCTCAGGGGAGCTGTACCAGGATGGGGATGGCTGTCCAGGGGAGGGAGGACAGGCGCCACCCGGCCTGGCTCCCCTGCGGCCTGCAGGGGACTGAGATCTGTACGTCACTGGAAGGCTGAGAGCCTTCCATCACCTCCACGTGCCTTGGTGCCATCCAGAGGACAGAAGGAAGCTGACTTGATTCAGACCCACAGGGAGAGTCTGGCGGGTGTCGCCGGAGGGAGGCCTGGCCAGCCACGGGGTGGCGCCTGGAGCGAGAGCCCCGGATGCAAACGGCGCCGCGGGGTGGTTCAGTGAGGTGTGCACAGAGAGCCTGTCGCGGTGCCTGGCCTCGGTGCTACAGACGTTGGCACCAGCGTCATCCAGGCATTCGTGCCAGCCAGTGGGGAGTCCCGGACAAAACCGGGAATTTTAGGAAACTTCCGTCAGCTGGAAACTGCGAGAACACGTGGTGCTGAGAGAACCAGACACAAAGGCCACGCAGCGTGTGACTCCATTTATAGAAATATCCAGAACAGGCAGATCCACAGAGGCAGGAAGGAGTGAAGCTCCGACGTGTGCTGCACGGTTGCGGAAAAGCCCGGCCGGAGCTGAAGCCCGCAGCATCGTGCCAGGACCGTGCTACGAGACCCAGCCCCGAGCCGGCACGGGCACGGCCGCCAAGGAGACTGGCACCAGGACGGGCGGGGGCAGCCCGGCTGGATGACCCACGAGGAGCAGGGCCGAGGGCGTGGGCGCCAGTGAAGGGGCTGCCGCTCCGGCCGCTGTGAGCCGAGTCGACAGTGGAGAAGGGCTCCACCGGGTGTGTGTCCAAGGGCCCACCCGGGACTTGCCACCCACAGAAGGGGCCTGGTTCTGTCCCTGTGGATTTGCCTGTTCTAGGCATTTGGGCATTTCTTTTCTTTTCCTTTTTTTTGGTGGAGACGGGGTCTCAGTCTGTCGCCCAGGCTGGTCTCAAACTCTTGGCCTCAGGCGATCCTCCCTCCTGCGCCTCCCAGAGCGCTGGGATTACAGCTGTACCCCACTGCGCCCAGCCTGGGCATCCCTTTTTAAGAGAACAGGACAGCTGCCTTCTAGCATTTGGGGTCATCTGTAGAAGAAGCCAAAGCAGGAGTCTGGATGGAAGAGACTCCACTGGGATGTGTCAGACAGTGGGACAGAGACGTGTCCTCGTGTCCTCAGCAGACCTGAACGCCTGTTCACGGTGCTCAAGGATGTCAGCTGGGGTCTCAGATCTCGGCGGCCTTAGCTTCAGTGTTCCCTGCCCAGGGGGAGATGGGAGGGAAGGGGCGGCTGGGAGTGCAGGGTGGGGGTGTGGGAAGCGTGACAAGTCTAGAAGTTGGTGAGTTTCATTTGGCTGGCATGGGGGAGTGGCCTCGGTTTCCCCATTGGGGCCTGGGAAGTGGGCGGCCCAGTCCTTCTCTGTGCACCTGTGATCTGGGTGTCACCCTGTGGATGCCATGTGAGCCCTGGTGGCATGATCGTGCTGTCTGCAGTCGTTGCCACGGGAGGACCGTCGGCCCTTGCACCACCCAGTACTCAGCTCTGCCTTTTCTCTGTTTCAGCCTGAGGGAGTCCCCCGGGCGTACACCTACAGCGCTTTCTTCTGTCCCAACGGTGAGTCCCCTGTGCCCACTCCGCTACAGAGGGGCTCCCTGGCTGGGTCAGGGCTGTGGCAGCTCTCCCACTGCAAGAGGCACAGCCGCCCTCCCTGGGGGCAGAGGGCATGACAGTTAAGAAGTGGGATGTCCCAGCTGGGGACAGCCGCAGCCAGAGTGAGGGCTGGGCGTCCGCCACGTGGGAGGGAACGCACGGGGATGCGTACTGCAGGCACCCAGCCAGAAAAGAGGGGAGCGGCTGCGGTCAGGAGCCCAAGGTCACGAGAAGGGAGGTCTTAAGGTCACATCAGGGCAAGTTGTGGGTCCGAGTGTCACCCAGAGACACAAGGCAGCAGAGGAGGACATGGAGATTAAGGTGAGTTCTGGAAGATGCGCAATCTGGGGTTTCTCTCTCCGCCTCGATCCCCTAAAATCTGTATCATGCCTACATGTGATACGTAAGGAGGAGATGGGTACAGAAAGAATGTCCCTCGAGAAAGGCTGGTTCACACCTCTGCCTGGTGGGGTCAGAGAAATGCTGGCAGACACGAACTTGGGCTTCCTGCAAGAGTGTTTGCCCCTCCCCGAGGCGCTGTCTGGCTGGAAGGTGGCTGGAACTACAGCCACCACGCGTGGCTGATTTTTCTGTTTTTGGTAGAGACAGAGTCTCACTCTTGCCAGGCTGGTCTCGAACTCCCGACCTCGAGCGATCCTCCCGCCTCGGCCTCCCAAGGTGCTAGGATTACAGACACGAGCCACTGCACCCAGCCAGCAAAGAGTTTTTAGACTTGACCACAAAAACATAATCTATAAAAAGAAATATTTATAAATGGATCTCATGAAAATTAGACTTTTTTTTTTGCTCTACAGAAGACCCTAAGAGGCGGAAATACAGATTACAGACTGGGAGAAAACATTTGCAAACTCATATCAGGCACAGAACTCGTATCTAGAATATATAAAGAACTCTCAAATTCAACAGTGAAGAAACAAACGATCCTATTAGAAAGTGGGCAAAATAAATAAACAGACATTTCACCGGAGGAGACATACAGGAGGCAAATCACACATAAAAAGATGTTCAACATCATTAGGCAAATGCAAATCAAAACACAGTGAGATGTCCCCACACACCTAACAGAATGGCTAAAATAAAAAATCACGACAGCAGCGCGTGATGGCAAAGATGTAGAGAAATCGGATGACTCACACATTGCCGGGGGAACTGTGAGGTGGTAGCCACTTTGGGGGAGTTATAAGAACAGTTGGTGATTTATTTAAAAAGCTAAGTGTGCAACTACCGTAGTGTTCAGCAGCTGCGCTCCTGGGCATTTTCCCAGGAAGCAAAGACTTCTGTTCATACAAATCCTGTACACAGATGTTCATATTCGCTTTACTTGTAACAGCCCACATCTGGAGGTAACTCAGATGTGTTCGGGGGTGAGTGGCTGAACCCACCGTGGTCCCTCCATACCCTGGAATACTACTCAGCACTACAAAGGAACCCACGAGTGATACTTGGATGAATCTGGAATGGAGGGAATTGAATGGAAAAAAATCCCAGAGGGGTACAAAAGTGATTCCATTTTTTAAATGACAAAATTTTATAAATGGAGGTCATATTAGTCATTGCTAGGGGTTAGAGAGAGGGAGAGTAAGTAGGAGATGGATATGGTCATAAACGGGCACTGTGGAGGCCGGGCTCAGTGACTCACGCTTATAATCCTAGTACTTTGGGAGTTCGAGACCAGCCTGAGCAAGAGCGAGACACCCCCCTCACAAAAAAAAAGGTATAAAAGAATAGATTCAACCACATAAAAAAATAAAAGTTATTTTAAAAAGATTTTTCATTTTGATGAAGTCTAATTTATCATTTTTTTCTTTTCTGGATGAATGCTTTTGTTGTACCTAAGAAATCTTTGCCAAATCCTGTTTTTTTCTTACGGTTTTATAGTTTTATGTTTTACATTTGTGAAATGGCTGTGATCCAAAGTTAATTTTGGATACCATGCAAGGTGTGGATCAAAGTTTATCGTTGTGCATGTGGATGGCCAATTGTTCTAGCACCATTTATTGGCAAGACCTTCCTTTCTCTACGGAACTGCCTTTGCACCTTTGTTGAAAATCAGTTGTTCTCACATGCGTGGGTCTATTTCTGTTGCATTGATGCTTTCTTCATGAATTATTTCTTTTTATTGATAGATAATATTTTTACATATTTGTGGGGTACATGTGCTATTTTGTTACTTGCATAGAATGTGTAATGATAAAGTCAGGGTATGCGGAGTGTCCACACCTTAAGTATTTTTCATTTTGTGTGTTGGGAACCTTTCAAGTTCTGTCTTCTAGCAAGTTTTTTTTTAGATGGCCCAAAACTCATATTTTTATTTTTTTTTTATTTCAGGGTATTATGAGGGTACAAACATTTTGGTTACATTTTATGTCTCTCCCTCACCCAAGCGAGGATCAGAGGCACGCCCTTCCCCCCTACAGTGCTCCCCGTGTCCTTTAGTTGTGGGTTTACCCCCCCATCCCCCTAATCCCTGGAGAGTGTTACTGCCACGTGAGCACCTTAGTGTTCATCAGTTAGTACCAGTTTGATGGCGAGTACAAGTGGATCCCGTTCTTCTGATCTTGCGGTGCCCCACTTTGGATAATGGGCTTAAGTTTAATCCAGGAAAGTATAAGAGGTGCTAGATCACTGTTGTTTCTTATGATTGAGTAATATTCCATTGTAAACATATACCAAATTTTAATAATCCACTCATGGATTGACGGGCACTTGGATTGTTTCCACATCCTTGTAATAGTGAATTGTGCTGCCATAAACATTCGGGTGCAGATGTCTTTATCATAGAATGTCTTTTGGTCTTTCGGTAGATGCCTAATAGTGCTATTGCTGGATCGAATGGTATTTCTATTTTTAGCTCTCTGAGGTATCTCCAAATTCTTTTCCACAGAGGTTGCACTAATTTGCAGTCCCACCAGCAGTGTAAGAGTGTTCCTGACTCTCCCCATCCTTGCCAGCATTTGTTGTTTTGTGTTTTTTTGATACAGGCCAATCTCACTGGGGTTAGGTGATACCTCATTGTGGTTTTGATTTGCATTTTTCTAATGATTAGAGATGTTGAGCATTTTTTTATATGTTTGGTGGCCATTATTCTGTCTTCTTTTGAGAAGTTTCTGTTCATTTCCTTTGCCCATTTGTTGATGGGGTTGTTTGATTTTTTCTTGTTGATTTTTTTATGTCTTCTAGCAATTTTGAAATACATAAGACATTGGCGACGAGGGCAATCTTGCCGTGACATCTGTCACCCCACTGATCGCCAGGGTTCAAATACATAATACAGTGTTGTTAACTGTGGTCACCCTACTCCGCTACTTAACATTAGACCTTATTCCTTTTATCAAACTGAATGTTCGTACCCACTAACCAACTTCTCTTTATACCCCTGCCCCCGGCACGCATACCTGTCCCAGCCTTTGTCATTCTACTGTCTACCTCTGTGAGATCAACTGTTTTTCGCTCCCACGTATGAGCGAGAACATGCAATATTTACCTTTCTGTGCTTGGCGTATTTCGCTTAACACGATGTACTCCATCCAGTTCCATCCGCGTTGCCGCACATGACACGATTCCCTTGATTTTCATGGCCTATAGTATTCTACTACGTATCTATACTGCGTTTTCTTCATCCGTTCATCCGGCGGCGGACACTTAGGTTAATTCCAGGTCTTGGCTGCTGTGATTGGTGCTTCAATAAACACGGGCGTGCAGGTATCCCTTCCATACACTGATCTCTTTTCCTTCGGGTAAATACCCAGTAGCGGGATTGCCGGATCACATGGTAGCTCTAGTTTTGGTTTTTTTAGAAGTCTCCATACCATTTCTGTGCTAATTTAGATTTCCACCAACAGCATAGAGTTCATTTTCTTGACATCTTCACCAGCATCTGTTATGTTCTGCCTTTTTAATATCTTTTAGTATTAAAAATTGGCTTTTGAATAGCTAATCTAATGGAGTAAGATGACATCTTATTGTGATTTCGATTTGCATTTCCCTGATGATTAGCGATGTTGAGCATTTTTCATGTACCTGTTGCCTATTTGCATGTCTTGTTTTTTGTTTTTGTTTTTGTTTTTTGGTGGAGCGCAGTGGCGTCATCACAGCTCACTGCAGCCTCGAACTCTGGGCTCTAGGGATCCTCCTGCCTCAGGCTCCTGAGTAGCTGGGACTACAGGCATGCACCACCACGCCTGGCTAATTTTTCTATTTTTCACCATTCCATCACGCGTGCCTCCTGTGTGGCCTTTGCGGCCCCAGTGCTCACCTCCGGGCCCCAGGAGGGAGGGCAGGGGTCACGTCTAGCCCTCAATTCCCTGTCTCGTCTCCTCCCTCCAGAGAGAGCCCACATCTCCACGCCCAACAAATACGAGTTCCAGTACTTGCAGCGGCCGCTGCGCCTCACCCGTTTCGACGTGGCCGTGCGAGCCCACAACGACGCCCGTGTGGCCTTGTCTTCTGGGCCCCAGGACACGGCAGGCATGATCGAGATCGTGCTCGGGGGGCACCAGAACACCAGGTCGTGGATCTCCACCAGCAAGATGGGCGAGCCCGTGGCCAGCGTGCACACAGCCAAGATCCTCTCCTGGGATGAGTTCAGAACATTCTGGATCAGCTGGCATGACGGGCTTATCCAGGTACGGGGGGACTGGCTGGGGCGGGCACGGAAATCTCATATTCCTCCGGTATTTGCTGCTTCCCGTGCTGTGCCAGGCTCTGATCGGGGGCGGGGAGGAGTCAGGGGAAACACAGGGCACCACCCCTGGTTGCTCTCAGTCTGTCTGGAGTCGTTTACCCCCCAAAATTAGCTAGAGCTGCGGCAGAGGAGGCGCCCAGAGATCTGGGAACACAGAGGGGTGGTAGGTGGTCAGGGAGAAAGAAAGAGTGGATATGAGCAGGTGAAGTGGCAGCTGGGGGCTCTTTCTGGGGCTAAACAAAAGGAATGTGGAATAGGACTGGCTAGCACAGCTTCCTAGAGGAGGGCTATAATCAAAGTGGGTTTTGAAGTGTGAATAGGAGTTCAGTAGGTAAAACAGGGATCACAGGATGTTCCAGGCAGAGGGAACAGCGTGTACAAAGGTCCAAAGATTCCAAGGAACCTGGTGACTTTGGGACCCACAGACACCATGCTTCTATCTCTGTTGGCCATTTAATGGATGGGGCTACCTCTAATTTCTCTCACCTCTGACTCCTTGATACTATGAGCATGGCCAAGGCCTCTGACCATGGCCCTGTGGCCAGTGTCACTGCTGCCTGAGTGCCGTTGTGTGCTTCTCGCCAGCGTCCAGCAGCCTTGGTCTCTTTTCTCAGGTGGGCCACGGTGCAGAGCCATCCAACGAGTCTGTCATTATGGCCTGGACCCTCCCGAGGCCACCAGAGGTCCAGTTCATTGGTTTCTCCACTGGCTGGGGCTCCATGGGCGAATTCCGAATCTGGAAGAAGATGGAGGTGGATGAGAGCTACAGTGAGGCCTTCACCCTGGGGGTTCCACATGGTGCCATTCCTGGTTCCGAGCGGGCCACCGCCTCCATCATAGGTGGGTCCACCTCGCAGCCTGGCTTGGGGAGGGCAGGGGCCGGGAGCCAAGGTCAACTTCAGGCTCGGTCTCAAGCTGGCTTTGCTGGGGATCTGTGGCCCTGGGGTCTCTACCCACTCACCTGACATGCAGCTTCTAGCGCTTTCTCTATGTCCGGCCATGTGCCGAGTGCTGAGGCAGCCCCAGAGCTGACCCCAACTATGCCCTTGAGGAACTACCAGTCTGGCAAGATGGCGTGTCTAGACCCACCCAGTCCAAGCCCTGTGTGGAGGTCAGAGTGGGGTGACCCCTAGGGACCTGAGCTGAACCCTCGAAAGGTGGTGGGCCAGGGAAGGGACCCAAGAAAGCCAAAACCCAGGTGAAGTCAGCTGAGGGGAAGAGAGAGCCCTGGTGGTCCTGGTGAGAGGGGGCGGCTTCCCGAGCCGTCGCTGAGCAGGGGTGAGAGGCTGTGACTGGGAGGTTTGGGAGCAGCCTCGGGAGTCTCTGGGGTTGGAAATGTCTCCAGTAGCCCAGGCACAGGAGTGGAAAGTAGGGGCTGTGTCACGATCCAGCCTTGGGTGTCAGGCAGACGGGTGGTGAGAGTTTGGGGTGGGCCCAAATGCGGGAGGAGAGGGCAAGAGGCCAGAAGGGGTGGATGGACCCAAACGAGGGAGTCTCGGGTCTCTCTGACATCAGAGGGTAGCGGCTCTGGGGCCCAGGTAGGTTGGCAGTTGCGGCCAGATCAGAGGATGTTGGAGTTTACAATTCTGAGGCATGAGAGCAAGCGAGAGGCATCTATGGCAGGGGGTACCCAGATGGAGATGAGGGGCATAGAAGAGGAGACAGATGGGCAGGGACAGAGAGGAGGTGAAGGCTGGGACCCGTGTGCCAGTGCCTGGGTGGAGAAGAAGCTGGGAAACCCAGAGAAGGGTGGTGAGAAAGTAGTCCGGCAGTCCTCAAGATAGGAGGAGGCTGCAGGGACAATGGCAGCCTCAGTGAGGCATGAGGAGAGGACAAGAGAGAAGGGAGGCATGTTCAAAGGACATTGAGGGTCCCAGAGGGCCCATCAACAATGTTTGGGACAGGGAGGCCAAGAAGAGGCAGACAGAATACCAAGGGGATGAGAGAGAACAGGAAACCAGAAATTTATGAGAGAGAGAGAACTTTTTTAAATGTACCAACAATACATCCATATGGAAGGAAACTTTTTAAAAATTGAAAATACTTATGGTTAAAGAGAAAATCACATTTTGTATTGGAAATTCAAAAAATATTTAGACTAGAACAAGAATAGCTGTATTGACATACCAACATTTGTGGGATGCAGCTAACGTCGTACTTAGGGGACAATGCATAGCCTTAAATGCACCTATTTAAAAAGCCAGAAAGAAAAAAGCATTCAACAGAATGAAAAGCTAGAGAAAGAACATCTAAGTTAAAACTAAAGAAGACAGAAGGAGTCATGTAGGAGAAGGTCACCAACGCTGGGACACCAGGTGGTTTAAGTGAGCAGAAGGTGCAATCTGGTTCCAAAGGACAGAACCAGCAGTCAGAGGTTGGGTGGCCAGTGTGAGAGCACAGGTGGGCTCCCATCTCTGAGAAAAGTTGTTTCTGTGCTCTACTAGGCTGGGGCAGCCCCATGCCCAACCTTCTTCTCCTTCCCACCAGGAGACGTCATGGGGCCAACTCTGAACCATCTCAACAACCTCCTGCGGCTGCCCTTTGGCTGTGGAGAGCAAAACATGATCCACTTTGCTCCCAACGTCTTTGTCTTGAAGTATCTTCAGAAAACCCGGCAGCTCAGCCTTGAGGTGGAGAGAGAGACCACTGACTACCTGGTACAAGGTATTGGGGAAACATTGCCAGGGGGAAGTGGGGAGGGAAGGAGGGAGGCTCAATCCTCAGCGGGAGGACCACACTGAGAGCTGCCCACACACCAGGCGCAGAGATCAGGAGGAAGTGGACAAAAAGACCATTCAAAGTGGCCCTGATCTGTCACTCTCTACAGAAGTCTGGCACCATGACTGTTAGGATAAGACTCCAACTTCTGATGCTCAGACACAGGGAGAGGAACAGCATCTTTTAAAAATGTAGATTTTTTTTAGAAAAAGAACAAGAGTAGCATTATTTAGAAAAGAAAAAAGAAAAAAATTCTGTATTAACTCCCCCACCTCATTTATTGTTGGTTCTGAGATTACTCCAACCCCCCGCCCACCGTCTAGTAGTACAGATTAGCTTTGCCACTCTCGGTGCCTTATAATGCGGCATCCTAGAGCGTTCCCCCAATCCTGACCTGTGTGTGTAAGATTCGTCCGCTGGGTCCTGTGGAGCTGTGGTCAGCTCACCCCCACTGCCCTGTGGAGGGACCATAGTTAGCGTATCTGTTGACAAGCATTTATTTGAGCAGTGTCCAATTCAGGGCTTTTAGAAGGGTGCTGTCGTGAATCATCCTGTTCATGTCCTTGGTGAAAATACGTCCAAGTTTCTGTGGAATACATAAAGAGGAGTGGAATCGCTGGGTCTCAGGGTGTGTTCAGTTTGTCGTCATTTTCAAGGCTACACTATTTGTCCATCACAGATTTTTATGGAGCACAATGTTCTGAACTCACTCCTTGGACATATTGGGGGTATTTCCAGTTCTTCTTTCCTCCAATGACAGAGCACCAAACATCTTCAGAGATAAATAAAACAGCACTGAACGTCTCCAGAGATAATTAACACAGCACTGAACATCTTCAGAGATAAATAACACAGCACTGAACGTCCTCAGAGATAACTGAATGTCTTCAGAGATAATTAACACAGCACTGAACATCTTCAGAGATAAATAACACAGCACTGAACGTCCTCAGAGATAAATAACACAGCACTGAACGTCTTCAGAGATAATTGACACAGCATTGAACGTCTTCAGAGATAAATAACCCAGCACCGAACGTCTTGAGAGATAAATAACACAGCACTGAACGTCTTCAGAGATAATTAACACAGCACTGAACGTCTTGAGAGATAAATAACACAGCACTGAACGTCTTCAGAGATAATTAACACAGCACTGAACGTCTTCAGAGATAAATAACACAACATTGAACATCTTTATAGATAATTAATGCAGCACTGAATACCTTCAGAAATAAATAACATAGTACTGAACATCTTTAGAGATAAATAATCAAACACCAAAGATCTTCAGAAATAATTAATGCAGCACCGAACACCTTCAGAGATAACACAACATTGAACATTTTCAGAAATAATTAACACAGCACTGAACATCTTCAGAATTAAATAATGCAGCACTGAACATCTTTCATTATCATGTGTGGAGGGCAGGGCCTCTGGGTGCCTTGCCTGTCCCCTCTGCACGTCTTAGCCCCATGGGAGGATCGGCGAGGCTGGAGCCTTACCTCTGTCATGGTCACCCTCTCTATGTCCTCAGATAGGACCTGTTCTTCTCAGTGTCTCAGTTTCCAATCTGGGTCACAAGGAAGTTAAGTCAGTTGACATGAAAGTCTTGGGGCCTCCTAGGGTTTGCTTCTGGCCCTGGGCTGGAGCTGTCGTGTAAAGAGTTGGAATGTGAGGGGCAGCCAGGTAAGTCCGGTTGCTGCCCAAGGGAGATGAGATGCCACAGGCACGACCTTGGAAATTTCTGCCATCGGGAAGGACCTGTGCCCAGCTCCTCAGATAATGCCAGCCCCTCTCAGATGGAGAAGCTGAGTCATATGGGCACACTGCAATTCCTGGGGCTGGTGTGAGGTTCCTGACTCCTGGCAGTTAAGGTTCACACAGTGTCTCTGCTCTGAGATCTCCAAAGGGGATCTTGACTCATCCATTCTCATGAATGGGAAAAGGAAAAGGAGAAAAATGTACAATAAAGAATGTGCGACTCTCAGATGGAGAAAGAAACAGGGGTTGCTACAGGCTCAAATCCAGCTTCATGAAGGCTGACCCCAGACTGCCAGGAAGGCCAAGTCCACTCAGGCTGGGGCCTGGGGGCTCGAGTTGGCATGCGTGAGGGTCTGGGAGGTGGGTGGTCACTGGCCGCCCTGGCGAATGCATCCGTGCTCAGGGCCTTAAACGCCTGGAGCATTTATTAATAATAAGCCCTGCTCGTGAGCGACAGCCTGTCTCTCCCAGGACAGCTGGCCCCTGCATCCAGCCAGCCAGCTGGCAGTTCAGACTCGACAAACCGCAAATCAGCCCACTCCATCTTTCCCCCAAACCTGCTTGTATTAGTTTCTTGGGTTAAAACAATAGAATTTTTTTTTTAATGAGACGGGGTCTCACTGTGTTGCCCAGGCTGGAGCGCAGTGGTGTCATCATAGCTTCCTGTAGCCTCGAACTCCTGCGCTCAAGCGACCCTCCTGCCTCAGCCTCCCGAGTAGCTGGGACTACAGGCGCGCACCACCATGCCTGGCTAATTTTTAATTTTTTTTTTTTTTTTTTTGGTAGAGACGGGGTCTTGATATGTTGCCAAGGCTGGTCTCAAACTCCTGGGCTCAAGTGATCCTCCCGCCTGGACCTCCCAGAAGCACGAGCCACCACACTCAGTCCCCTTCTTTTGTCTTATCAGGACGCCAGTCGTTGGATCTAGGGCCCACCCTAATCCAGTGTGACCTCGTCTTAAGATCCTTACCATAATTACGTCTGCAAAGATGCTTACACGGTCCCATTTTGAGGTTCCAGGTGGATGTTCTTCTTGCCACTTTTCTCTGTGGACACGACCCCGTCCTGCCAGAGGCTCAGACCGCAGACCTCGGTGGCTTTGGACCCTTCCTCCCCCCCCTCACACCCCGTGTCCGGCTGAGCAGCCCTGCCTACCTCACGGAACCGCTCCCCGCCTCTGACAACACCCCTGCGTCCAAGCCCATCACTGCTCACCCACGGGGGTCCCCCCCAGCTTCCTGTCCAGACCCTACAGTCCACCCACTGCATATGTCCCCTCACACCTTCCCCGGCTCACACATCTCCCATGGCTGCCTGCTGCCCTTGCAGTGAAGCCAAACTCACAGCCCACCTGGCGGCCTCTCCCCAGCCCCCAGTCCCCTGTTCCAGCCACTCTGGCATGTCTGTTCTGCAAGCTCACCAAACTAGCTCTAGCTGGTGGGGAGGCCCCCACCCTGGGGACAGAGGGTGCTGCCTCAGGATGGTGCCTTTCACGGACCACCCGGGCACGACTGAGGGCCAGTGTGTGACCAGGAGTCACAAAGGCATGTCAGCAAACAAGGAATGAAAGAATTGGGGGTTATGGCCACCCCAGATGTGTGGGCCAGTTCCAGAGACCCCAGACTTGGTGTGGCATCTTTTGGAGGTCTGGGGTGGGGGACGGCAGAGCAGTGTAGGACCCCGTCAGCAGGCCTGGGCCGGCCACTCAGCAGGACAAAGTCCCCTCTGCTCACCCGCAGGCTACCAGCGCCAGCTGACCTACAAGCACCAGGACGGCTCCTACAGCGCGTTCGGGGAGCGCGACGCATCGGGGAGCATGTGGTGAGTCCCCCGCCCGGGCGCGGCCGCGGAGGCTCCGCTATGCCACGGCCTCGCACCCACTACAGCGTGGCCGGACGCTGGGGGCCCGATCCCTGGGTGACAGGGAACCTGGCTGGGAAATGAAAATCATGGTGGTCCCAGCCCCGGGAGTGCAGGGGGACCATGTAGCGGGGTCAGGGTGTGAGGTAGAGCAGGTGATTATTATGGGTACTGTTCCCACTGTTGTGGTTACCACGGTGACCAGGAGCCAGTCCCCTGCTCTCTGGCCCATCTGAACCCAGGCATGGGGGTGACCCCGAGCAGGAGGAGATGGGCAGAGAGAGCGTCAGAGGTCAGACCACCCCCTCGAGGCTGGGGTGAGGGGAATCTGGGAGAAGCGGCCTGGGGTCTCAGTTCCCTGGCTGTGGGGGCTGAGCAGGGCAAGGCGGGCCCAGTGGGAAGGTGGGCATTCTTAGGTCCTGTCCCCTGGGCTCCTCAGGCCACAGCAATTTTGGCATCATCTTGGGGCTTACCTGAGCCCGTGGGTCACCCTGCACCTCCTGTTCCCGTCTTACTCCTCCTTGGAGATCACCCCCCGGCAGCCCCTGCAGCCGCTGTGGGCACGGAAACCGCCCCTAGTCTGGCAGAGTGTCCGCCGCACAGCCGCGGTGCCGGCAGCCCCCAAGAGGTCCCCACTGGCCAGGATTAGCGAGTGGGACCCACCGGGCACCCTCCCATCGTGCGCGCGCGCTCAGCATCTTTCAGGACTAAACGCTCAGCGTGAGCAAAAAATCAGATTCTGCCGTGGTCGTGAAATGTGATGCCGAGCAGCTTCCCTGTCCCCTCTCACCCTGGGACATGTCCCTGTTGGTCTCCAAACATGGACATCTTCCTGGAGACCCTGTAGGACAAGGGTGCAGTAAGCACGAGGCAGCCACCTGAGGCTGGGCAAACCCAGGCTCTGTCTTGTGTGAGCCGTGTGGCCTTAGACCTGATGCTCAACCTCTCTGAGCCTGTTTCTCGCCATCCAGACCCAGAGCCGCGGGAAGAGCACGTGGCTCACTCAGCAGTGCTGTCCTGTTGGCGCCTCCCCTAACCACTTGCCTGAGAGGTCCAAGATCCAGCCTGGAAGCCTTAAAATTGGGATCTGTTATAGACCTGTTATATCCAGTGCACATTGATTCATTCATTCATTCAACAGTGAGTGCTTACTATGCGCTAGGCCCCGTTCTTAGTCCTGGGGAACAAGGAAAGCATGATCCCTGCTTCCAGGCACTCATTGCCCAGTGGGGGAGAGCAACCCTGTACAAGATGCAATAGCTAGCTACTGCTGTATAACAAGTCACCCCAAAACATAGCCCTTTAAAATAATAGACATTTATTATCTCAGTTCCTGTGGATGGGGAAGTCAGGAGCAACTTAGCTGGGTGTTTCTGGGCTAGGATCTTTCCTGAAGTTGCAATCAAAGTGTCGTCTGCGTCTGTAATCATCTGAAGGCTCAGCTGGGGCTGGAAGATTTGTTTCCAAGTCAGCTCACTCACATGGCTGTTGGCAGGAGGCCTCGGTTTCTCACCACATGGACTTCTCCATGGGGCTGCTTGAGCGTCCTCACAACATGGCGGCTGGCTTCCTTTCAGAGCGAGTGATCCAAGAGAAAAAGCAAAGAGGATGCCACAGTGCCTTTCGTCATCTGGTCCCACAAGTCACACGCTCACTTCCTTAGAAGCGAGTTGCTAAGTGCACTCTAGACACAAGGAGAGGAGAATTAGGCTCCACCTCTTAAAAGGAGGTATCAAGGCATGTGTGGACATGTATTAAAATGACTACACCAGGTATATATATATAATTTCTTGCATCTATAAAACAAACAAGGCAGGGCATAGAGCGTGATGGAAGAACACATTTATATGGGGTAGTTGGGAAAAGTTTCCTGGAGGAGGTGAGGGAGGAATCGTGAAAATCCAAGGGAAGAGTGTTCCAGGCAGAGGGAACAGCCAGTGCAAAGGCCCTGGGGCAGGACTGAGCTTGACGAGTTTGAGCCACTGCAGGGAGGCCAGTGTGGCTGGAGCAGCGCACGCCAGGAGGACAGTGCCCAGGCACAAGGGAGGACACAGGCCAGACAGAGAAGGCGAGGAGTTTGGATTTGGCTCCCAGTGGAACAGGATGAGGCTAGAGGGCTGGGAGCAGAGAGCATGGCCAAAGTCCACATCTCATGGCGGGCCCCGTGTGTGCACCCTCAAGGGTGCTTAATGGCAGATTGAACATCCTAAATCGGAAAACCCCAAATCCAAAATGCTCCAAAATCCAAAACCTTTTGAGTGCCGACTTGATGCTCCAACATTCTTTTCCAGAATGTCGCAGCGTTGGAATCACAGTGTGCCCTTCTTTCGCTTAGCAATACGCACTTCGGGTCCCTCCACGGCCTTGCGTGCCTCGAGAACTCATTTCTCTCTGTCACTGAGTATCGTCCCACCTACGGGAGCGCCGCGGCACGTTTATCCTGGTTGTGATCGAAACATGGCAATTAGAGAACGGCATAGCGGAATGTGGGAATTCCAAGTTCGCGGCGCACGGGTGGCCAAGTTCCACCTTGCTGCACGGCCCGTCAACACACGCAGTGTGAGACCCTATTCTGCGACCTCTCAGCCCCTGCCTCGTCCTCTTCCAGGCTCACAGCCTTCGTCCTGAAGTCCTTTGCCCAGGCTCGAAGCTTCATCTTCGTTGACCCTTGGGAGCTGCAGGCCGCCAAGGCCTGGATCATCCACCAGCAGCGGGAGGACGGCTCCTTCCCGGCCGTGGGCAGGGTCCTGAACAAAGACATCCAGGCGAGTGGCCCCTCGGCCTCCTTCCGGGCCCCCAGCCCTGCTCTGCCTGTTCCCGTCCCTGAAGCTGCCTGGGGGAAATGGGGGGCGGTGGGCTGTCCCCTCCGGCTCGGGGTGAAGCCTGTGAGTCTCTTTGCAGGGCGGGATCCATGGCACAGTCCCCCTGACGGCCTACGTGGTGGCTGCGCTCCTGGAGACAGGCGCGGCCCTGGAGGTGAGCGCAGGTGGGCCCCGGAGTCTCGGGGCCGGAGGCTGGAAGGCAGAGAGTGGGCGGTCACTCCACTTACAGCAGGGTTTATTTCTTCCTCGTTGAACTCCCTCCACTCATTAAGGAGACTTTTTTGTGTTTTCATAAAAAATGGTCACGTGACGTCCAACTTCTTGCAGCCTGCGCAGAGGAGGGAAAGATTCTCATGGTATTCGTGGTGGGGGCAGAATGGGAGGAAATCAGGCACATGTTGGGGGGGCCACCCTGAGTAAAAGGTCTTCTAAGGACTGTCCGCAGACCCCAGGCTTTGTTAAGAAAATCATTTCAGGCCAGGCGTGGTGGCTCACACCTGTAATCCCAGCACCGTGGGAGGCCGAGGCAAGAGGATTGCTTGAGGCCAGGAGTTCAAGACCAGCCTGGGCAACATAGCAAGACCCTGTGTCTACAAAAAAATTAAAAAATTAGCTGAGCATGGTGGTGCATGCCTATAGTCCCAGCTACTCAGGAGGCTGAGGCAGGAGGATCGCTTAAGCCCGGGACTTAGAGGTTACAGTGAGCTATGATCGCGCCCTTGCACTTCACCCTGGCAACAGATTGAGACCCTGTCTCTAAGAAAAAATAGAAGAGAGAATCGTTTTGGGCTAATTCAGCTTCCTGGCTACCAACCTGAGGGCTGGCATCAGGGAGCCCTATACAAAATGTTGGGCTCATAAATGTTTTTGGGCAGAGGAGGGTAGAATGTTCAGAGACAGTCAGTACTGGACCCAGTTGGGCCTTAGGTGGTCCAAGATGCTTGAGGGCCACAGTTGCTTCTACAAGGCTGTCCTGGGTTGGGGGTGGCATGGTTCCCACAGGGAGGGCACCCACAGTGGATCTCAGCCCACGGTGGGAAGGAGCCGGCCATCTCTAACACCTGCATTGGATCTACAGCCTCTGATGACAATTCATGAGGTGTGACACCTCTCAGATTTCTTGGCCTCACAGTCCAGATTTAACTCCTGGGTCTAGGATTTGCTGTGACTTAATTAAGACCCTCTGCGTCTCATGCACAATGCCCAGAGGGCCCCTTGCCCTGTGCTGTGGGCTGAATCTGTTCTTCTCCTGCCCCAAATTCATATGCTAAAGTCCTAACGCCCATCTCTGCTGGAGTTTCTGTAACAAAATACCACAGACTGGGTGGCTTCAACAACAGACATTTATTTTTCACAGTTCTAGAGGCTGAGAAGTCCAAGATCAAGACGCAGGCATATTTGGTTCTTGGTGAGGGCTCTCTTCTTGGCTTATGGACAGACACCTTCTCACCGTGTGCCCACGTGGCATTCCTTAGGCATGCAGGCAGAGAGCAGTCTTCCTTGTCTCTTCCTCTTCTTATAAGAACACTAATCCCATTAAAGAGGTCCACCCTCATGACCTCATCTAAACCTGTCTCCCAAAGGCTCCAACTCCTAATACCATTGAATTAGGGGTTAGAGCTTCAACATATAAATTCTAGGGATACAGAAATATTCCATAACACCCTCAGTACCTCGGAAGTCATTCCCAAAATCTCCCATGGAAGTGGTCAAACATGTCAAGTCAGCTGGGTGTGGTGGCTCACACCTGTAATCCCAGCACTTTGGGAGGCTAAGGTGGGAGGATTGCTTGAGGCCAGGAGTTCAAGACCAGCCTGAGCAACATGGTGAGAACCCACCTCTACTTAAAATAGAAACATTCATCAGGCATGGTGGTGCACACCTGTAGTCCCAGCTACTTGGGAGGCTGAGGCAGGAAGATAGCTTGAGCCCATGAGTTTGAGGTTGCAGTGGGCTGTGGTGATGCCACTGATGCCATTGCACTCTAGCCCGGGTGACAGAGCAAGACCCTGTAAAAAAAAAAAAAAAAAAAGTCAAGTCATCTCCCAAGAGTATTTTTCTGAAGATTTCTCTGGCAGAGTTCTTGATAGTTGCCCTGCCCCCACCCTTCTTGGAGAACTTCCTACAGTGATTTACTGAGAAAGGGTATTGGAAGGCAAATTTTTTGAGGCCTTGCGTGTCTGAAAATATTCTCATTCTGCCCCTATACTTGCATGATAGTTGTGCTGGGTATACAATTCCAGGCGGGAAATTACTTTCCTGTAGAATACTAGATGATGTTCCAGCATCTTCTAGTTTCCAATGTTCCATTGAGAAGTCTGCTGTCATTCTGAGCAACTTATCCTTTGTATGTGGCCTACTCTTCTGGAAGTTTTCAGATCTTCTCTTTGTCCACTGTGATCTGTACTTTCATGACACATATGTTGAGGTGAGGCTTTTTTTCACTTACTATGCTGGGGGCCTTCAGGGGTCCCTTTTCAGGGCTAATATTTATAGGTGCTGTGAAGAAAATCAAAACAGATATTGTGAGAGTAACTAAGGGTCACTGGCTCAGCGAAAGTGGTCAGGGACGGGCTCTCCGAGGAGGTGGCATTTCCCCTTGTGATAAAATGTAAGCTCCAGGAGGGCTAGTGTTTTTGTCCCTTTTGTTACTATTATGTATTTAGCACCTAGAATGTTGCCTTGCACAGAGTAGGTGCTCAATAAATATGTTTTGAATGAATGAAAAAGTTGAGAACTAAATAATGAGAAGGAAGCCTGAGGAAGGGTGTTTTCAGTAGAAGGAACAGCACGTGCAAAGGCCCTGAGGTGGACCAAACTTAGCCCATTTGAGGAAGAGCAAGGGGGCTGGTATGGCTGGAATGGATAAGTGATGGGGAGATTGGGAGGAAAGGAGGTCAGAGGGATGACAGTGGCAGATTGCAGTAGGCCTTGTGGGAGGCGCCGAGAAGATGGAATTTATTCTTCATGGTGGCGGCAGAGAGCGTGCTATGTGAGATGGGGAAAATGGTGTCCCATGGACATGCCTCCTTCCCACCATTTGAGTTCCCCAGTTCCCTTCAGAGGATTCACTGGGGATGGGCTGTTTCTGCCCCTTCCCAGAGACGACGTTGGCGTGTACATGAGCACGTATGTAGCGCACACTGCCCTTCACTGCGCATGTATTGCTAAGCAGCATCCCAGATGCCGTTCCCAGCGTGTGTCTTCACCGTGTTCCATGCTATCACCATGCCTTTGAGTTCACTGTGGTTTCCGCTGCGGGGTGTGTAGGCTGTCTGCAGCGTTTGGCCATTGCAGACAGCACCTACGCAGGGAACGTCCTTGTGTGCGTGGCTGTGTCCAGAACTATCACTTCTTAAAGTCAAGCTGCCTTGAGTCTTCGATGAGCGTTCGACACGCCGTCCACCTCCCTCCCATCCCCCGGGGTGACCTCCCTCCCCCCAGGAATCTTTCTCTGCCTTCTTCACATCCCTCCAACCTGTTTGTCTTCTAAACGCAAAGACGTTCCCTGAAGGGCAGCAGTTGGCACTCCCTGCTTGGGTCTCTGAGACTGTCCCTGTAGGAGACAAACCCCTCTGTCTTAGTTGCCTAGCGCTGCCATAACGGATTGCCACAAACTGGGTGGCTTAAAAGAACAGAAATGTATTTTCACAGCTTTGGAGACCAGAGGTTCAAAATCAAGGTGTTGGCAGGGCCTCACCCCCTCCAAAGGCTCTGGGGGTCCAGGTGGTCCTTGGCTTGTGGCCACATCACTCCAATCTCTGCCTCTGACTTCACATGACCTTTTCTCTCCCCTTCTCTTCTCTTATGAAGACACTTGACATTGAATTTAGGGCTTCCCTAATTCGCAATGATCTCATTTTAATATCTTTTTTTGTTGTTGTTTGTTTGTTTGTTTTTTGAGGCAGGATCTCGCTCTGTCACCCAGACTGGAGTGCAGTGGCACGGTCATAGCTCACTGCAACCTCCAACTCCTGGGCTGAAGCGATCCTCCTGCCTCAGCCTCCCACATAGCTGGGACTCCAGGCATGCGCTGCCATGCCTGGCTGATTTTTAAATTCTTTTTTTTTTTTTAAGAGACAGGATCTTGCTATGTTGCCCAGGCTGGTCTTGAACTCCTGGCCTCAAATGATCCTCCCACCTCGGCTTCCCAAGGTGGTGGGATTATAGGCGTGAGCCACCACACCTAGCCTCATCTCAAGATTCTTAACTTAATTACATCTGCAAAGATGCTTTTTCTAAATAAGATCACACTTATAGGTTCCAGGGAACATATCTTGTCGTGGAGGGAGGGGAAGCAGGCACCATTCAACCTACTACACTTGCACCAAGTATGTGGGTCCTTCCGAGTGTGGTGTGGTCTCGACAGCATCCTTGAGACCCTGGTCCAATTGCCTGGAGTAACCCCCCTGCCCCAGGCAATGGGCTTCTGTGGGCCAGGCCTGGGGTCTGATTAATCTGCCCTGTTCATCCCTGGCATATGCCCCGGGTGGCACATCACAATGCTGCACCTTGGGTACAGTTCCCATGCTTTGTCCTGGTCTAAGGATCGACAGCTTTGGAAGGCGTTCTTTCTGTGATCACATTTACCAAAGCGGGGGGAGAGGGGGGCCGCCAGAACACCTTTGCTCATCTCCTAAATTGATTCATGCTCCTGGTCACTCATTTCTTCCATTTCATCAATATTATTGGGCAGCTTCTCTGAACCAAGCCCATTGCTAGAACATGGACTCGGTCCCCGTCTTCCAGCAGCTCACATTCCCAGGGTGTGAGCAGGGTGGGTGAGCTTCTCCAAGGAGGTGACGAGGCCTGGAGGATGAGGAGGGCCTGGGCAGGGCGGTGTTGGAAGCCAGATGTCTTTACAAAGACCTGACCATGGGGCATGGTGAGACAGGGTGGCCAGGGCTCTGCCCACTTCCCCCAGTATATCTGTGTTAATCTGTTGTGTACTCAGGTGTTCTGGCCAGACCTCATCTGGGGCTCGAACTTAAAAGAATGGAGATGGAGTTTGAAAGCTGAGTCTGCAGGAAGTGGGAGCCACAGATGGTTGCAAAGCAAGAGACAATGAGCTATCCAGGCCTCTCCCCAGGGAAGCCTGTGTGTGGTGGGTTGGATGATGATAGGGCAGCCTCCCAGGGTTCCCCTTCCCACTCCACCCTGCAGGAGGAGAGGGGCGCCATTGCCAAGGCGAGGCACTTTCTGGAGTCCAGCATGCACCTGGCCACGGACCCCTACAGCTGTGCCCTGACAGCCTATGTGCTGACCCTGCTCCGCAGCCCGGCAGCCCTCGAGGTGCTGCGCAAGCTCCGCAGCCTGGCCATCACGCATGGTAGGTGACACCCTCCCGCCAACCCCTGAAGCCACAGTGCAGCCCCTTGTGGACCCAAATAAAAAAAAAGTTAAAGTCCAGGCACTGTTGCTCATGCCTGTAATCCCAGTACTTTGGGAGATGGAGGCTGGAGGATCATTTGAGCTGAGGAGTTTGAAACCAGCCTGGACAACATAGCAAGACCCCATCTCTAAAAAAAAAAGAATTAGCTTGGTGTGGTGCATGTGCCTATAGTCCCAGCTACTTAGGAGGCTAAGGCAGGAGGATGCCTTGAGCCCAGGCATTCAAGGCTCCAGTGAGCTATGATCGCACCACTGCACTCCAGCCTGGGCAACAGAGAAAGACCCTATCTCAAAAAAAAAAAAAATAGTAATAATGCAAAATTCTGAAACCACCCAATTGGATGAGTGATGGTGTCTATTCCAGACTAAATGTTTAGGCTCAAGGGTGAGGGGGGGATGTAGGGGGAGGGCTGGTTTCTGTCTGGGGTTGAGGGTCTTTACAGCCTATGGGAGCTCAGAATCCTTGGAGGCCCAGCAAGTGGGGAGTCACTGCCTGTACACTGAGTGGGAACATCTGGGGCCACTTCAGGACCCAGCCAGGAAGGAGGCCATTGATTGGTGATGTCTGCTGGGGCCACAAGAAGGAAGCCATTGATTAGTGATGTCTGCCAGGGTCATGGGAAGGGCTGGGGCTGCCATTGTTTGCAGATCTGAGATGGGGCTCTTAGGCTCTTCCTGTCCCAGCTGTCTTCCCCCTGGCACTCTCTTTCCACTGAGGTCCAGTCCCCCAATTTTTCTCCTCCTGAGACCACATGCACAGACACCCACCATGGGATGCCAGGCTGAGTCCTGGGTGGGGTTGTGGCCCCTGACCAATCCTGTCCTTGCAGATGGGGTCACCCACTGGAGCCCAACAAGTTCCTGGGACATGGACAAGGACGCATTTCTGAGCTACGGCGATGGGGTCTCTAAGTCAGGTACTGGCCACCGGCTCCCAGTGCCTGCCTTGGCCACTGTCTCCATGGCACTGGGTCCTGCGCCCCAGTGTCCAAAGGGCACCCGCTGGCCTCTTCTGTTGCAGTGGTCTCAGCCGAGGTGGAAATGACGGCCTACGCCCTTCTGACCTACACCGTCCTGGGCGACGTGGCTACTGCCCTGCCGGTGGTGAAGTGGCTGTCCCAGCAGCGGAACGCACTTGGGGGCTTCTCCTCCACTCAGGCGAGCCGGGCGGGGCCAGAGGAAGGGGCTGGGTGGGGTTGCCACCATCCAGGGCTCTGAGCTTGCCGGGCAGTCGGGCCCCTTTCCACCTGTAGACCCTGGAAGCATGGACCCCAAGAGAGGGCAGGGATGGGGGACAAGGGACAGTGCAGCTGGACCCTCCACAGGAACATAGCCCCTACCTCCGTGGACACGCCATCCTGGCTGTCTCAGAACCCCAGCTCTGTGGGTGTCTGCCATGTTCGGTCTCCATTCCAGCCCCACTGGTGGACAGGGGCCAGGGGACCTCTGGCCAACTTGCTCTCGGGGCTGATGGCAGCCTCCCCGCTCTGTCCCCAGGATACCTGTGTGGCTCTTCAGGCCTTGGCTGAGTATGCCATCTTGTCCTATGCCGGAGGCATCAACCTCACTGTCTCCCTGGCCTCCACCAACCTGGACTACCAGGAGACCTTCGAGCTGCACAGGACCAACCAGAAGGTTCTGCAGACAGCGGCGGTGTGTGTTCCCGCGACACGGCGTGGGCTGGGGTGGGTGTGTGTCGGCGGCGGGGTTGGCAGGCCTCACGGTGACTTCTCTCTCCAGATTCCCAGCCTCCCCACGGGGCTGTTTGTGAGCGCCAGGGGCGACGGCTGCTGCCTGATGCAGGTGAGGCTTCGGGGACCGCGGGGCAGTCTGGGGCTTGTCCTCCCCTGGCCCTCCGGCCACACACAGCGGCATTTGGAACCCCAGGGACCCCCAGAGGGCTCTGAGCTCAGCATCGGGCCAGACCGCAAGGCAGGCTTTAGGCCCCCCAGTATGCAGCCCACCATGCCCAAGGCAGGTGGCCAGGGGTCCCCTCAGGTGTGGGGGCTCGGGATCCCGCCGGGAAAATCCATTTGACCTTCAGTCCAGTGGTCTCTGCGCCTAAGCAGACCCTAAGCAACGGTTCAAGCTTATTCCCCCTGTGGCCTGGACAGGGACGCCCCCACCTGGACTCCCCTGGCTCTTGCCCTTCAGCCCAAACACCACCCACCACGTTCTGGGATTTAGCCCCCAACTGGGCTGGCGCAGGCAGGTCTCGTGGGTTCTGGCTGCCAATCAGAGCGCGAATTGCCAGCCTCAGCTTCCCCATCTCTGTAATGGGAGCCCAGACCGCGCAGTGCGTGGGAGAGAGAACCTGCACGCAGATGCAGTCTGAGCGCAGCTCCGCACCTGCACCCGCAGAATCGGGCTGATGCTGGCGCCTCCACCCCCTTCTGTGGTTTCAAGGCTAAAAGGAACAATGGTCGTCCCCAGAACTGTCATCGATGTCGTTGCCATCATAATTCTCGTCGTCCCCACCTCTCTCCTCCCCTGCCCAACACCCGTCGGGCAGGGATGGGGCTCCTAAGCCTCAGTTCTAACACCTTCCAGATCGATGTCACCTACAATGTGCCTGACCCGGTGGCCAAGCCGGCTTTCCAGCTGCTTGTCAACCTCCAGGAGCCTGAAGTTCAGGGGCGCCCACCCCCTGGGCCCGCCTCTGCCGCTGCCGAGGGCCCCCGAGGGGACCGGCGCCCAGCTGACGATGACGACCCAGCAGCAGACCAGCATCACCAGGAATACAAGGTGACGCTGGAGGTGTGCACCAGGTGAGGCCGCCTGTCCCACTGGCTGGCACCTGGGAGAGTGATTGATGTAGGCAGAGAATGGCCTCCCGGGACCAGGGGGAGCTTCCAGGCAGGGGTTCAGTGATGGTTTTTGAAATGAATGAAAGAAAAGCAAACGCTTTCCAATGGACACAGCAGATGCCAGTGGTGGTTGGGGCAGGAGGGCTGGGTGGGGACAGCTGTGCGTGGCCAGCGTGCTGGTCCCTACTCGATACACCAGCTCCAGGCCCCTTGGTTTCCTGGGGTGAGCCTGGTACCCAGCCACAGGGGGCCCTCATCCACAAAGAGGATGCTCGTTGCCATGGTGACAAGGATGCTCATCACCATGGTGATGATCTGACAGCCCAGAGGTGTGTGGGTCAGTGGTTTCCATGATACCTGTGATACCCACAGCCCATCAGAGCAGCCCAGGTATCTGCCCCGCCCACAGCCTGCGGGCTCCACTCTGAATGTCGGCTTCCCCTCCCTGTCCCCAGCGCCCTGCAGGAAGGGCCTGGCATGCAGCAGGCCCCAGTGAAAGCCCAGTCAGTCACTCCCACTATGTTTCAGAAGAAGAAACTGAAGCCTGGAACTCGGAAATGACTTGCCCAGGGTCTCCTGCCAGGGGGGCAGTGGCCGAGCACCTGGTCTGGAGCTGCCCTACAGGGCCACAGCCCCCCATCAACAGACCCGAGTCAGGCCTAGAACCCTCGGCAAAGCCCTTTCCTTCTGGCCTCAGTGTTCTAGCCGTAAAATGGGCTGAACTGACCAAGCCAAGAATGTTTGTGCCAACGGCCCACCGGCCAAGCCCAGGGCAGGTGTACCCAGGACATCAGCTGGGTGGTCTCCAGGGGGCAGAGAGGGGAGCCATGAATTCAGCCTTGGGGCTGGAGTTCTAGGGCCTCTCTCTCTCCCCTGTCATTGGAAGGTGGCTGCATGCGGGGTCCTCCAACATGGCTGTCCTTGAGGTGCCCCTGCTGTCGGGCTTCCGGGTGGACACCGAGAGTCTAGAGCAGGTAAGGTGATGCTGGTAGCAGGGGCCTGGCGGGGTCTCTGGACAGTGGGCACCCAGGGTCAGGCTGGCTGGCAGCTCAGCCCTTTGTAAAATATTGTGAGTTTTTTGTTCTTGTTTGTATTTGTTTTACCTTTCTGGACAAAGATGGGCCTATCTAGGAGCTGGTGGGGCAGGGGGAGGTGATGGGGAGGCTGAATTGAACACCAGAGGAGGGGAAGGGCCAATTCAGAGGCCCTGGGGATGGGAATAAGCTTTCGTATCAAAAACCAAAAAGAAGTCGCAGGCTGGGAAGGGAGGTTAAATGGTGCAGTGAGGTCCGAGCAGTTGGCAGGGCTCAGCCGGGTGCCTCGTGGGCCACAGAGAAGCCAGACCTGGTCCTGGGGCAGGATTGGGGGAGGCTGTAGGGAAGGACGCAGGTTCTCTGGACAGGGGTACCCAGCTTTTGAGCACCCTCTCCCAGGTGCTGGGGTCTGACAGGGCCTGGGGAGCACTGATCATCACCCCCTGGCCCCAGCCAGGTGCACACAGACCCTGGCCCATGGGGACTTGCTAGATGACCACAGGCAAGCTCCTGAACTTCTCAGAGCCTCGGCTTCCTCCTGGGCCTGGTCTGCCTCCCACTGACCAGTGTGGACGAGGAGATCCAGGAGGAGCAGAGGGGCTGAGCGGACCCTGACCTCTGGCTTCCTCTCCAGTTGCTCTTTGACAAGCACATTGGGATGAAGAGGTACGAGGTGGCTGGACGCAGAGTACTCTTCTACTTTGATGAGGTACAGCCGGCCAGGGCTGGTGGAGGAGGCTTCCCTGGTGCCCACGCTGGTGAGGGAACAGCGGTCACTGGTGCAGCTCCCCACAATCTCGTACCTTGAAAAAGACGCAGGGAGGATAAATTCCAGGCAGAGCTGACGCTGTGTGCCCCATACCTATCACTCTTGGTGGAAAAAGTGGGGAGAGGGATGTGGTGGAATATTATGCAGCCATGAGAAGGAATGAAGTACTGATCATGCTACAATGCGGATGAACCTCGAAACCAGGATGCTGAGAGAGACACGAAAGGCCACACAGTGTATGATTCCAGCCATAGAAGTGTCCAGAACAGGCCAATCTGGAGAGACAGGTTGAGAGCAGATTTGTGGCTGCCAGGGCTGGGGGGGAGGGGAATGGGGAGTGAGTGCTGATAGGGATGGGGTGTCCTTTTCCGGGAAGCGCATTATTCTGGAACTAGATAGAGGTGATGGCTGCGCAGTATTGTGAACGTGCCCCATGCCACAGGCACAGTGAGGAAGTGCCTGCGTGGGCAGCTCCAACTGAGGACCCCAAGAATTGAAAAGTGAGATCGGGTTTCCGTGTGTCAGGCCTCCTGGGTACCTCTAAATCAGCCAGTTCTGGGCCCATGCTTCGGGGCGTCAGGGAGCAGAGGGACCCACAGTGGCCCCAGCCGAGCGCGTCCGCTGTCCCCGCAGATCCCCAGCCGGTGCCTGACCTGCGTGAGGTTCGGGGCACTCCGCGAGTACGTGGTGGGCAGGACGTCGGCGCTGCCCGTGTCCGTGTATGACTACTACGAGCCCGGTAGGCCCGCGCCCCCCGCGCCCTGGCCCGGCCCTCGCCCTGTCACCCCTGCGCGGGTCGGTCATGCACCCGTCACCCCTCATCCCGCAGCCTTCGAGGCCACGCGCTTCTACAACGTCAGCGCGCACAGCCCGCTCGCCCGGGAGCTGTGCGCCGGGCCCGCCTGCAACGAGGTGGAGCGCGCCGCGGCCCGGGGCCCCGGTGAGTGTGGGGGACACCCCAAGCCCGCCACCGCACCTGCC